>NC_079394.1:27102714-27442714 GCF_029220125.1 Pseudoliparis swirei | reverse complement strand
TCACACTGAATTAGACCCTGAGACTCCACCAAATACTCTTCCACCCACTGTTGTGAGAGAAACGGGGAGTAGGAGTGAGAAAGCAAGATAGAGAGTGACGTTTTCCAACAGAATTCATTTATCTAGTTTGAACCAGCGGACAAATGAAACCAGGAAGAGGGCAAACTCATTTCGAGGGACCATTTTGTGTGTCGGCGTGCAGCAGAGCCCAATCCCACATGTGTTTACAGGTAAACTAAAGATAGATGGGATTATGGGGAGGGTAAGAAAATGATGGCATGTTCAGATATCTGTATGTGACGGTGAGTTATCGCTGGGACTGAGTTATTGCGCTGTTACAACAAGATTATGTAGCGTGTAGATTATAAACCTTTTGATGCGGAGTGAAATATGCCTAATTTACACTGTACTATTTCAGTCACAGCTGCAATAGATTTATTTGGTGTCTATAGGCTTTGAACCTATCACACACACACAGAGACACACACACAGACACACACACTCCACAGGCTGCGACGAACATGTAAAACTCATTTAGGTACAAAAGGACCTCCAAACACTATCAGGGGAAATAAGTGAGCTTGATCTAAATCCAGAAATCATCTTAATATGCAACTTTTTGTGAAATAGTATAAGTATAAGATGACTATTGGCAAATTATAAGTGTATATAATCTTACATTTGGCAATAGAAATGTGCAGCTGCAGCAGCATGAATCAAAAAGCCGGGCCAGTTATCTGTTATGACGGTGGTAAAGCGAGCTGTCAAGCTACACCTATTTTAGGATGCCACATGTGTCCTCGGACGAGAGGAATATGAGGCGTTTGAGGACATTGTGTGAAACAGCCATGTTGTGTTTCCCCCTGACACCGATATAATGGAAGATGATTATGTAAATGGTTGGAGCCAATTTAAAATATTTGCAGAGCCCAGTTGAAATGAGTAAACAGGAAACAACAGCTTTGGGGGAAATGTGCTCCAAACCCAACCCAAATTAATAATTAGAATACAGCATACCTGTTTTTATTTGATCTTTTTTAATGTTTTGGTTCTCACTCAAGTCACGTCAAATAGACATTTCCACTACCTTGTGTGACGCAACTGGAAAGGTGATCTCCAGCAGGTGTGTCTGCTCTCTGCAGGCGTTGCTCTCAGCTGCGTCTCGGGGCTTGAACCTGTTTTTTGGGGGCGTTTTGGGCCTATTTTTACAACAAGGTACGTGGAAACATGAAGTTGATGCCAAACTAAAAGGCACAAAAGAATTGGCGGAGATGTCAGTGACTTTCCAGAAGTCAACACACAGTGTTAACGTGCCGTGCCCCCATATTTAAACGACCTGACGACAGCAGGCTTTGCACTCCGCCTACAAGAGCAGCTGTTTGTAACAGCTCAACATTTTTTGCCAACTGATGTGGGCGGACACGTGTTGCGCAAGTCGTACGAGCCAGTTCCTTCGGAACATACCCGACCCGAAGTCAGGAGAACCATAATGTATGTATATATGTTTATGTATATATATAGACTACCGTTCAAAAGTTTGGGGTCATCCAGACAATTTCGTGTCTTCCATGAAAACTCACTTTTATTTATCAAATGAATTGAAAATTGAATAGAAAATATAGTCAAGACATTGACAAGGTTAGAAATAATGATTAATATTTGAAGTATTAATTTTGTTCTTCAAACCTCAAGCTCAAAGGAAGGCCAGTTGTATCGCTTATATCACCAGCATAACTGTTTTCAGCTGTGCTAACATAATTGCACAAGGGTTTTCTAATCAGATATTAGTCTTCTAAGGCGATTAGCAAACACAATGTACCATTAGAACACTGGAGTGATAGTTGATGGAAATGGGCCTCTAGACACCTCTGGAGATATTTCATTAGAAACCAGACGTTTCCACCTAGAATAGTCATTTACCACATTAACAATGTATAGTGTGTATTTTTGATTAATGTTATCTTTATTGAAAAAACTGTGCTTTTCTTTGAAAAATAAAGACATTTCTAAGTGACCCCAAACTTTTGAACGGTAATGTATATATGTATATGGTTCTCTGAAATAAGTACTTTTGTGAAATCATAGGTTAGGGCACTTATACGCTTGATATCTTCAGCCTCGACCCTTTCGATGAGCCACTTTCTTCTTTTGTTGAATTTTGATTTTTGTATATTTTGCTGATCGAAATAAACTAAACTAAACTAAACTAAAACTAAACTAAATAATGCAATGCAGACAGTGGGAAACGCAGAGAAAACACAATTCATGTTCTCAGAGCTGAGATGACCGTCGCCAAGCTCGTTTGTTGGTTTAAACGACCATCGCATTGGAGAGGTTTCACGTGTGTTTCAGAAGGGTTTTACGTGAGCCTGTTCTAATGTTAGCGAGCTGGCTTCGCTCCATCAGGGTCAGGGGTTCTGATCAGGACCGTGACCCGATAAGTAATATCGGACACCTGAGCATGCCCTGGTTTTAATATAACTATTGCCGACTGGAAAGCCGTCTCTCTGCTGGCAGAGGAGCACGCACCTGGTGGATGTGGTTCAGAGGAAGGTGAAGGCTCAATGCAAATACCAAGAGTAAGCTCAAGTGAGTCCTTTTTTGGCCTTGTTGAAGTGTGGGGGGGGAATCAAATAATCCATGTGCCACCCCTTGTGTTCATTCACTCCTTCCTTGCACAAACACGAGCTGTCGAAGGCACGTAACTCCGATTACCTTGCGGTGTGTGTGCTTACTCCGGGCACTGCAACCACTTCTCGATCAGAGGCGAGTTGATACGTTGCAGTGCAACGCGATCCAGTTGCTTCACTCCGCCGAAGACGCCGTGGCGGGCCGCGGACCGCCGTCGGGGGATGCCTGCGCCGGTTTCTCCACGCTGGTTTCTTCCACTATTGCATGTGATCCTGTCTGTTCTGATGGACGCCCGGTGTGAGTGTGATGGATCTCTGGTTCTCTTGTGGGGTTTTTTGGAGCAACCCGGTCCAAACACAGAAAAATGTCAAAAGTTGTTTACGGAAACTACCGCAGTCCGGAAAAATAAAGCATTCTGTGTTTGGTAAACAAAGCGCCGGGATGTGCCGTGTGAGAAGTGACCAGAAGATGACCGGCGCATACCACCCGTCTCTCTTGAGACATTATCTAGCCCCCCCCCCCGCCCCCTAAACCCTCCACAATGCAGGCGAGGGCAGATCCCAGATCACTCGCTGTGCATCTGTTAAAGTACTGCTGCTCTTTAACAGACACAATGGCAGGACTTCCACTATTACAACGGGAAGCGGGAAGTACAAGGCCCCAGCTGTGTCTTCTTCTTCTTCTTCTTCTTCTTCTTCTTCTTCTTCTTCTTCTTCTTCTGTCCCTTGGAGGTCATTCCTCCTGCCTTTAACGAAACAAAGTCATAACACACAGATGCTGCGGGGCAGGAGGAGGCAGAGACCCCCGTCATCTGTTTCGTCAGTGTACACGACATCAACTAAAGGCTATCTGCCCCACCGCGGACCATGACACTGTGGCTTCATCGTAAGACATTGAGTTGCGGTTTTTCCTGATACCATCCAGATGTGCCAAAGGTCATTGTTTACTGGGCCCTACGATATATAAGGAAAGGAAAACAGAGTGTATGGTGGGTAGATTTGTTCCTCTCTACATGTATCGTAAATAGCTATATGTCATGGGACGGTCTCAAGACGAGAGGGCTATGATGCTGCCTTTTAAGGGTGTGCAGTTGGAACCGACTCCATTTAAAGTTCAAAGGTCAAACAACTTGGACGTAATATCAAACGGCACGTTCGTCATGACGTTCATGAAGATAGTGGCCAAACATCTGGAGGCTGGTAACATCTCCTGCCCAGGCAACAAACCATTCTTGTTTCCTGTCACAAGTTGAAAGCAGATGCAAACGGAATTGGTGAAAATAACTTTCAAGCATCTCTTTAAAAAGGATTCGACTTTTACAATCAGTCAACCTACCCAGTGACTGAAACTCAGCAGACCGGCGTCGTCCCAGAAAGGCCTCGAAAAGAGACTTTCCTGCTCATTGTTATGGGAACGGAGCTTCCAATGAAAAAAGAAACCGAAACGCTTTTGGCACTGCTCACTCATATGCGTGTGTGTGTGTGTGTGTGTGTGTGTGTGTGTGTGTGTGTGTGTGTGTGCATATCGTGCATATTGCAGTTCCTGTGCACAAGAGCTTTAGAGGACTCTTGCATACCATCCCTTGCCAGAAAAGCGGAGGAAAACAAACACTGCCTTTTATGACAGTAATGAATTTGCTTTTGGGCGCAACTGGTATAATTTTCCATTAAGTCCCACTGATGAAATGCCAAGAACGGCTGAGGGAAACGTGTGACATTTGACTTTGTTGGCGCTGCGGTCATCCGCTGCTGCCTGACCCCTCACCTCTGGAAACTCCTAAAAAAGTACACCGCTCACTGTATCACTGAAAGCTGCAGAGATCCTCTTCAGGGGAGGAGGAGGAGGAGGAGGAGGAGGAGGACCGAGACGAAGACATCGGGAGCAGCGCAGATGCTTTCTGCACTGGCGAGCAGCAACACTCATTCAGAAAAGAGACCAGAGACAACCAAACAACAACAGAGGCTTGTGGGACTACAAATGTCATTTGTGCTCCATGATCATTTCATCCGACGCTGCGTGGCTTTTAGAGTAATTTTCGAGTCAGAGCAGCCATCCATCATTCTGGGTAATCTGACTAGCGCGGTGGATGCTTCATCCCGGGGCGAGATGTGAGGAGGAGAATGCTGTCGCACAGGTCTCGGTGTCTCAGGTGTCTCAGGTGAAACAATGGGTTTAGTGTTGCGCTCTGATCCGCGTGGAGCTGGCTGGCAGTCTGACAGTATATATATTTGCATAGTTGAGGTCAGGTAGAACACAAAGCTCTGTGTGTTCCACACTGCAATAAGGGAGTGTGGCTGACAGACAGGTAGTTATTAGAAACATGGGGCGAGTCCCCTGCTTTGAAGCAACAGAGGGCGGGAGACAGCGGCATGTCTTTTGAGTGTTCTGTGCAAAACGTAGGATGTTCAGATCTTTAATATCTTTAAATAAAAATCCATATTTTAAATGAAATAATTTATTTATACCCAAATCCTACCAAACTGACTCCAGATCAGCACGTACACACATGGACATGGGACACGCCCACATACACACACTTTAAAAGCAGTGTGTATGGTTTGGCACGGGCATATTTTGAGTTCTGATATTGGGCTGGTTTTGGGTTGGTTTTGATTGGCCATTGGGCTGGTTTTGTCACACAGACCTGGCAACCCTAGTTCAGATGGCTTCAAAGTCAAGCAGAATAAAAGAGCGAATCGAAGATCTCGCATGGCAAGCGGATAGCATTTTTATTTATTTGTGAAACATACTTCATAACAATGCCATTTCCGTCCCCCACTTATTTTGGGTTTGGGATATGAAACATAAACAGGCCCATGTGTTGGTCAGCTGGCTCGACAGTGAACTCTCCCGGGTCTGATTTATGTGTAATGATGCTGCATGATGAAACTTTTTAAGGTCACTCTCCCTGTGTTGAGCGGGGGGTACACATCATGACAAGGCAACGCTCTGCAACCTGGATGGTCCGCAACATTCTCAAAGTCTTCTATGGCCACTTGGATTAGTCATTGATAAGCATAGCGATGGAAAATCAAGGGAGTTGTTCTTTGACTAACAGCAGAGGTGACAAGTATTGCTCCGACACGTGGCAGTTTAACAAGGAAAACTCTGACACATGCCAACACTTCTCACCCAAACACACACACACACACTCACACACTGACACACTCATTCTGTCTCCTTCGACTAGCCGTCTCTGTTGAATTCTCTTTGCCTTCCTCTCACTCTGATTTACTTTGCTTTTCTTGAACTCGAGTCATATTTTTGCAGCTGCCGAGAGGATGAAAGGGGTCTCGACTCGAATACAAACAATGACTGTGTCATTTCCTGTCGCCTCTGAATTGATGTGTGACTGCAGCACAATTTGGAGCAGGCCTATTTATAGCCGACCACCGCCGCCGCCACCCCGCAGCCTGAAAGTCACAGCGGGAGATTTCGGGAGGAGTCCTTGAGCTCCCTTGTCAACGTGAAGCCCTGCGGCGACACGTTTGCAGAAGAGGCTGGTCACTGGGAAGTCGCGCTGCACCGTGCCCTGATCTAAAGCACGAGGCTACATCCCTCAGAGAGCCACAAGTACACAGCCTCAATAATCCAATGTGCTTGTACACATCTATAGGCATACATGTGTCATGTTTTGTTAGATGTGATCTGTCAAATAGTAATCCAGCAGCAACAAGAGCTTTTGGCTTGCTGTAGAGTGACAGGGAGGAACATGAAGGTAATATAATAACTTACTTTATATCTTTTTTTTGGAGAAAGTTCCTGAGAGAGTTTATCCACGCACTCCTGGCAGTTGTGCAGCGTCTTCCCTTTGCTCTCCTATAGTCCCGATCAGAGAAAGAAAAACAAACAAAAGTATCTGGTGTGCATCTCTAAAACAGCAAGTCCCACTCCGCCGCTCACTGATGCTCTCTGGAATAAGGAGGGAACTCTGCGCCCAGCTCCCAGGCTCACAGCCAATCATGTCAGAGTGGTCCCTGCCTCCAATCTTGTGCCTCTCGCGCTCCAGCCTCCTACCCCCCCTCCTCCTCCTGAAAGTTCCCATGGTTGGACAAACACAAGAGGAGATGAGAGGAGTAAGATAGAGTGGGAAAATCTAGTATTTACAGAATGGGGGAATTAGAACTAAACAGTTGTTTGTTATGTCAGTGCAAAAATCTGCTATCGGTTGCCAAGGTTTTACTCAGTATATGTTCTGTCTTGAGATTTTCTTTGCAATTTTTTTTCTTTTCTTTTTGCAACAGGTTACAATTGCCAAATTGTGCTTTTGCACCTTTCCTTGAGTTTTCAGTGGCGCTTCAATGTCCAGGTTGACCTTGTTTCCCCGTCTGCCTCTATATTAAAGGAATAGCTCGACAGTTTGAACACGTGCATTGCCTTTCTTGCCAAAAGGAGTCAGATGAGAAGATGTTTGCTAAATAAATATGAAGCTACAGCCAGGTTAGCTTAGCTTAGCATGAAGACTACTACTTCTACTTCTACTCATAATACTAAGCTTACGGTTCGACTGACTGAGTGGTCATGACATGAGTGCTGTAACGATCTTCTCAAATTACTCTATTCAAATAAGAAAAGAAGCATATTTCCCAAAATGTGGTACTGTTCCTTTAACATGGGCTCACATTACATGACCAAAGCGGATTCCTTTTAGACAGCTCCAAAAACCAGAGATGAGCAACAGGTCAAATTAAATCGTTGTCAGACTTTTCAGGATCTGTTTCCTGAGAAAGTAACGCAGGAATAAAGACTGTCACCTTTTTTTTTTTTTAAGATGTTTTGACAAATGAAAGTAGCCTAAGCACACTCACATATGCACTTGAAATGATTCCCAGAGGTGATGTGACTCCCTCTTGCTTCAGCGGCGACAGGGAATACAGCGTTCCCTGAGAGAGAACGCTGTATTGTAACAACACACCGACGAGACAGATACGGCTCGCGCTGCAGAGCCAATGAACGTCTGCTTTGTCGTGTTTATTTTGGCTCCAAAGCTATCGGTGACACACACTGACGCACACATTCACACACCTTTCTTTTTGCCCCGGAGGGATTCTCAGCTCAGTCAAGAGGCAGATTAAGTCGAGCAGGACTTTGAGCAGTGGCCTGGTTATCTAGATCATCTGGATAAGGATCTCAGATAAAAAAATGTAAAAAGCTTGTTGTGCATATTTTGTTTGGACAGTGATGCCGATGCCGTGATGATGCGTGTGAGTGCAGTGTGCGCTCTCTCAGGAGCGGAGGAGCCAGAGCTCACAGATACAAAGAAACGTCGTTATATTAGTGAGCCGAAGAGATGCATTTTATTTATTTTATTACCTTTGTTTTAAAGGGACAGTTCACCCTAAAATCAAAATGACCCATTGTTCCTCTTACCTGCAGTGTGCTATTCATCAATCTGGATTGTGTTGGAGTGAGTGGCCTGGTTTTAATGGTGGAGCTGCCGACTCTTGAAAATATGGTCATTTTCTACCACATTTCATTCATAAAATGATTTGCTTGTCACTTTAAGTACCACAAAATATAGTCCCATTATATTGGAGAGAAGGCAGACAACTTTACGGCCGATATCTCCGAAACAGGGAAAGATGGAAAGACGTAGCCTTTAAACAGTCAAGGAGGGTCTAATGCATTATGGGAAATATATGATCCCGTAGTTCTGCAGCTTGACCCCCGCAAGAGCTTACAATTGGGCATCTGTTGCTTTGCTTTTGATGGGTTTCTTTAGGGTGGGGGGGGGTAAAATGTCGCTCGCTTAAAGATTATAGAAGCCTTGGCCAACGACCAGCTGGAAGAGGAAGCACCATGTGGCACTGAGTCTGGCGAACATCAGGAATAAACCCCATCAAATCAAATTAAAGTGTGCACTTTACGAGAGACACCTCCGGACAACTCAAGTCTGCCTCCCGTCTATTCTTACATACCCGGAACGCCTTCATCTTACGGCTCTTAACACTATGTTGATCTGAACTTCACACATTTCATTTATTTACACTACACACATACACACACATTTCATTTTCATTTACACTACACACATACACACACTTTGCATTTTGCACACTGTCTATATTTAATATTTTTATATTTAATTTAATTTGTCATTAGTATTGTGTATTGTGTATGCATATATGTTGTATATAAACATTTATATCTTACTTTGTATACTTCTTGTATATATCTATATCTTTCATCCCTGTTTTTTATATTTTGTTTTATATTTTATTTTTTATTCTTGTGTGTTTAGTTCATTGGTGCTGCTACTGCTACGACAAATTTCCCCTTGGGGATTAATAAAGTATATATCTATCTATCTATCTATCTATCTCTCATCCAGACTAACGGTATTTGTATCGCTGATTCGTGTGGCTGCGCGTTCTCAAAAAAATAACACGGGATGAACGAAGCTCAGAGAGTCCACCGAGCCTCACACACCTGCTGAGAGATGAGATCATTGGAAATATTATCCAGCAAATGTGACTGTGAAATTGTCACTTTTAAGAATTTCTGAGAACACATTTTGAGGTTCCCACTGCTCCCCGAGTGAAGAGTCTCTGACAACAGAAGGTAATGGGCCTCTTCCCTCATCCCAAAAACTGAGTGGGAGCGTGAGCAGCTGCAACGGGCAGCAGTTTATTACACAGTGGATAATGATGATGATATTTAAATCAAATTACCTCACCCATCAAGACAGAAGAGCAGTTTTTTTGGTTGTTTTTAAACATCTTTAGGTGTTTTTTTCCTGCTCCCACACTGTACCCCTCTAGGGGCATAATATGGTTTTTTTCTTCCTTTTTTCTCTCTCCTCTCTTCCCTCATGTTATGCTGTAATTTTCCATTATCTGCCTGTAATTTCCCGCCTGTGGGATCAATAAAGTATACATCTATCTATCTATCTCATCAATCGAGGTCAAAACTAAAACAGAAACAGATCTTGATGAGAAGATAGATGTCACTCCCAAATGTGCCCCTTGAGTAGGAAACTGGAGCCAAGAGAGAACTAGCGTGGGTTAGCATAAAAACAAAAAAAACGGTTCAACCAGTGAGCCTCTGTCATCGTATTTTCAATTTTTATGCTCTCAGCTAATCATCTTCCAGCTCCAGCTTCCCGTTCGACAGACAGATATTGATCCCCTAATTTAACTCAATGCTAGAAAGTAAATAAGCATATAGGTATAACTCTGCCAGGAATATCTGGATTCAGTTTAATGAAGGGAAGCGAGCAGGAAGCGAGACAGGCAGACAGAAATACAGGCAGCATTGTGGGCGGGCCCTCGGGGGCCCGGCACGCCGTCAGCAGAGCGAGCGAGCAGAGTGCTACGGTACCGAGCCGTGCGGCCCCCGAGCTCATCGTACTCACAGGAGTGGAAGGGTTATGCGAATGCAAAGGGTGGACACGTTGTTCCTCTGTCATTCTGTTGCATCAAAGCATCGCTGGCTGAGCAGCGGGAACACGCCGACACGGCGCACAGCTGTGGTTCGCTGGAGCAAAGGGGAAGAGTTTAATCTGAAGGACGCGAGGCCGACAACTCCCTGGACACACGATCGCACACGATGAACGGTCTTTCTTGGCCGCTCGTCCTTAAACAGATATGACAGCTTGCAACCGCAGAGCTGACACACACACACACACACACACGGAGAGAAGCCCAGGAAGACGCTGATCAATAAGTCGGCTTTGGGACGAACGATATGCTGCGGCGTGGTCGATAGGTGCCTGCAAAACATTTCATCTGTGTTCCACTGCTGTGCACCCAGGCACCCAGAGTTACTGCAAACGCTGTTGACAGTAACCACCACAGAGAGGAGGAGAGGGGGAGGGTGTGTGTGTGGGGGGGGGGGCTATGCAAAAAAGGCCCAAAGGGACAAACACAGAGTTGACAACGTGTTGGTAGAGGTGTGAATGTGCAGGTGCACGGTGACGCCTGCGGAGCTAAATCCAGAACCAACTAGAACGGGCACTCGGTAGAGTGCATACCTTCTCATATCACAAGATTGGGCATTGCATTATGAACATTTTTGCATTAGTTGCATGCCAATCGGATCAAAATTGACCGCGCTATGGTAAAAAGAAGATGTTGACCTTTCCGTGACCTTGACCTTGACCTTTGACCTGATTGATTCCAAAATCTAATCAAATGGTCCCCGGATAATAACCAATCATCCCACCAAATTTCATGCGATTTGGTTTAAAACTTTTTTTGTTATGCGAGGAACACGCATACAAATAAATAAATAAATACGCGGCGATCAAAACATAACCTTCCGCATTTTCAATGCGAAGGTAAATATCAACCGTTCGTTTGAAAGTTGGCACGAAAATAAAAAATGGGCTTATTTGATTATTCTTTGTTATTAAAAGAAAAGAATTGATGTTCACTATCATGTTGTCCTGACACTGGAATCTCTATCTGTTGTGCCTCAGACCAGCCTGACATCAGAACGACACCAGGTGACGCCGCGCCGCCTGACCTTTTAGAGATGGCAGGTTTGGCTGTTTGTGGCGACTGGCGTCGGAAAATGAAAGCAGAATTATGTTAAGAGCAAAGTGTGGTGTCTGTTCTTTAAAGTGTTTTAGCTGCTTTGTAATCCTTAAAAAAATATCAGAAAAACAGACAGAGAAAGACACAATGGAGGATTAGGTAATCTTTAGGACAAACAAATACGTACAATTATCTAGAATACCAATAATTATTCTCAGAGAGACATGTGCTCTCTGCTAACACACACACACACACACACACACCGTACGTACCCTGCTCTGCTTTGCTCTTATTAATATCAATATCACGTTGACCTGCACCGTGGATAGTGGCAACGGTTGACAACTGTGGCCTCGACATCATTAAAGCCGACGCAATCAACATATTCATATGAACAATGGACCACGTGACAACTTGTGTGAATGCTGCAAAGCTTACAGATGATGTCAGTTCCTCTCATGGCTAAAAAGAGAGAGAGAGAGAATATTGGACTGGGAGGATAGGAGTATATGTCTCCACGTGCTCCATGTGTGCTGGATGCCCCTTCAGACCAGTGAAGCAAAACAAAAACATGACCACAGTTCCATGTTCATGTCCATGGTAAGAAACGGAGGCCTTTGATAATATTTAAAAATCTCTAAATTTCAGCAATTTAATTTTTATTCCACACTGACATTCTTTTTGCAAATGGTTTCTGGGTGCCCGGCAGGGATGAGAGGCTGTAAGTCATATTTAATTCAGTTTATTATTTATATCCCATAATAATAAAATTACAAATTTGCCTCAGAGGGCTTTACAATCTGTACACGGAGACATCCCTGACCTTTGACCTCACATCGGATCAGGAACTCACAAGAAACTCCCAGAAAAAAAAACCTTTCACGGGAAAAAAAAGGGAAGAAACCAACAGAGGAGGACCCCTCTGCAGGATGGACAGAAGAATATATGTCACGTGTACAGAAGGAATCATGACAGAGTTACAACACATTCAATGAATATGACAGAATTAACATTTACACCATGTTCTATGGTCCATTTAAGCTTCAAACAGATCAGAATGCAGAAAAATAGATCACTGCACAGATGAGATAGTTCCACTGTGAGACCAGATTGAGACTGAAGTCCATATCTGTGACCTTCATGACGCCTGGAGGTGAGGAAGCGAGCCTGCAGATGGAGACGTGACACCAGAGGTCATCTCTCCTCCAGCACCTCTAGGTGAGGAGAAGGGGATGACAGATGTCGCCAATTAATCTGATTATCGGTGCGCCACTCCTGCTGCTCTTCGGTGCGTAAAGTGATTCTTTGGATGACTTATTGTGACTGAAATGTTTCTAACATCAAACCCTTTTTTTAAACCTATAAATCAGTGCGTTTCTCGACACCTACTTGATGAGCCACACACACATTCAGCCTGATACTGACCCGGCGATCCCGACCTCTCCCACAGCGAGACACTGGGAATGACCTGCTGGTGGAGCTCACCGCGATGGAGAGCGGTGGTCCATCCCCGGGTCGGGCTGTCCCGCCGCCCGCTCTCATCTCTCCTTTCAACCGGTTACTGTCTGCTGTGCATTTGCATGGAAGAGCACAACAGACTTTAAATGTCATCTGTGATTTAAAATGCTTCTCTTTTATGTATTAAAGCTCTTGAGTAGCATTCAATTAAAAAGCCTGGGTGCCGTTTGGCGGCGGTGTCATTATGTAGCACTTAAGTGCAAAGGGACGTAGGAACAGACGTACAACATGTAAATATCTGGAATATACAATTTTAGTTTAGTTTTAGTTTAGTTTAGTTTAGTTTATTTTGATCAGCAAAATATACAAAAATCAAAATTCAACAAAAGAAGAAAGTGGCTGACCGAAAGAGTCGAGGCAGAAGCCATCGAGCTTATAAGTGATAAGATAAGCCTATAATTTCACGAAAAAAACTTATTTCAGAGAACCATATACATATACATAAACATATATACATATACACATGTACATACATATACATACACATACATATATATTCACACACACATATATACATATACACACACACACACACACATAAATACACACACATACATATTTACATAAAACAATAAACAAAAACAAAAAAAACTTGTCCCCATTAACCGTTACTTATGATGCGTGATCAATGCTGATACGCCTGTACTTCTCCAGCGTCATGTCTTTAAATTTTTTCTTGAATATCACCAGATTTTTACTTTCTTTGATGTCATCAGTTAAAATATTCCACTGTTTCAATATACGGATGTATAATTTAAAAACTGTATCGAGGATATGCATCGACGGTAACATGTATTGACCTCACTTGGACGTTTTAATTAACTCAAAATGTCAAAGTGAAAGCAGATTTAAATTAATTTAAAGTATAGAATTATAAATGCGTGTTTGCTTAAGTGTTAACCTCTTATGAAGCCAGTATAGTGGATGTACCTAAGTTCAATGTGTGAAAAGGTCTTTTATAGGTTTTTTATATCTGGACACTGCGGTCCGGACCCAACACGTTGTTCTCAAGCCATCCCTCTCGGCTTTATGCTTTATTATCTTGCAGGATTGTTGTTCAATTAGTTTGCATGGCTTAACGTGGGATACACAAATGAAACATCCTATGTTTGGTTGGATGAAAATGTATTTCAGTTTGGAGAAACAAGCTAAACACAATTCACAGTTCATTATATTGTTTGCTTTATGAAAACCACATGGAAGCGAAGATGATTCCCATTCATGTAAAATAAATGTTATCTATCATTATGTGTGGCGATCCATCTGACTGATGCACTGAGAGGGAGCACAGCATCTCTGGTCTCAGTTTTATAGCAGCTCCTGCTGGTGACAATAGCTCATTACAGTCAAAGCATCACTTCAACGAAGATATGCATTTCAAAAAGCCAGCATTGACTTTCGAGTTCTATCAACTTTCCATGGGAATCAACAGAGACATTTGGGAATCAAAGGGAATGCAATGGGAATCTGCTCAGTCTGTATGTTCCATGTTTAAGCATAAAGAAACCATCATGTGAAAAGTGCCATGTCGTAGTTTAGCTGAAGCAAGTTAACAAATGGGGGAAGGACTTTGGAAATGAACATCTGGGTTCTGTTTAAACTTTAGGTTTAAAGACTATTTTATTTTTTATCATAAAAGATTTTTCAAAATACAAAATGAAAGGACATGTATTAATTAAAACTTATTACATATGCTCTATCAAGCTCCATAGCGCATGATAAGAGCTATATGGCTCGCTAAAGGCGAGTCGTTTTTCAGGGGTGCTCACACTTTTTCAGCATGCGAGCTACTTATTATGTGACCAAGTCAAGGCGATCGACCGACGGGGGACGGGGGTGCTAGTGAGTCGCGCGCGAGCCGAGAAGGATTGTTGACGGGGGGTGCTAGTGACTTTTTTTTTGCTCCGTCCCAATGCGCGCAAACCGGTGTCGGAGCTCTGCAGCGCACGAGACGGCGGGCAGAGGACTGTTAACGCAACACGTAGAGACAGAAATGACATGCTGCTGCTGTAATGTGCGCTATAGAGAAAGTGACAGGGGGGCGGGCCAAATTTTTTTTATGTCATGCGATCTACCATACAACGCCGCGATCGACTCGCAGGTCGCCGCGATCGACCGGTCGATCGCGATCGACGTATTGAGCACCCCTAAACCATGTGCTGTGCTTTAGGTTTACCAGTCTGGTAAATAGTAGTTCCCTTCCCTGGCAATAGGTGGCGCTCTTGTGATGCGCAGCAGAGCTCTCAGCCTCAGTCAGGAGGCCTCAGTGTCTGAATTTATCTCATAAACAAAGACTCCTAAAAGTACTTCTGACAAAGAAAAAAGAACATCTGACATATTTGATGTTATGTAGTGCTCTGCGGTGTGGATGTCATGTGCATAAAACAGTGACTATATTGGGATATATTGCATAATTTCTCTTTAATAATGGACCGAATGTTTCATGTTAAGTTCAGAGCTAAGCGTATGTTATTGTTCGTCTTTGTGTTAAGGAGCTACCAGTACAGTTATGTATTGAACGTATGCACTTGAGTTATACAGATATTTGTACTGCAATTTGAGTTAGTATAAGCTTAACTTGTATTACCAATAGATTAACGCCTTTACGATAATAGTACCTTAGGGTCCGATCCTGTTGGATGCACATGTGCTGAGGGGCTCCACTGACTGCGCATGCAGAGGATTGTCATTTTACAAACCCCGATATCGCTAAAACTGCAATTTCAGCACTTTTCCATTTGTGCCAAGCGTCAAATCTTGTAAACTTTGAGAAAAGTTTCCATTTAAATCTAGTTTTCGACCAAATTCTGCAGGCTAAACTTATATTTCCAATTACATTGTAATTGCACTAACTTTGCAAAATAAAAACACTCCACACAAAAAGAGAAACATTACAAGCATATTGATCATTTATTTTCATATAAATACATATAAAATACAATATAAACATCTCACTTCACATAATTTATTACAGTAGCCTAACTACTATTGCTATAACAAGCACCTCCCCCATTTGTATGCAATGTATAACTTTGCATATTTAGTGTCAACTTGGATTTGGACCCGAGGAAAAAAACCTACAAAAAGTGAGTCACTCATCAGTTTAAGGGTCATCATAATCGATATAAAACTACTCGACTCCGGCCACCTGAAGACCTCGTTAGCCACAATGAAGAAAAATACTTTTTTGAAAATAAAAAAGCAGGCATGCAAGGCTGCTCACGTTTTGTCTGAGTTGCGCAATAGTGAATCCATGCAATTGTGCATATTGCGTTCCTGTAATGGTGTTAATTTGCAATAAGGCCGTAGTAAAACAAGCTCCCGCTCTTGGTCCTACACGACCCCAAAGGTCAACCTTCCTCTGGCATCTGTCACGTCATAGCATCATAGGAGAAGAAGTTGATGCCACCGTTTAAAGATGGCTGTTTTCACTGAGTGTCTGCACCATCAGCAGCAGCTGTGACTCAACCAAAGTGGGCGTGCATGTGTCATAGAAACTAAGAAAATGGAATAATAAAAACACCATGTTCTGCATGCATGTAACCATTGGACGACGACGACGACCGGAGCAGAACTAGTGGAGCTTGAACACCCTTTAAAAAAAAAAAAAAAAATCAACTGAATTGTCAATGTCATTTTTTTTTTTTTGGGGCCAAGTGAAATAAACTTTTCAGTGCACAACTTTAAAAACCCTTCACTGGGTTTCCTAAAAAAGTTCTTAGAAGTAAGATCAAGTCACAGAAGTTCTGATGATCTCGGCATGAGAACCTTTTGAGGACGCCCCGTTTCACTGTAAAGCCGAGGGTCCCACAGTCCTACCGGAGGTGAAGCCCCATCGTCAGTGTGAATAACAGAGTGGACTTTTTTGAAATATTTTTAAACCATACTGTAGTTGAAAGGCTGGATATCTGGGTACCTCCATAGCAGAACTTGGGTTTTACCTTCATTTTAAACCCAATACAACTCTTCACCTTGAGTCGCCCGACTTCTTGAATATAGCTTCGTTCAAAAATGCAAAGATTGTCTTTTGCAGTTGCGAGTAGAAAATACAGTCCCAACCAATTGGAGTTGAATCTCAGATAGATTTGGCTTTTCATGAATGGCGGTGAAACTCCCCGGCGCCCCGCCCCAACGAGCAGAGACCTGCGTCACTCCTCTTTGTCGTGGCTGTCGCTTCCATTCATAAGTCCGTTGCTGTGGTGTTCCCACTTCTGATTCTGCAGTACTTTGGGCAGCCGCTTGCCCTTGGTGTAGGCGTGGTACCAGAAGTTGAGGAAGAGGAACAAGAAAATAAGGCCGTATGCTCCGATGATGGCGACAAAGATTGGGAACTGGTAGGTGCAGTCCTTCAGGAAGAAATACTGGGAGATGTGGCTGGTCACAATAGCAAACTGGATCTGGGGGGCCACAGAGAAAAGAGAGTCGTCAAGATTTTACACGTGAACACTTTGAGATCACAAGATAATCCAATCCCCCCCCGGCCCAAAAAAAGTGCCATTCAATAAAAATGTAAATAACATGCCAGCTGAATGGTCGTCAGGTACTTCTTCCACCACAGGTACTTCTGGTATTTGGGGCCCAGAGCAGTCAGGCCGTAGTACGTGTACATGACAACGTGGACGATGCAGTTGAGCAGGGCGTGAAATGTCCCCATGCCGCCTGCAGACGAGGTCAAACAACGTGAATGCAAGGTCATAAACTTTAGCTTGAACAACAGAAATAAGATGCAAAAATAAAAGATTCCTACCTGCAGAAAAACGAACCCCAAACCACCAGGTGAAGGGCATGATGGAGTGATGGTAGACGTGAAGGAACGTCACCTGGCTATTCTTTTTCCGCAGCACAAAGAAGATCTGAAAAGAAAAACAGATGCAATAAAAATGTGACGGACTACAGAGAGTCTAATGCAACACAATACATGAACAAATAAACTTATTTAAGAGACTGTGATTTAGTCGCTCACCGTATCCAACATCTCTATGAACTTTGAGAAGTAGTAGAGCCAACACGTTGCCGCCATCTAGAGGAAAGAATTAAAAATGAAATCAAAATTTGCATAATTTTTTTTTTTTAAACACCAGATCATATACTACATGTTCTGTGCCAAACTTAAAACCAGATGCTCCGGTGACATCCCAATCTGTGGAGGAGTGGCTTACCCTCACACCCTGAGCCGAATCGGAGTAGTCGACCGGGTCACAGCGGAAAGAGTATCCGGTTCCCCATCCTGACATCACAAACTGAAGCAAACGACAGTGGGGTCACTAACTGGCTACTCCAAAAAAAAAAATGGAACTTCAAAACTTTTCCGATATTTAATCAGTCTTAAAATATTGTAATCTATAAATGTTTTTATAGATTACAATAATAGATTATAGAATATATGTTTTTACCTTTGCATTGAAAATGCGGAAGGTTATGTTTTGATCGCCGTGTATTTATTTATTTATTTGTATGCGTTTTACTCGCATAACTCAAAAAGTATTAAACCGAATCGCATGAAATTTGGTGTGATGATCGGTTATTATCCGGGGACCATTTGATTAGATTTTGGGATCAATCGGGTTAAAGGTCAAGGTCAAAGGTCATGAACAGGTCAAAATCTTCATTTTACCATAGCACGGTCAATTTCTATCCAATTGGCAACTAATGCCAAAATGTTCAAAATTCAATGCCCAATCTTGTGATATGCGAAGGTATGCGCTCTACCGAGTGCCCATTCTAGTTTTGGAACTGTAATACACTCAAGTTACACGACAGTATCTTACAAGATAGAAAAAAAATAAAAAATAAGACAATTGATGAACTGGAAATGCAGTACATTGATCAGATGTAGGTCTCGATAAGAGTGAAGTAATGTTTAAGTCACGCAGCGCGACAACAAAAACACCCGCCGAGCTGGTTTGACCTCCAACATTGGAGAATGGCCAATGAACGAGAGTGTTGCGTAAGACTGCTGGCACGAGGCGGACAGACAGACACACGGCGCGTGTGAACAATGAGCCCAACGACGCAGGAAAAGCATGTCAACATCCACCGCCAACCAACGACAGGACTCACCTCGTAGCACATGTAGAGCGAGAGCGCCACCACGCCGAAGTTGTAGACGACGAGGACTCCCTTGAGGTCAAAGGCTTTGCGGTTCTCCATGACCCGAGGCCCCAGAGATTGGACGAAGTAAATGTACACCACGATGACGAGGGTTTGGGGGAGCGGAGACGACATGAGGAACCAGCTCGCCGTCCGTCCGTCTGCAACACGAGACGGTCGGCGGGTTTTGAGAGGTCAACGGGGGGTCGGGCGCCCGAGGATTTTAAGTTACAGGAACGTACCGAGAAGACATCTTGAAAGCTGAAAAGATGTACCTGCATTTTGGATGAACTCGTCATAAATGAGTGCGGCCGAGGACTTTATGTTGTCGAATTCCATTTTCAGACAAGACACCTACAAATAAATAAAAAAAATGTTAGGAAGTCAGTTGGAACCAGACACCAGAGACGTGGTCTCTGGCGTAAAAATAAGGAATATTTGTATTCAAAATATGCGAAAGACGAAGTTGTATGCCGAAATGTATGGACACATTCAAAAGCTGCTGAATACACTGAATGGAGAACACATCCATCTGTTGTTTTTTTTAAAGAAAAGATATATTGGGGTCAGATGTAGCTCATCCATCTGTTTTTAAATTATTTTTTTTAAAGAAAAGATATATTGGGGGCGGCTGCAGCTCAGTGGGGTAAGGGGGTCGTCCTGTAACCCCAAGGTCGTCGGTTCGAACCCCGCTCTCCCCATTAGTTACTAGTCGAAGTGTCCTTGAGCAAGGCACTGAACCCCCAGTTGCATCGCTGCAGCCCACTGCTCCTTAATAACTAAGGAGGGGTTAAATGCAGAGAACACATGTTGTTACCTGTGTACCTGTACTCTGTGCAATGACAATAGATTGAATCCAATTTATATATCTATAAAAAAATGTATATATATATATATAAATGTATATATTTATAAATTCATATATATATATATATAAATATATTTGTATATATATAATAAAATGACGAAAGATAACAAATCTTCACCCCATCAAGTTTCACTTTCCCTCTAAACCTCAAAAGGTGAAGGAAGATTTCCTCAATCAACTGTTGCCAAAGTTCAGTGGCACCACGAGTCCGGTTTCCTCCCACAACCGAGTCACAGCATCTGAACCCTGCCCAACAACCCGGTGTGGTGGCAGAAGAAAAACACCATTTGTAGAGCCACGGCTGCAAGACTGGACTTTATAGGAAAAAGAACAAAAACACAACAACAAAAAGGGGCCACTCGGCCATTCTTTGCCTCCCTACTCAAGAATCCGAGGCAGACAAAGCCACGAGTGTACAGGCAGAACAATGAGGAGCAGTCGGTGTCAGTTTACAGAGAACGAACAACAGAGTGACGAGCTCCAATTACAGAAACATGTATGCATGGTTAATGTATGGAATATAGGCACTATAGTACGTGGGATTCAAGGAGCCCTGTGTGATCTCAGATTGTGCCGCCTCGACTCTCCACGACGAGGACATTAGGCTTTTCCCATTTGGGAAAGGCTTTGCAGCGGCCGGCACTGTAATCAGACAGAAATGTGGCAATTCTGTACATATGTGACCCGAAAATGTTAAAGTTCAGATTCAATTTATTGTCATTGCAGAGTACAAGTACTAAGACAACGAAAAGTATTGAGCATCTGACCAGAGTGGAAAAGAGAAGCAGTAGTAAAGTGCAATGCAGTATGTGAATAAATACAATGCTGGACATTATAAATAATATAAACAGAAACAGATATATACAGTCTATAAATATATATATATATAAATATATATATTTATATAAATATATATATAGCTGAAATATATATATATATTTATATTAGTGCTGTGAAAAATAACGCGTTAACGCACCAGTGTGCGATGCGCGCACAAGCAAGTTATGTGCACCCGTGTATAAATGTATATATCCGTCTTTTGTCATAAATCTTTATGTTCTCACAAAAATATACAGAGAATATCGGTAATATGTGATTAATCATGATTAATCCACAGAAACCTGTGATTAATTTGATTACAATTTTTAATCGTTTCACAGCCCTAATTTATATATATATTTATATATACACAGATACATATATATCTATATATAAATATATGTTACCTCAGTCTAAGCTGAAGGTAAATGGCATGAACTGATCTGGGTAGTCCGGAAGCCTTTAATCTTGAAGCAATAGTAAGGGGTTCACACATTTAAATCCCCCCCCCCCCATGTGTGGCAGTGTGTAAGCATGGGTGGTGTCTGGCACAGGGTCGCGCTCGGCTCCCAACAACTGGCTGATCTGGTTTCATGGAGACTCTTCAAGAAAGCAGGTCCATGTGTCAAGGTTCATCTCAGGGGTTTCCCCTCGTCCCCTCAAGGTGCTGGTTTCCAGGAGAGCAGTGAGCCCTCTGTGTGTGGACTCAATCAACCACAACACATCACCCCTATGCAACCAGTGCACATAACCCCACATGACTGGTTTTTTTAAGGTGTGTCTCGCTGAATGCAACGGGAACTTTAATACGGGTTGAGTCAATAGATGAACGGTCAAAGAAAAAAAGAGAAAAAGAAGGAATGGCTGTCTGGAGCTTACGGAGCTCCTGGTGTAAAGGCCGACCCTCCCACGGCACACCCTCGCGCTCACCTGGAAGGTCAACTCCCACAGGTCAACTCCCACAGTGGACAAAAGATAACGATCCTCCTGTGGGCGGTTAGGATCCCAATCACTGAAGCAGACTTATTGATGTATAGATACAGGATCAGAAGTAAAACATTAACCAGCCATACCCACAAAACACACATACACCAAACTACAGTTCATTATAGTGTGTGTGGAGAAGCCAAAGAGTTACGGGACCAATGTTCACTTATTGTCCAATTAAGGCAAACAGGAGTTTGTATTTCTACACACATGTATTTATTCTTTGCCAATGTAAAACACGTTCCCACACCAGTGTCGCTTTAACATCTTAAGTGAAACACGGGTCCAACAGCTGCGACCCACCATGAGCAGAACCAGAACCAGTCACCAGGGGCTCGCTGTGGAACCGACCCACCGGCGTTGACACATTTAAATCGGGTCATTTCCAGTTATTTGTTGGGGTTGTTTTATCACTTCCCTCACATCCACTTATGAATAATAAAGCACCGACGACCCACCTGGAGCTGCAGCTGATGGAACAATCCTCCTGTTGGGTTTAATTGTCTGTATCCAAAATCCCGGCTCACTTACGGCGTCCCTCCAGGTGTGCCTCCTGCTCTGTTCACGCGCCGCCACCGCGCACTCTCCTCCCTTCTTATGGGAGCCGCCGGGGGGCGTGGTCTGCTCTCCAGACACGCTTTCCCGTTCGCTGATTGGTCAAGGTCGCGGTTCAACGTTTCTAGTTCATGCTTGAGCTATGGCTCATCCGGAGCTATGTCGGGATTTTGTAATATTACAGGATATTCAATGACTTGGTTTCAGTGTGTACACACACACACACACACACACACACACACACGGGGCTTAGCAGCTTCTTCCACAGCCTCCCTCAACACCGCAGGAGGATCACACAGGTTGGTGACAGATGCAATCAGTGTGTTTATTGTGAAACATACAAGACTGAAGCTTGTACAATCAAGACACGTCAGGTATTTCCAGGGAGAAGAGAGCCAGCTGAAACATTATATGACCGGAACGGTATCTTGGATAGTCACATTTCATATTTTAAAAAAAAAGAAAATCACTGGACCGAGTAAGGAGTAATGGTTTATGACAAAGGGTAACGAGGTCTGTGTGTTTTTGTTAAGGGATCAGTATTAAACCTTATTTGGGTTCAATGTGTCCTCGTGGCAACCAAGACACGATGTAAAACGATGAGGAGGCGGAGTCAGAGGATACGTTTCATGATCACTGCAGCGAGTTTCAGCAAGGAGTGACAATTATAAACAAATGCACATGTTGGCTGGAAAGACAACAGGACAATGGATACTCCCACGTGAGGATTCAGGTCAGTCACTACTTGAAATGTACTTTGCACGCACACACACACACACACAGGACCATGTTGGCTTTCATTGAAATAAAAGAAGAAAAAACAATTCAACAGAAAACATGAAAATGAAAAAAAACATTATTTATAGCATTGTGTATAAAAAGTGGTACAATTATTTACACAATTCATTTACATTTTAAGGCCTTCATCTGAGACATTTCCCTCGACACAGGGGTCCGAGGACCCTCATCAACTTGTCATTTCTTCTCCACGAGCTAAATCGGAAAGGGAGTGAGCTCCTTTGCACGGCCGGCCGCCGTGCGTGACCACGGCGACCACGGCATGCAAAACGCCAGCATCAATCTTCATCGCTGCTCCACGCGTCCCGAAAGGCCGGGTTCACCAAGGGCGGGTCTGCAGCTGCGGCGGCCTGGAAGGAATCGAGACATTACCGTCAACGCCACGTCCGAATTAAGATACGCATCCTCTAAAACTGAATCCACGACAAACACATCCGACACAGACGAGTTCAGATGTGAGGAGATCGGCTGGAATGTGGGAACATGACTGGTTTCCTTTAGCGTGTGCCGGCAGAACTCAGACAGACAAAGTAACACTGCTACTGGATCGTCATGTATATTTATACCCATGGATATTTAGTATTAGTATTAGTTTTTAGTATTTAGTTTTGTGTTTTATATTTATTTTCATTGATGCTCTGATGTGCACCGCTGCAGTGATTTTTGATATTTCCCCACTGTGGGACGAATAAAGGAAGATCTCATCATATCTTATCATATCATATCATATATCACATCATGAACAACACCAGGACACAAAACACTCGGCACATGTTTTGCATTTCAGATGTTTTCCGCCAATATTTACAATATGTCTTTTCCCACGCCGTGCTTCCTGTTTTGGGGGATTGTACCTGATTTGCACTTTTTGACTCTTCCTCCACGTCTGCGGCACGCAGGACAGGAATCCACGCCAGGATATTACAGTCTTTACCTCCAGTGTACAGCTCCTACACACAGGAAGACACGCCGATTCACACAGTGTCGGGAGAACTAAAGCCGAGCTGCCCCCTGAAACGCACTTCCAAACGGTGACGTCAGCACCGGGGGGACGCCGGCGTGTTGACGAGCGTGTCAAGCGGGACCAAGAGTCAAAATAATTAACGAGCAAAAAACTGTGTCCACGCGACGGTGGTGACCATGTGGGACGCAGCTGATCAGTGTCATCACATCAGGCAGGAAACCGACCTTCAGGACCAGATCCTGAACTCCCCGGAGTGACGCGCTGCCGAGCAGCATTCCTGTCTTGCATATCAGCTCACGAGGAGGCCGGTTCCACTGAATGGGTTTAGTACTTCACAAGACTTCCACGAAATGGAAACGTGGCGATGTTTGTTGAATATTTTGACGCTTCGTAAAAATACAGAACTGAACAGGCATGTTGATGGACTTGAAAGATGACCGTCGTTGGTTTGGCTTGTTCAGTAAAAGAATGATGGGATGAAGATGACGACATGCACAGAGGTATCGGCCATCAGCTTCGAAGGAAAACATATTTGTTGGTCAGACATTAATCATATCGTGTCACTCTGTGGCCGACATGTGTTTCCATTGTGAACATAAATAAATAAAAACAATAATAAGAAATAATATATATATATATATGTGTATATATACACATACATATATATACACACATACATATATATACACATACATATATATACATATATACTGTATATACACACATACATATATATACACATATATATATATGTATACACATACATACATATACACATATATATACATTTATAAATAGTGAAGTCCTGCTAAATTTCTAAATATTGACAGCTCTTGTACTTGTTGTGGTCACTTGGCGATGCAGTGCTATTATCCAGTGTCCTGTTCTTAATGCCTGTAAATGTGTTCATTTTATAATTGTTATGATTAACTTATTGCATCACAATGATGCAATGCCTAAACCACTGTTGCCTGTGTGAATGTACACATGACCTTCCATACCTTTATTAAATGAACTTTTCACCCTTTTATCCTCCAACACGGCAACGGGCAGCAGCAGGAGAAACTAAACTAACACCGCCGCTCGCCTTATGAACACAACGCGGTCGACGTTCAGGCCGACAGCGCGGGCCGGGATCACGCCGAGGGGCCGCCGGGTATTTGCATTTATAGTTGCCCAGTAAAGCCGAGGGAACGTCGACTTCCCCGTGTCATCCGTCTGGGGGAAGAGGCTCATTGGAGCCCGCCGTGGCGATTGCACATTTCTAATGGCCCTCGCGGCGGTGACATCACCAGATGCAGGGGACGGCCACCGCCTGGGCCCGGGGACGCGTCTCACCTGGTAGTCCGGGTGGAACTCGCAGCAGTCGACGTTGTTGTAGTGCCCCCGGAGCGTCGTGAGCAGCTCCCCCGTGTGGACGGCGTACGCGGCCACCGAGCTCTCGCACGGCACGAACACCAACTCCGGGCCGCAGCCGCGCGACACGGCGAACTGGAGCCGCTTGCGACTCCTGTTGGACACCTTCCCGTAGTTTACCTGAGGGACACACGGGGGGCGGAGGGCGAGGTTCAGGCGGCGAACGGCTTCTGACGCTCAACCGGGCGAGAGGTTTCCCTTGTTCACGTGGAAACACCACCGGAGAATATAAAAAACGTTTAGAAAATATTGCCAGGAGTCATAATTTCCTGTTGCCCTTGAAAAGGGGAAAAGGCGACCCTCACGATTCCAAACCAAACAGTCGAAACATTTTTTTAAAAAGCAGCTAGCAGCTTATTTTGCAACAGTATTCTAACAGAATTAACTCTCTGGATTTCATATTCACTGCAGCACTCAGACGGCTCCAGTTTGACGTTAAAAGTTTCAGATTGATGACAAGAAACTGTGTAACTCATGTCGATCAGTCACTGAGAGACGTGCGTCACTCACCAGTGTGTTTCCCCCAGTAGCCCTCACCAGTGTGTTCTCCCCAGTAGCCCTCACCAGTGTGTTCTCCCCAGTAGCACTATCCCACAGTCTCATGCGGTCGTCGGTCCCCGTGGTGAGGAGGTGGAGGCCGTCGGCCGTGAAGCAGAGGCCGTTCACTCGGCCGTTATGAGCCGTGTTCACTGGTGGGACACGGGACAAACACGTCATCTCTTTCCTCCTCCACAACAAAACAGAAAATACTAAATGTTGTAATGTCAAACGCATCATCAGACGCATCGGTCACTGAGAAGAAGCGTTCTGTGACTCGAGATAAATTCTTAAGCTGATACTGAAAGACATTTTGGGCCAATTTGCACCTCATATCCTCTTCTATGCTGACAGTAAATCTCAGGTTTCTTACACATTTTGACCAGTGGATTTCCAGGACTTTAAACCAGATTTCCATGACCAAACTGAAATCTCGGTTTATACACTACCGTTCAAAAGTTTGGGGTCATCCAGACAATTTCGTGTCTTCCATGAAAACTCACTTTTATTTATCAAATGAATTGAAAATTGAATAGAAAATATAGTCAAGACATTGACAAGGTTAGAAATAATGATTAATATTTGAAGTATTAATTTTGTTCTTCAAACTTCAAGCTCAAAGGAAGGCCAGTTTGTATATCTTATATCACCAGCATAACTGTTTTCAGCTGTGCTAACATAATTGCACAAGGGTTTTCTAATCAGACATTAGTCTTCTAAGGCGATGATCAAACACAATGTACCATTAGAACACTGGAGTGATCGTTGATGGAAATGGGCCTCTATACACCTCTGGAGATATTTCATTAGAAACCAGACGTTTCCACCTAGAATAGTCATTTACCACATTAACAATGTATAGTGTGTATTTTTGATTAATGTTATCTTTATTGAAAAAACAGTGTTTTTCTTTGAAAAATAAAGACATTTCTCAGTGACCCCAAACTTTTGAACGGTAGTGTACATGAAAGAGTGAGAACATTTAGTATTTAAACAATGTGAATTCCAAAGCATACAGTATACATTAAATTAAACAAATGACCAGCAAACTTTCCAAATAAGGTGCGTTCACTTGCAACGCGGGGAGAAAAAAATTGCGCCGCCAGTATGAGAGCGTACGCCGGCTTATATTTTGAGCGTCTTTCTTTCTCAAACATATTCATTGTTTCAAACTCGGCGTGAATGAACACGTGAATATAAAAAATGTCCATGACTTTTCCCACATTTTTGTGATTTAAGTTTTTTCCATGACTTTTCCAGGCCTGGAAATGACCATTTAAAAATTCCATGACTTTTCCAGGTTTTCCATGACCGTACGAACCCTGGAATCTGTGCAGCGCCACGATGAAGTACCCACCGTATCTTCGGGTTGCTAACGGGACATCTCGGACAGTGATTGGCGGATCGATACGGTTGAGGGAGGGGAAATGTACGACGCGATGATGCGCCAACAAAACCCACGTTTCCCACCAACGACTGCACCCAGGAGGCCGTCTGACAGGAGCGGTACTTTACTTCTCGAAATAAAGCCGGACGCGGTGTGCCGAGAGCCCCGCCCGCTGCGCGAATGAGGGAAAAACGGGCGCGGGGAAAAAGAGAGGGAGAGAGGCAACGGTACCGGCTTCAGAGGCGGCTTTGGTTTTGTCTCCGTTGTGCTGATCCAGAGTGAAGAGGCAGCCAGAGGCCCGCCGCACATCCCACACCTTCACCTTGCTGTCTGCACTGAGAGGGAAATGAGGGAATCATTTTAGTTTTACAGTCTCCTGGTTAATAAAAAAAAAAGTCCGATGAACAATTAAAAAAATAGAACGGGCACTCGGTAGAGCGCATACCTTCGCATATCACAAGATTGGGCATTGAATTATGAACATTTTGGCATTAGTTGCATGTCAATTGGATAAAAATTGACCGTGCAATGGAAAAAATAAGATTTTGACCTTTTCATGACCTTGATCTTGACCTTTGACCCGATCGATCCCAAAATCTAATCAAATGGTCCCCGGATAATAACCAATCATCCCACCGAATTTCATGCGATTCGGTTTAATACTTTTTGAGTTATGCGAGTAACACGCATACAAATAAATAAATAAATACACGGCGATCAAAACATAACCTTCCGCATTTTCAATGCAAAGGTAATAAGGAGACGTGTGATCATCCCATTAAATACAACATGTATGTGTAGGTACCACACATGCTCGAACACACACGTGTCACACCAGTGTTTGTTGTTGGGCACATGCTGCTCCATAATAGAATATTATCCACTCATCCGTGTCTCTCGGTAACAGTTGTTTTCAAAATCACTTGTGGTCCGCGGGGAGAGCGGCACACCGATCCCAACGGGTTAATTAGCAGGTCTAATGTAGCATAAAACAGGTGCGGACTGTCTCTACCATATGCTACAGTGACAGGGCGATGTGGCCGCGCCGCGGCCAGGTGGGCCGGCGCCGAGGTGACGAGAGCTGCTGGCACACGGCGTGCTGGGGATCGCCCCGCGGCCGACAGAACTCCTCGATGTGCCGACGAACAAACGAGGCTCGACCTCCGCGGGAGCTGAGCTTACCTGGCGGTTGCTAAGATGTGCTCGTATCTGGGCGACCACCGCACAGACAGGACCTCCGCCCGGTGACCTGCAGGGGGAACGTTATGGTTTATCTGTGCAGGAACAAATAACCGCAGCAGAAAAAGTAAGTGTGTGTGTGTGTGTGTGTGTGTGTGGTCGGGTTCACTCACCTTGAAGAACCTGAATCCGTGACCCAGACTTCAGGTCACACAGCTGGATTTTAGGGTCTTTGGTGCCAACTGAAAAACACAGAGACAAAAAGACAGTTTCTGGAGGAGCTTCAAAAGACGGCCATTATTATGTTTTGGTTTGGTTGGTGAAAAAAAAGACATTTAATAGAAGGCAACCTTTAAAGTGGAAGATTACAGTTTAAACTAGAATGGGCACTCGGTAGAGCGCATACCTTCGCATATCACAAGATTGGGCATTGAATTATGAACATTTTGGCATTAGTTGCATGCCAATTGGATACAAATTGACCGCGCTATGGTAAAAAGAAGATTTTGACCTTTAAATGACCTTGACCTTGAGCTTTGACCCGATCGATCCCAAAATCTAATCAAATGGTCCCCGGATAATAACCAATCATCCCACCAAATTTCATGCGATTCTGTTTAATACTTTTTGAGTTATGCGAGGAACACGCATACAAATAAATAAATACACGGCGATCAAAACATAACCTTCTGCATTCTCGAATGCGAAGGTAATAATCCTATTTATCAATATTGTTAAACTCTCCATATGGTGATAAATGTGTGCGTAGAATCTTCTACAACGTGTCTATAAGGTGCTTTAGAACTGTAAAACGGGGAGTTTCAGATTCGCCCTGCCAAGGTGTGGTCAAAATAAAGACTAACTGATATGAACTTCTGATAAGCGCGAGCCGACACACCCAGCTGCACGTGGGACGAGGGCACGCGAGCAGTTAACGCTTTTTAACGTTTTCCAAAACGAATTCACGTTCAACCGTCTCTTGGATCGAAGAGAAGACTTCAAAGATGTCTGTTACTTGTTTGGCAGACATGTGCATCACCCCAGAGAGAGAAGGACACAATGCACATCGAGCATAAAAAGAAGTGGATGTGCTGATTAATGCACAAATACACTCAGGCACGAGAAACCCGTCGGTCCTGCTTGGCAACGTGGCAACTAGATTCTTCAAAATATTTCTTGACATGGGAATCCATGTTCGACCAGCTCCTGACACACTCCTGACACCTCTGGGTGCACGTCACTTCACAGGGCTCTTACACATTTTGACCGATGGATTTCCAGGACTTTTCCAGGACTTTAAACCAAGTTTCCATGACCAAACTGAACTCTCGGTATAAACATGAACATTTTTGAAAATGTTGCGTATCGAGAGCGTACGGCAGCTTTTATTTTGAGATTCTTTCTTTAAATAAACGTATTAATTATTTCAAACTCGGCGTAAATGAACATGTGATTTTAACAAATTTCCATGACTTTTCCCAAACTTTTATGATTTAAGTTTTTTCCATGACTTTTCCAGGCCTGGAAATGACCATATTAAAGTTCCATGACTTTTCCAGGTTTTCCATGACCGTACGAACCCTGACTTCACAACCCGGGGGGGGGGGACCAGGGTAAGCCGTCGCGCAGGTACCCCGTGAATTCCACATGTTTTTTCCTCTTTGAGGTCAGCGGAAGCGGAGGCTGCGTTCGTCACACACCTGCGATGAGACTGTGCCTCCTGGCGATGGGGGACAGGTGGTGGCTGTAGACGTTGTCCTCGAACTCAAACACTTCGGCGGGCTGAAGAATGAGAAAGTGAGAGTGAGAGAAGGTGGTCAGCTCCCCGCGAGTTTAGCGAGGACTCTGTATGCCGAAAGAGAATCGCAATTTCGCGGTGACGCACACGGCCGTGACCTTAAATAAAGCCCCCGCCTCGAAGTTTCACCGTCGGATGAATGCACCGCAGATAGTTCAGAGGATGGATGAGGAGAAAACAAAAGAGGGGGAGGGGGCTCCGCAGCTCATGCGAGCAGCAGCGGCGGTTACAATGCAAATTCTTCAGCAAATATAAAAAGCCTCTCTGTGCCCCATCTGTCAATGTGCCAATGAGGGAGGGGGGGCGCACACACACAAATACACCATGCAAACACACACCAATGATACGCTTACACTAATGTGCAAATGCAAAACCACAGTAATTAATTTAATAGCCGTGCGTGTGTGTGTGTGTGTGTGTGTGTGTGTGTGTGTGTGTGTGTGTGTGTGTGTGGGACACAGATATAAACAGTAGCACGAATGAAAGGCTGTTCTGTCCCCTCCCCGACCTTTTGAGGTAACCGTGGTGCCGGCGTAACTCGAGCGCAGCTCGGGGCCGTGTGGGACGACGTGGCACAGAAAGGCAGAAAGCGTGAAGTCGAAAATAAGAAAAGTGCGGGGAAGAGATTGTGAAAGGATCACAAAAAAAAGGAGAGAAAGGGTGGCGGAGATGGAAGAAAACAAATGTCACTTGAGTGACTTGATAAACGACGGTATTCTCAAATGAGTTAGCAGGTCATTCGGGACATCCATATAAGTGGATATGTTGATTCAGCTCTTTCAGATTATACAGCTCATTTTTTAAGTGTTTCCGATTCTGCTCACTGGTGGTGCTCCTTAAAAACCGGGAACTCAGTGGATCTGACGTTTCCCGTGAAGTAACCGAGACGACGGGCGGCATTCCTGACCTTCAGAGTCTCGGTGTCCCAGACTTTCATGGTCTTGTCGAAGGAACTGGACACGAACATGCCCGTGTCATGAGGATACCACTGCACCGTCTCCACGCTGAACTTGTGGACGTGCCGATTTGACCTAAACATATATTAATAAATACAAATGTGACGGGATTAATACATTTAAAAAATACAAAACACTTACCCACCAATTATGCTCAAAACACAAAAACACAGACGTGTACCAGCACAGTAAAGTAGTGTAAATTAATCTGACCTGTGCAGACAATTAAGATGGATTCACATGGCAAACAACGACGCTGCGTTCTCCTGTCGCCCTGCGCAGCCGTGCTCTCATGGCAGATGATTCACGGAGCAACGTCAATACATTCTGACATCAGTTTAGCCTGAGGCCACAATGGCTCACATTAGAGCTGCTTCACAATCAGTTTACTAAATTACATTTTGAAGAACTTTTCCGCTTACAATACCATTAATTTGGAGGTCTCCATCGTGGAATATGCCTACGAACTATTCATACACTCTGTCATATTCATTGAATGTGTTTTAACTCTAATGATTCCTTCTGGTCACATGACATCTATTGTTCTGTACATCCTGGAGAGGGATCCTCCTCTGTTCTCTCCTGAAGGTTTCTTCCCTTTTTTCCCCCTGAAGGGTTATTTGGGAGTTTTTCCTGATCCGATGTGAGGTCAAAGGTCAGGGATGTCTATGTATACAGATTGTAAAGCACTCCGAGACAAATTTGTAATTTGTGAAATTGGGCTCTACAAATAAACTGAATTGAATTGAATACAAAATAAAAAAACACTGACAGGAGTAAGAAATAAGAATACAAAATTAAAAAAAGATGAGACATCTTAGATGATATAGCTTCAATCATCATTATCTCCAATAGGTTTGGTATAAATCGGACCCAGGATGTCGGAGAAAATGCCAATTATGTGTTTTTCACAAAATTCATAATGGCGGAAAATTTAAGTAGGCGGAGCTTAGGGTCCTGAGAGGCTTTTTTGTAGAGCAGGTCCAAGTGGACTTGGATAACGAAGAACTAGTCATTTGAACATACTGGGTGAGGGGCGTCGCCGGTCAAACTTTGAGGTGGCGCTAGAGAGCCATTTTTGAAAGCCGAATTTCGAGGTCCATGTGATCCGTCTATTTTCACCAAGCCTGACGAGCTCGCCAAATTTGCTGAGTTTTGGGGTATGATACGTACCCCAAATATGCCCCCAATGTTCAAAAATAAAAAGCGGAATAATAATACCCCTTACAGTTTCAATAGTTAGTTCTAATCAGACACTTTCAGATTCATGCCACTTCACGGCGAGTTGACCTCGGGGGCCGTGACGAGCCCACGCAGCCTGGTGCTGCGAGGACTCGATGCAGTGCCACCCTCCGGTGGACAGAATCAGTAATCGGCGTCACGCCTACCTGCCGACTGTGCAAACTGCCTTGCAGGTGTACTGTGGTTTCCCGCTGTAGTTCTCCAGGTCGTAGACGACGATCACTCCGTCCGCTCCGCCGGACAACATGCTGGACAACGAGGCGGTCGGCTTCGGTTAGCATCGCTTCGTCCAACACGGCCGCCACATTCCAGTCTACCAAAGTACGCGTGCCGGGAGAGCTCCGCGAAAGGTTTCGGTTTGGGGATTACCCTCTTGAGTTTTTTTATTATTCTGATTTCCCCATGCTTAGTTTCACCCCGATTTCACCGGCATCTTATCGCAAACAAGATAAACCTACGACTCGTGTTTCACAAACGTCGCTGTTCATAGTAGAACAGTTTCAGGGGAAGATTACGACGCAATTCATGAATCAGTCATAGTAAATTCCAACGAGGGCAGTAGAAGTATGAGATTAAAAAGATATCGGGTTTACAGCTTATTATGTAGTATTGTTAATATTGTTGTTAATATTATTGCTGTTGTTATTATACAATATAATAATTAGCATTTTTTTTACATTTGTGTGTAATATGTTACATTTGATCATGTTAGTGTCGATGGTAGCAGCACTATAACCTGTACAAGAACGATTCAATGAAAAATAACATCAGATGTGAGCTTTTTAAATCATGTCTTGTGAATTAATACAATTTTTTATATACAGGACTGTCTCAGAAAATTAGAATATTGTGATGAAGTTCTTTATTTTCTGCAATGCAATTAAAAAAACAAAAATGTCATGCATTCTGGATTCATTACAAATCAACTGAAATATTGCAAGCCTTTTATTCTGATTTATTGCTGATTATGGCTTACAGCTTAAGAAAACTCAAATATCCTATCTCTAAATATTAGAATATCATGAAAAAGTATACTAGTAGGGTATTAAACAAATCACTTGAATTGTCTAATTAACTCGAAACACCTGCAAGGGTTTCCTGAGCCTTGACAAACACTCAGCTGTTATAAATCTTTTTTTTTACTTGGTCTGAGGAAATATTAAAATTTTATGAGATAGGATTTTAGAGTTTTCTTAAGCTGTAAGCCATAATCAGCAATATTAAAAGAATAAAAGGCTTGCAATATTTCAGTTGATTTGTAATGAATCCAGAATGCATGACATTTTTGTTTTTTTAATTGCATTACAGAAAATAAAGAACTTCATCACAATATTCTAATTTTCTGAGACAGTCCTATATACTGTCGGTGCCGCCCGGCCACACCGCACCTGTGTGTACCTTTAACTCTGACACACACTCACTCAGTTTCTTCAATTATGTAGATATGCAAATCCACGCTGTATGATAACCGTCAATATCGACAACACAGTACACCGTGACACCGGTTAACCGTTAGAGACCCCATGAGGACCAAGTAGACTTACTATCTGCCTTCTATTACTTCAATGTCGATGGTGTTGATGGCGTTTCCATGGATTCTGTCCACCTCTCTGTCAGGATTCAACGTGAGACTCAGGACCCTTTGAAGATAAAGAAGGAAGTGATGAACATTGCTGGACAATGCATTCATTCATAGACATTAAAGCCAGAGTGCATTGTTGATAATAATAGTAGAAAAGAGAGCAAAAAGTAAAAAAATTATGAAAACTTTAACCCTCCTGTTACCTTCAACTTTACTAACATATTTTACCCGTGGGGTCAATTTGACCCCAGCCATTAAAACCTCCAGAAAATTATTTGAATTAATATTGTTTCCCAAGTTTAAGTGTGAGGTACTTTATGTTTGTTTGTTGACTACCTAAATAGCCCTTTAAATATATAAAAATGTAGATATTTCTTATATGTTTAACAGTGAAAAACAGCCTGGGGTCAAATTGACCCCGAAGAACACCGATGCGTACAAGTTGTGTTCAGGACATTGAAAACATATCATCATGTGAATTTTGTGTTTTTCCAGTTGTCCCCAATAAATTAGGAAAATTCATGAAAAATGAAGCAAAAATAATGATGTCAATTATTTTTTTAGAGACGTTAAACATTGAATCAGAATCAGAATCAGTTTTATTGGCCAAGTAAGTTTGCACAAACAAGGATTTTGACTAGGTAAAGTGTCTCTCAGTGCTTACACAAAATATACATTTCAACACAATACAATACAGAACGAACAAAACAAACAGTGCAGGACAGAACTGACTCAAATTGACCCCAAAGGTAACAGGAGGGTTAATATTCTAATTGATAAGCCAATCCCTCGAAAACATAGTAAAAAAGTAAAAGTAAAAGTTTCTCAAATATCGGTAGATGTCAACTTGTTTCTTTATTTATCTTTACCTTCGCATTTAAAATGCGGAAGGTGTATTTATTTATTTGTATGCGTGTTACTCGCATAACTCAAAAAGTATTAAACCGAATCGCATGAAATTTGGTGGGATGATTGGTTATTATCCGGGGACCATTTGATTAGAGTTTGGGATCGATCGGGTCAAAGGTCAAGAAAAGGTCAACATCTTCTTGAATCGCATGAAATTTGGTGGGATGATTGGTTATTATCCGGGGATAATAATTTTATCTAATTGGCATGCAACTAATGCCAACATGTTCATAATTCAATGCCCAATCTTGTGATATGCGAAGGTCTGCGCTCTACCGAGTGCCCGTTCTAGTTCGGCATTGTAACAACTTAACACAGCCTCAAATTCAAGAGTCCATGCGCTCCATGAGCAGCGATGTGAAGTGTGAATGTGGACAGAAGTCTTTATCCCCCGTCCTCTCTGCTGCTGAGACTTCTCTCTCACCTCCTCGTCGACTCTGCACGTCTCAGGCGCAGCGGGTCGTCCACGCCGGCCCGCCTCGCCGCCAGGAACCCCAGCATCGCTTCTCCCGGAAGAGAAGCCGATGTTGATGTTGACGTCGAAGCAGGAGGACCAGAACTCAAGCTTCGCCCCCACTAGCTAACGAGCATGTTAACGACAACGAAATTAAAATATTGCGCGCGCAACAAGTCATGGTTGGACCTGCATCGACGTAAAATGTGATAAATAACACTATTTCATTAAAATGAGGGCACCCTGCGTTAAAATGTATCGCGTGTTTCACATTTATTCAACGCGCTTTCGCAGCAGCTCCGGACGCGGGGCGGCCATGTTGTGACGTCACAGCTTTCCTATGACAACCGCGGTGATTGGTCGGTCGCGTGCGGCCGTCCAATCACAAGCCGGTTTATTCCTTCTCCTCTCGACCACGTGACAATTCGCGTAAACAACCCGGTGTTACGGTTTAAGAGGCGACCGTGTTAACTGGCGACTTATCAGCCGAATACGTCCGTTGTTGTCGTGGTTACGACGGCCGTTGGAAAAATAGGATAGAGAACACGTATAGCTGTCCTCGTGAATGCCGCTTTGGTTTAATGTTGTAATACAGTGTCGCGTCAAACCATATACATAATAAAATATACTATACCAATTAAACAATGCGGCATTCACGGGGGTATAGCTACGTGTTTCCTTCCTATTTTCAACACCTGTCTAACTACGACAACAACGGACGCGTTCGGTTCAAAGTCGCCAGTTAACACGGTCGCTTCTTAAACCGTAACACCGTTTAACAGGCGACACACAGGGCAGACGGCGAACAGGAGACACGAAGTCCACCCCAAATAATAATAACCTCTCGGGGTTATAATCCGGTGAAGATGAGCAGGATTGCGGGAGTTCTGCGGCGCACGTTTGGAATAGTGCGCGAGCACGTCGGGACAGATACGTTTGGGAATAAATATTACGCAATCCCAGAGCAGAAGACATGGACAGGTAAATTAAGCCCAGTTGAGCTAACATTAGCCAGCCGTGGATTCGTTTAAAGTTACAACATTGACCCCTGCAGAGATATGAAGATAGCAGCGATTACACTTAATCCAGCCTGTGTCGTCCCCGGTTGTTTTCACCTTGACACACTTTGCCTATTCACCCAGTGTGTTTTATATGTCTTGCTACGGACACTGAACATTGATTTCCCAGTGATGTATTTTGTATTTTGCATGTGCCGCCGCTCCCTTCCTAAAATGTGTTCACCTTTTGCCATTTCACCCTCGTTGTACACACGGCTCGCCACTAGGTGGCGCCACCGCCTCAATTAGAAGGTTAATTACTTCTCTTAAAGGGGGTCAATAAGATTGTTATCAGGGTTCGTACGGCCATGGAAAACCTGGAAAAGTCATGGCATTTTAAAATGGTCATTTCCAGGCCTGGAAAAGTCATGGAAAAAAACTTAAATCATCAAAGTTTTGGAAAAGTCATGGAAATTTGTTATAATCACATGTTCATTTATGGCGAGTTTGAAATAATTAATATGTTTTTTAAAGAAAGACGCTCAAAATAGAAGCCGGCGTACGCTCTCGATACGCAACATTTTCTAAATTTGTCATGTTTATACCGAGATTTCAGTTTGGTCATGGAAATTTGGTTTAAAGTCCTGGAAAAGTCCTGGAAATCCACTGGTCAAAATGTGTAAGAACCCTGTGTTATTACACGTCTGCATTTAATGCAGCTCACTGCAGTTAAGATTTCATTAATTTTAGGGAGGATGGGGACAATGCTGGCCTCCGCCTCTGTCAGCGGCCCTTCGAAGAGGAGAAGAGTCTTTTCCGCCGTTGCAGGCGAAATGATGACTTTGTCTGTGAAGAGGCTTTAGAAGGAGGTCACATGTCCCCGGTGAGCCGTGGCGGCGCTGCAGAACATCGTGCTCACGCCAAGCAGTAGAACTGTGTCATCGGGATAATCCGCCGTCTCTGGCTGAGAGGAGGCCGATGGCTCCCCTCAGCTCCCCTCAATTGTAGAATCACAGATCGAGGTGTTTACAAAAGAATCTCGAGCTGCCCGTGCTCCCCGAATCCAGAGATATACAGGACTGTCTCAGAAAATTAGAATATTGTGATAAAGTTCTTTATTTTCTGTAATGCAATTAAAAAAACAAAAATGTCATGCATTCTGGATTCATTACAAATCAACTGAAATATTGCAAGCCTTTTATTCTTTTAATATTGCTGATTATGGCTTACAGCTTAAGAAAACTCTAAAATCCTATCTCATAAAATTTTAATATTTCCTCAGACCAAGTAAAAAAAAGATTTATAATAGCTGAGTGTTTGTCAAGGCTCAGGAAACCCTTGCAGGTGTTTCGAGTTAATTAGACAATTCAAGTGATTTGTTTAATACCCTACTAGTATACTTTTTCATGATATTCTAATATTTAGAGATAGGATATTTGAGTTTTCTTAAGCTGTAAGCCATAATCAGCAATAAATCAGAATAAAAGGCTTGCAATATTTCAGTTGATTTGTAATGAATCCAGAATGCATGACATTTTTGTTTTTTTAATTGCATTACAGAAAATAAAGAACTTCATCACAATATTCTAATTTTCTGAGACAGTCCTGTATATATAATACAAATGATTTAATAATACAAGAAAGAGGATCATTGGTACATACGTGGTCCGCAGCCCGTTGGCCCCTTTCTTATGTCTTGATTTAAAAGATAGACTCTCATATTTACGTGTGCAAGTATAAATAAACATTACAACTCCACACATCAGGGGTCAGAAGAGCGCAACCTTTTTTTCGCACCAGACAAGGCGCGAAGTTGACCGACCGCGGTCGCCCTTCGGCTTATTAGCAGCAACGGGTCAAGCCTTGTGATATTGACCACCGTGATGATGTCTGTGTGGAGCTCACTGTTTGAATGTGTCCATTATGGGAATAATCCTATCCCACCTCCACATGCCTGTGTTTGTCTCCCTCTCTTGGTGCAACGTTATACGACTTCCCTCAAGCTTTTTGTTGTTGTTGTGGTCTGAATAGTGCAAACATTCAGGAGCACTTTTCCAAGGGGGTGGGGGAACTAAGATGGAACCCCCCCCCCCCCACACACACACAGATATTTTGCCGTAGAGGGACCAAGCCCGGTTTTATCTCACCCGACTTGACGCTCCTTCACCTTTTCTCAGCAGTTTGGTGGGGGGGGGGGGGAACTTGCGCCCACCTCGTATTTATAATTCATTACAAGGCTGCTCCTCCACCCCTGGCTGTCAGACTATTCAAATGAGACATCACTGAAGCCCATTTTCTAGCCCGCTGCAGGAGACCGTATCCACGGCCCAATAACGATGACTGACGCTGCCGAGGGGCGAGTCGGCCTGAAGAGGAAGAAAAAAGATGGTTTCCGACCGAACACACTCGTAAACGCCAGACGGGTTCATACGCATGCACAATCATATATATATATATATATATATATATATATATATAGAGTGTGCATGAGTGTTCTTATATATAGGTTTATATTAAACGATTAGAAATATATGGCACATACATTGTCCTTCCTTTCTTTCTGCCACTCACCTTGTGGAAATGAAGCAGATGCATTATTCAGTCCATATGTCTGGCTAAAGCAGGCTCTGTTTGATCTTAAACTGATAGGCCGTGCGTGGGCTCAGGGCCTTAAGGTGAGGAGTCTCTCTCTGCCTCCTTCTTCCTTTCATTTGTCCCTCCCTGGTGTTCAGTCAATCCCTCTCCACCTGTTATCGATGCCTTGCTGCTCCACTTTTCTCCCTCTCTGTCTGTTTTCTTGGGCGTAAGCAACTCCGTGTGTGGCGGACTGTGTATCAGAGGACGTTCAGAGAAATCAAAGTCAGCCCTCAATTCCTTGCTTTATGGGACTCCGTCCAATCTGATCCACCCAGATTACTCCTGACATTGACCCCCCCCCCCCCCCCCAGTTAGTCCTTCCTTCCCTCGCCCCTCCCCGTCACTTCTGCATCTCGATTCTCTCTCTTCCTTTATTTTTTCCCCCTCCTTTTGAAGGGAGTCCGGTGAAGATTTCTATTCAGCACATTAGAATCGTTGAGCAGTGCGGAGGGCTAGGCCCAGCAGAGTGCTTTCTACACCCCCCCCCCCCCTCTCTCCTCAGATGCGGCTGCACATCAAAATGAAACGGCCCGAGTCTGAAGTCCACGTCGAGAGAGGCAGAATGTCCGTCTCTGTCTTTGAGAAAAGGTCCAGCCAAGAGCGGAGAGAACCGCGCTGTCGGCTGAGGAGCTCCAGCGATTGTCGTCTGTGGCAACAGGAGAAAGCCACCGGCGATCTGGCCGCCGGTCTTCAGAAGGTCTTTTGCCTCGGTGAGCCGGCTCCATCGAGCCGAACAGAGGATCTGTGTTCTTCTCTCTCTCCCCCGGGCCCGGCTCTGCCTCGCGCCGCCCGGATGAAAGCGCGGCGTCCTCGTTCGTCTTCGGCAGCGCGCCCGCCGCTCTGACGCCCGGCCTCCCCTCCCTTTATTTAGGAAGAGAGGCGCACTGACATTATCGGCCGCTGCAGGCACATTTGAAAATAATTGCCTGTATGATTGCTATTTTTCTTCCCTCTTTGAGGAGCTGTAGCCATTGTCTTGGAATCAATGGCTGCTCAATACTGGACAGGGGAAAGGCAGTTTCCTTTCATGTCCCGGTGAAAAGGATGTATTTTTAGTGCTATTCATTTTAGCTGTGTGTGTGTGTGTGTGTGTGTGCCATGCAGTTTTAATCTATTGGTCGTCTCTGCTGTGTGGAGAATGGAAGGGATTCCGAGGTTCTTCAGGGGTGCGCCGCGCTGTTGCAGAGAAAAGATGCATTGACTTGTCGTCCTATCACTATCCCTCTCTCTTTGTCTATTATTTATTTGATTCCCCAGCTCTGTTCTATGAAGTGAAAAACTGAAAAGGCCTCAGTTCTGCTATTTCAGGATGGGTGACTGGGGATTGAGGGAGGAGGGGTGTGTTGTTGTTGTTGTTGTGTGTGTGTGTGTGTGTGAGTGCATGCACACCAGTTGTATTTGCTTTGTATTTTAGTTGTGTTTTTTTTAAAGGAGAAGAAGAAAAAAATCTGCGATTGTGTGTTTTCTCTCCACTTCATGCTCAAACACACTGAACACAACAACAGATGGCCGCGTGTCATCAGAGCGTTGATTCAAGCCGCATATTTCCGCGGAAAGAGTCGCAGCGGAGAGAGACGAGGGTCCAAATGGCTGCTCATCCTGCCACAAGTCCTCCCCAGGGTGTGATGGAGGGAGGTTTATCCCAGCGTAGGACGCCCAGTCGGCGATGTCCGGAGCCGCCGCGGTAAATCACGTTAATTGATCGGCAGCTTTGCAACGCGCGGGGTTTAAATGAAGGTTATTTAATCATTATGGGGAAACCAAGTGGGTTTAGCTCCTCTTGCTTTGTACTGTTTGCCAAGTGTGTGTTTGTATGTGGTGGAGCGTCACGGAGTGGCTTAACTACTTCATTAAAAAGGCATTTGAAAAGATGGATGCTAAAAATGAGAAACGGGCACATTTACGTCGTATGCTCGAGGATCGCAAGCGGGCCCGGCTCCAATATCAGGCGGATCTGTCGTCACGCTGCACATCAACAGGAGATCTGCATCCGGACGTCTCCTGACTTTGATTTGAATGCGATCAATCAGAAGGAAGACAACAAATCAATCAGATTCCTTTCTCTTTCTTTCTTTTACCGTTTGGCGTGGTCGTGATTCACCGTCCGGTCCATTCGTCTCTCTCTTCCTTTCTCTCTCTCTCTCTGGTCGGATGGCCGGCGGGATGCTTCGACGCCTCGGGGCTCCTCGTCCGTCAGGAACTCGGCCAGAAAGACGTCTCCCGGAGCCCGCCGCCGCTTATTCAGTTCAGAATATTTAAATAAAGCAGGCGGGCAGAAATGAGGCTCGGAGTGAGGGAGGAGAGATAAGGCCGGAGGAGATTCGCGGAGGGCGGGGTATAGAAAGTGAGTGACAAAGAACAAGGGGGATGCTGACATACGGGATGAAATTATAGAGTGGGGGAAGGATGGAGAGAGTGGAAGTGGAGGGAGGGTTTCTGGCAGAAAGAGGGTGAAATGAGTGGGTGGTACAGGCAGGCGGATAGAGGGGGAGAGAGGGAAGGTGGAGGTAGGTTAATGGAGGAAGAGCGTGGAGGGGACTGGAAGGGAAAGCAAGGGGGTTGGATGATAGTGATTGAGGTGAATAGAAAGGGGTGGACAGCTTGGTGTGTGGACATCATACGCATGGGACCTTAGAGGAGCCGGGGATGAAGGAGGAGGAAGAGGAGGAGGAGGAGGGGGGACAGCGCTCACAAAGGATGCTGGCTTCCTGGCTCGCCGCGGTCCTCTTCTTGAACCCAGCCGGGTTGGGGTGGAGGCTTCAAGAGGACGGGCGGTCTTGAGTGGAAGGGGCTAAAGTGTCCCTTCCACCCTCAAGTGCGCCTGCGTTTAGTTAAAAGTGACACGCGGGGGAAATCAAGTATTCTTTTCAGCGCGTTATTGCTTTTTATATGAATTATTCTCCTCGATTCCGCCGCGAGTCGCTCGGACCTCGGCGGGCTCGACGGGGACAAGCAGAACGAGGGCGGAAATAAAAAGCCCAGCAGCCGACGGCTCCTCCTCCAACGCCTGGCCTTTTCCCTCGAAACCTCATCCCGTGCCACCAGGTTCAGGGCTAATAGGTAACCATGGTTACAGGCCTCACACATCCCCGAAAAAAAATGTCCAGGAGGAAGAGAGAGAGAGAGAGAGAGGGTGTCGGCATTGGTACCTGGTTGCCCTTGTATCACTGATGCCTATCGGATCACTCCATCTTCATGAAGCTGTCCATTGCCATGCCGGTATCGGTCCCCCGTCCCTCTCTAGCAGACCGCTCAGCCGGAGAGGAATAAACGAGGCTCCGAGCACGGAGGAGTCGGGCCTAAGAACTCGCCGCTCGTCCGCCGCACGGCCGCGAAGACGGAGGAAGACGCTCTGTGCTCCATCGAGAGGGCGAGCCGGGGGCTGCAAAGCGGGAGCTCTCGTCTGCCTCGCAATCTGTTCAGAGACGAGCAGACGCGCTGTTTTTGTGTGTGTGCGTTTCTTTGCAGGATGGACGGCGACGGCGAGGAGCGCGTCCGCCCGGTGGAGTCGGACGCAGACCGCACATTCGGTTTTAGTTCTCGTCGATGAGTTTTTAGGGCTCTCCGTACCTGGATGATGCCAGTCGAAGAGTGCTCCCCTGTCATCTGCTTCCGTAATCAAAGACAGGAGAGGGGGAGGGAGAGAGGGAGAGAGGAGAGAGAGAGAGGGGGGGAGAGAGAGAGAGAGAGAGGAGAGGGGAGAGAGAGAGAGGGGGAGAGAGAGAGAGAGGGAGAGAGAGAGAGGGGGAGAGAGAGAGGGGAGAGAGAGAGGGAGAGAGAGAGAGAGGAGGAGAGGAGAGAGAGAGAGAGAGGGGAGAGAGAGGGAGGGAGGGAGAGAGAGGGGGGGAGAGGAGAGAGAGGGAGGGAGCGAGAGGGGGAGAGAGAGAGGGAGAGAGAGAGGAGAGAGGGAGAGAGGGAGAGAGAGGGAGGGAGGGGAGAGAGGGAGGGGAGAGAGAGAGGGAGGGGAGAGAGAGAGAGGGAGAGAGAGGGAGAGAGAGAGAGAGAGGGGGAGAGAGGGAGAGACACACACACATTGTGGAGGTGAAAAACCTCTCAGGTCGCCCCCAGCAGCACTCACCTGGGAGCCGATGTGTGAAGTCGGGTGTTTTATGTGCATGTGTGTGTGTGTGTGTTGAAGCAGGTGATGGAGTTTAGCGGGGTGTTTTCAGGGTTCAAAGAGCAACCCTTCCACGCACATCACGTCTCCTTCTAACGAACGGGAAGGATCGGCGTACCCGCCGTGTGATTGGCTCCTGAACCCGGCTGCCAAGGCAACCCCCTCACCCGTCCCGCCTCCTCCCGGTCCCTCGCCCCTCCTCCCCCGGGTTCCCGCAGCCGGGCTCACAGATGAGTGGCGCTCAGACAGGTGAGATGGCTCATGAATATTTATGCGGTGGGATTTCATTCCTCCTGCCGCTGGCCCCTCCCCCTCCCCAACGCAGCGCTGCGTTTGTCCTTCACGGTAAGAGGCGGCGTCCTCGCTCCCGTCCCTCAGGTTAATCTGCCTGCTCTCTAGCCTGTGTGTGTGTGTGTGTGTGTGTGTGTGTGTGTGTGCTGGTAAGTGGGTTTCCCAGAGTGAGTGATGAGAAGGCAGACCTGTCACAAGGGGCCCCGCTGAGATCGAGAGCTCTAACACCTTTCATATCTCTCTCTTCTCTCTGAGGCCTGAACTGTGAAGCAGAAAGATAGCGTACACCCAATGTGCTGACTGTCTGACACATCTGACTTTATACAGACTTATGAAGCTAACACTAAGGATTATATAATTCACTTTCTCGTAGAATTGATAATCAGTGGATCTTGACGTTTTTCCAGGTAGAAATAGAAAAGTTACTGGTTGAATATTGTTATCAACTTAACTTTTGATTTTAAAAAACTTTACTTTATTTTTTATATTTTAATTGGGGTAAAAAAAACATTTAAATGGTTGATTCCAGCTTTTTAATTTGAAGGATTTTTTCTTATATATCCTATATATATTTTTTAACGTTTTGACTGTTGATCAAACAAAGTAAATCATTTTAAGATATAACTTTGAGCCACTATTTGTATTGTTGCCGTTGCAGGCAGCGCACCATGTCAACAATGTGGCCGGCCGATCAGGAAGTGCATTCTGCAATACCCCCGATGTCCACAAGTCAGGCGACTGCTTTTTTCTATCTTCCATCTTTCTCAAATCATTCCATCCAGCTCATGTGAGAAGCGATCGCGGTCCGTCGCTTCTGAAATCCTGTCGTGTGTTTGCAGAGCGCTCCAGATCGTGACCTTGGCCCGTGCCGTGTTCTGCACCGGTCCCAGCTCGGGGATTGCCGAGCAAGACCACCCCCCACACCTCCACCCCCCAATCAGTGCGACCGGCCTCCTCCCGATGTGCACGCGGTGGAAGGATCAGCCGTGTTTCATAAATATATGTACACACTGTATTTGTTATTCAAATCCGAGCATCATAAAAGCCGCGGTGGAACGGGTTTAGTCACGCTGCAAAAGCAAGAGGACAAGAGGAGAGCCGTGTTGGAGTGTGTGTGTGGGGGGGGGGAAGTGTGTGCCTCTCTTTCTGCTCATTAGCTGTCGTAGTTAAGCGCATTGCTTGTGGGGGCTGCGCCATGCCATGTCCGTCGTGTACACACGGAGAGGATCCGTCTCATCGGGAGCGTACCTGTTCAACGCCGCCTTTTGTTTGCTGGCAGTTATTTAAGGCGCGCATGTAAACGTGTGCGTGGATCACAGGATGTGTTCTCGCACGTCGGCGGGCCGAGGATGCCGTTTTTTTTTCTTTTTCCGCGAGACCCGGATATCAGAAAACTATGAAGCTGCAGAGCTTTGAGCCTTTGAAGCCTCTCGTGACAATCTAGTGGGAGCCGACGCAGAAACCAAAGCAATCGCCTCATTAGCTGACCTGATTCCTACATAGGCTGGATGAAGTATGGATGAGACGAGGGACAAGGACTAAGGAAAGAGACGAGGGACAAGGACTAAGGAAAGGGACAAGGACTAAGGAAAGGGACAAGGACTTAGGAAAGGGACAAGGACTAAGGAAAGAGATGAGAGACAAGGACTAAGGAAAGGGACGAGGGACAAGGACTAAGGAAAGAGATGAGAGACAAGAACTAAGGAAAGAGACAAGGACAAGGACTAAGGAAAGAGACGAGGGACAATGACTAAGGAAAGAGACGAGGGACAAGGACTAAGGAAAGAGACGAGGGACAAGGACTAAGGAAAGAGACGAGGGACAAGGACTAAGGAAAGGGACAAGGACTAAGGAAAGAGATGAGAGACAAGGACTAAGGAAAGAGACTAGGGACAATGACTAAGGAAAGAGATGAGGGACAATGACTAAGGAAAGAGACGAGGGACAAGGACTAAGGAAAGGGACAAGGACTAAGGAAAGGGACAAGGACTAAGGAAAGGGACGAGGGACAAGGACTAAGGAAAGAGACGAGGGACAAGGACTAAGGAAAGGGACAAGGACTAAGGAAAGGGACAAGGACTTAGGAAAGGGACAAGGACTAAGGAAAGAGATGAGAGACAAGGACTAAGGAAAGGGACGAGGGACAAGGACTAAGGAAAGAGATGAGAGACAAGGACTAAGGAAAGGGATGAGGGACAAGGACTAAGGAAAGAGAAGAGGGACAAGGACTAAGGAAAGGGACAAGGACTAAGGAAAGAGAAGATGGACAAGGACTAAGGAAAGAGACAAGGACTTAGGAAAGGGACAAGGACTAAGGAAAGAGATGAGAGACGAGGACTAAGGAAAGAGACAAGGACTTAGGAAAGGGACAAGGACTAAGGAAAGAGATGAGAGACAAGGACTAAGGAAAGAGAAGAGGGACAAGGACTAAGGAAAGAGATGAGAGACAAGGACTAAGGAAAGAGAAGAGGGACAAGGACTAAGGAAAGAGACAAGGACTTAGGAAAGGGACGAGGGACAAGGACTAAGGAAAGGGACAAGGATGAAGGAAAGGGACAAGGACTAAGGAAAGAGACGAGGGACAAGGACTAAGGAAAGAGACAAGGACAAGGACTAAGGAAAGAGACAAGGACAAGGACTAAGGAAAGAGACGAGGGACAATGACTAAGGAAAGAGACAAGGACAAGGACTAAGGAAAGACGAGGGACAAGGACTAAGGAAAGAGACAAGGACAAGGACTAAGGAAAGAGACGAGGGACAAGGACTAAGGAAAGAGACGAGGGACAAGGACTAAGGAAAGAGACAAGGACAAGGACTAAGGAAAGAGACGAGGGACAAGGACTAAGGAAAGAGACGAGGGACAAGGACTAAGGAAAGGGACAAGGACTTAGGAAAGGGACAAGGACTAAGGAAAGAGATGAGAGACAAGGACTAAGGAAAGGGACGAGGGACAAGGACTAAGGAAAGAGATGAGAGACAAGGACTAAGGAAAGGGACAAGGACTAAGGAAAGGGACAAGGACTAAGGAAAGAGACGAGGACTAAGGAAAGGGACGAGGACTAAGGAAGTATGGAAGGAGTGGTGCTCATCGTGCTCATCAGGCGGGGCACATCTTCACGGGGAGGAAACCACTTCCACTTCAGCGAGCGCCGCCTCCCGCTCCGCTTCTGAGCGCCATGGCTCATCCGTCGCCGTGGCGATGCGTCGTGGCTGAAGTGAACATTAAGGCCGCCGGTCTGCCGGGTCACGGAGGCGGTTGCCTCCATTTGTCCGCGTCCAGTCAGCTGCGGAGCAACGGTGATGGAATCCTGACAGATCGTCTGTGTTTGGAGCGTGTTGTTTTCCCCGCCCGTCCATTTCTCTTCCTCGAGCCATGTTTGCCATGCATCATCACTCTCTCCCTCCCTCCTTCCTTCTACCTCCTTCTTTCTTGCCTCATCATTTCTTCGAGGGATGTGAGCGATGCGCAGACATCCGGCTACCTGCGAGGAGAGACTCTGGAAGCGCTTGTGACGAGAGAGCGCCGTCGGTCTAAAGCAACTGGCTCTTTTTTAAATTCTCTCGCTCCCCCATATTATTATTTTTGTAAATATTTATTTTGATTTGTACAAATTAGCAAGACAGGACATTAAGGATACAATACAAAGTAAAAAAGAGAAATAAAAGGGTGAAGAACAACAACAAAATAAATAGATAATGGATACAAAATAATTAGAAAAACCACAGCACATAACACATTCGCACATCACCACTATAAGTACATTGTGACACGTTGCTAGCCGTCACCAGTAGGTTCTCCCTATAAGCATCATGAACGGAGTAGTCGGGGGGGATGTTTGGCAATATCTTTTATTCGTCTAGACCACAGACAGCGTCTCTGCTCAGCACTCCACCCCGTCTTCAGTCCATCCAGCTCCTTTAAAGACCAAGCCTCACAGATACACAAAACACAGATTGTCATCAGCTGGACTAATTACCCATCAGACCAGCTGATGACAATCAGACACCGTTCCCTGAACCACACCCCCGCTCCACCCACTCTGCAGCCGAGCCTACACACCCCCCACTGCCACATACATATTTAAGGTTACATCATCAAATCAAGTCAGCATCAGTACCAGTGTTTTTAATCTGGCACAGCAAAGTCCACCCCGGAGGGGTCCACCACGTCTAAGACTGGTTGCTCCCCCTTCTTCTGTCTCCATCTCCCTCCGTTGTCCCCCGCCCCGTCCCATCTCCCTCCGTCTCCACGCCATCGTGCGCCAGCCAAACTTGTCTAATCAGCAGATTCGACCCAAAATAATTGGCGGCGGCCTCGCTGCTCGCGGAGCGTCGTGCTGTCTACAGATCGGGAGAGGAGCGCTTAATATTCCACGTTCTCTGTGATATCTGACCTCTTTTGTCTCCGGCTCGGCTCGATGTTGATTTTTGGAGGGCATTGTTAGCCGGAGCGCCGCGATTGGACGAGCCCGTGAGCGAGGGGGGCCGTGGTTGGTCGGGTTAAAAAGGAGGCTGATTTGCATAACGGCTTAGCCCAGATTTGGAGCCACTCAGCGAGATCTGAGGAGAAGGGCCCGCGGGCCGCGAGGTAATCATCCGTGTCCCATCACGGCGCCGTCGTCCCTCTGCGTGTCTGGTGTCCGTCTGTCTGCGCGGAGCAGGAGACCCGGAGCGTGGCGTCTGCGTTTCGTCGGACGCAGCGCTGGTGAGCATCGCTCGCTTTCGCTGCCTTTTTTATCCACTTTGTTTTCAGTGTGTGTGTGTGTGTTGTTTTCCAGGCAGGCCGCTTCGAGCCAGGCGGATCGTCGAGCCGGCCAATCCTACAGAATATGAGTATTTAGAGGGCGACATACCGATAGAGTGGGACGGTAAGTCTGGACCACAGCCACGCCGCCGCATGCTTCACCCGCCACCAACACGCATACCTGTGAACCCGCCGCATGCTTCACCCGCCACCGACACGCATACCTGTGAACCCGGCGCATGCTTCACCCGCCACCGACACGCATACCTGTGAACCCGGCGCATGCTTCACCCGCCACCGACACGCATACCTGTGAACCCGCCGCATGCTTCACCGCCACCAACACGCATACCTGTGAACCCGCCGCATGCTTCACCGCCACCAACACGCATACCTGTGAACCCGCCGCATGCTTCACCCGTCACCAACACGCATACCTGTGAACCCGCCGCATGCTTCACCCGTCACCGACACGCATACCTGTGAACCCGCCGCATGCTTCACCCGTCACCAACATGCATACCTGTGAACCCGCCGCATGCTTCACCCGTCACCGACACGCATACCTGTGAACCCGCCGCATGCTTCACCGCCACCAACACGCATACCTGTGAACCCGCCGCATGCTTCACCCGCCACCGACACGCATACCTGTGAACCCGCCGCATGCTTCACCCGCCACCGACACGCATACCTGTGAACCCGCCGCATGCTTCACCCGCCACCGACACGCATACCTGTGAACCCGCCGCATGCTTCACCCGTCACCAACACGCATACCTGTGAACCCGCCGCATGCTTCACCGCCCACCAACACACATACCTGTGAACCCGCCGCATGCCCGTCACACCCAGAGCTGCACTAACTCCTGGCTGCATCTTTTTTGGGCCGAGGCTAATCCACTGATTTTGTTGTTGGTGCGTTTCATACAGGAAAAAAACGTGTTTCTGAGTTTATCAAAGCTGCTGCTGCTGTTTTCTATTCTTATCATGAAATATGTTTTCAAATTTCTTACAACTGGATGCAAACTGTTCCCTCGGTCTCAGGCTGGCTTCATCCACCTTAAAGCCCTCATCCTGCTTTACCCCGTCCCTCATGCATTTTCATCAGGATGCAAATAAGAAGGGGATAAAAGAGGCCGAGGATCCCTGCACTCGCTGGGGGAAGAGTTAGAAAATCTCTCTCTCTCTCTCTCTCTCTCTCTCTCTCTCCCTCTCTCTCTCTCCGGCTCCCTTGTAACCTGCTCTTCTGCGTAGCCGGCTCAGCCAACACAGAGCTCCTTAAAGAAGAAGGAGAGAAAAAGGCAGACAGACAGACGGACTTCTACTCGGGAGGAGAAAGGAGGACAGAGCTACCGATGGAGAATGACAGAGCGTGTACTTTCAAATCCAAAGATCAGAGACGATTCACACGCCGCTCGGCGGCCCCCGCCAAAGCGTGTCGAGTTTACCATGCGGATAACTTTTACCATTCTGCATGTTTCCCCGTGGTTCACTCAGGGAAATGAAACAAAAAAACAAAGTGAAAAACCCTGGATGCATCCCCCCCCCCGAACTAGCTCGTTTGGCACCGCGCTGCTGTAGTGCCCCGAAGCTCCAGTGATGCTGCAGCCTTCAAATATGACTGCAGGTTTTTGTTTGTGTGGGTGTTCTCACTCTTCTTCTTTTTTCCTCCCTACTCCTCCTCCAGCTTGGATCCGAGGCAGACGGAAGGAGCCCCCCTCCGCCAAGGTACGTCTCCCCCCCGCCGCCCGCTGTGCTGACGGTTGGCCTCTGGGGGCCGGTTACAGGGGAAGGGAGAGAAGGGAGGAGAGGCTTTGTTTTATCTCACCAACTGAATCCAGGAACTTTGGGGGACGGGTGTTAAAATAACCAGCGGCAGCTGAAGCGCATTGATGGCGAAGCGGAGAGCAGAGACAGCCTCTGAACGAGGAGCTGACACCATGTCCTAGTTTACTGCCTTTCTCTTTTTTTCACAGCAAAAGCCGGCATCTCTGCTTTTGTGTTTTTTTATTTTATTTCTGGCTGTCTCCAAGATTGGAACGGTGAAGGAGCGCCGTTTTCTTCTTCTTCTTCCCTTGCGTACCTCTCGCTGGGTTTATTGCTCTTTAAATGCGAGAATGCTGGAAATTATTTGGCTGGCGAAATGTGGGTCTATAGGAAATCCCTTGGAAGGCCGATACCCAGGCGCTCCTTGTATCTGCCTGTGCTCGCTCCGTGTCAGTGGCCGACGCCATCCCCTGCCTCCGTTGCCAGAACATTCTCTTCCAATTTTCTACCTTTCGTCTGCCCGATCGCTGCCACCGACAGCTGGACGGCGTTGACGTGGCCAAGGCTTCCCTCCCAGCGCATTACCTTACCCCTTGTCACGCTCCCTCTCTTCCCGGTCCAAGCCCACATAAATTGATTGGATTAAATCCTGTCATTAACAGGCTGGAAAAGCAGCTCAGTATGTTTGCCTCCCTCCCCAAAGCGAGGCTTTTTGGCCACGGTCCCCTCCCCCCCCCTCTCTCTCTTTTTCCAGTCCTTCCGTTCTGCCAGAACACAACAGCATTGTGCCCAAGTCCTCCCTTCATTGTTTGGCTTGTCGTGCTGGGGAGAGGCTCACGGCACCGGACACTCGCTGTGGCTCGAGTGGCTCAACTCTTCCACCGGTGAACGACAGCACGTTCCACTTCTGGCGGTTTCCCGTCGCGTTGGTTCGCCGATCCGATCCGAGCACGACGTTGTCAAGCGGTGTTGTTTAGGTGAATTTTTCGACACATTTGTTCCTGGAAGCTGCCCCGGTGCAACTTTTTGACTCTTAGGTAGTTTAACCCTCCTGTTATCTTCAAATGTACTCACATCTTTTCCCCTTTTTAACCACAGCAGTTAAAACCTCTAGGAAATTATTAGAATTAATATTGTTTCCCAAGTTTAAGTGTGAGGTACTTTATGTTTGTTTGTTGACGACCTAAATAGCCCTTTAAATAAATATAAATGTTTATTTCTTATATGATTTACACAGTGAAAAACAGCCTGGGGTCAAATTGACCCCGAAGAACACCGATGTTGTGTTCAGGACATTTAAAACATCTCATCGTGTGCATTTTAGGTTTTCCCAGTTGTCCCCAATAAATTAGGATATATACTTTATTAATCCCCAAGGGGAAATTAGTTCTCTGCATTTAACCCATCCTTAGTTATTAAGGAGCAGTGGGCTGCAGTGATGCGCCCGGGAAGCAACTGGGGGTTCAGTGCCTTGCTCAAGGACACTTCGACTTGCAACTAATGGGGAGAGCGGGGATCGACCCGACAACCTTGGGGTTGCAGGACGACCCCCTCACCCCACTGAGCTACAGCCGCCCCATGAAATATGAAGCAAAAAACATGATGTCCATCATTTTTTTAAAGACGTTAAACATTGAATGGGGTCAAATTGACCCCAAAGGTAACAGGAGGGTTAAGGAGGGAAAGCACCGTTTGGAGGTTCCAATAAGTGACAAATCACAGACTACATGTCATACCTGGGTTCCTGCAAGATATTCAGATCCCTCAAAACACACGGTTTTAGAAAAGCCTAGAATGTGTTTCCACGGGTCTTGAATGTCTTTTCTTTCCTGCATGTTTGCGGGCTGTCGGGAGGCGTTCCGCATGGATGCACTACAGGTGGCTGAGCTGTGACAGCAGGAGGAGTTTCAGCCTGCAACATCAAACCTAGACAGCGGGCGGGCGGCTCATCGATTTCATAAAGTGTTGATTTCAGCAAAAATTGAAATCAATGCATTTTAATCGGTCAATCGATCCCCCGCCGCTGGTCTGGGTTCAGGTCACGTAACCCGATTCTGTCACGAGGAATTCTTGTATGGCTGGGAGGTGCCGGCAAAAAATATGACATTAATGTCAATAACTCCCCGTGCTTCATACATAATTCTCGGCCACGTCATCCCTACTGGTTTTCCATCATCCTTTGACAGGCGTGGCCATGACATTTTTTTTATTAAATGGCATTCTGTGATCTATTCAACTGAATTTGGTCACCGCTGCCCTGAATATGCATGTGATATATACAGGGTTCGTACGGTCATGGAAAACCTGGAAAAGTCATGGAATTTTAAAATGGTCATTTCCAGGCCTGGAAAAGTCATGGAAAAAAACTTAAATCAAAGTTTTGGAAAAGTCATGGAAATGTGTTATATTCACATGTTCATTTACATCGAGTTTAAAATAATTCATATGTTTTTGAAAGGAAGACGCTCAAAATCTAAGCCGGCATGCGCTCTCATTCTATCAGCTCAATTTTTTTTTTTTCTCGTTGCAAGTGAACGCACCTGAACTGGAAGGTTCGCTGGCCAGAGCAACAGCAGCTCAGGAAGCGGTCGGGATAATGTAATTTGTTTCATTTAAGGTGTATTGTATGCTTTGTAATTCTCATTGTTTGAATACTACATTGTCAAAAATGTTCATCTGTACACCGAGAGTTCAGTTTGGTCATGGAGATTTGGTTTCAAGTCCTGGAAAAGTCCTGGAATTCCATCCGTCAACATGTGTAAGAACCCTGAGTATATCTGTGTGTCTTTTTTTCTTCTCTAGGAGATGCTGAAGAATGAGACGTTCAGGGTGAACATCAAGCTGAAGGCCAAGGAGGTGGAGGAGAAGGACCTGGCCCTACAAGCTAAGGAGCGCGAGGACGGTCTGGTGGCGACTTCGGCAAAGACCGCGGCGAAGGGCCACGCCTCCGCCGCCAGCTTCGGCAAGCAGGAGGTCAGCGAAGATCCCACGAGCACCGCCAACGCCTTCGAGCCCGGCTCCTGGAGGCCCAAGAAGTAGACGGAGACATCCACGTACATTTCATACAATCCAATCATAAAAAAATCCTGCAATAATAAATACTTCCCGTATGAAACTGGAATTCACTTTTGGTTGAGACGCTATAACTTCTGAAAAGACCGGTTGTATCAACTCTTCTCTGTTTCACGCAGGAAGTATTTATTTCAAGTTTTATTGGGCTGTACTACACAGTCCCGCTATATTGTAGACACACACGAGACATAAAGCGTCGCTCATCTTGAATCCGACCACAACTGAAATGGTTGTTCCCGTAGTCGGAGTTTACCAACTGCTGGATCGTGTTTAAGGGATGTTGTACATTTTTTTAATAAATTGTGACTATTTTCATTAAATTGCTATTTACTCCGTACCAGTAAAATAAAAGAGGAACGTATATCAAGTATTCGGCGATGACCAGACACATCGTGCAGTTTCCTTACATATCCCTGTGAGCGACATTTGGCATTGTAAAGATGAAAAGCATTTCTTACAGAGGGAGCACGTGGAAAAGTATGGAGGACTTAAGTATAAATAAATAAATGCATGAATAAATAAATGTTTAGATAAATACAGGAATAAATAAAGCTAATTTGCATACAAGGACACATAAATAAATGAATAAGTGTGGACACAGATAAATAAATGAAGAAATACAGAAATGTAGAAATATATTTATTTAATGATGTCCTGTTCAGTTATAACTTATATATATTCATTCCTGTATTTATTTATACATTTATTCTTGTATTTATTTATGTATACATTTATTTAAGCATTTATTTATTTATGCCTGTATTTATTTACTTATACATTTATTTATTTATTCTTGTATTTATTCATGCATTTATTTATTTATACTGAAGTTATTTTAAGTCCTCCATAGAAACTCCTGTGGGAACAACATTGATAAGAGCGCGGTTGACTCTAAAATCATCTGAGGCCATGAAACCGCGCTTCAATTAAATACGGTGTTCATGTTTCTGTTCGTCATGGAGGTGGCGTTGTTGCAGCATATTGATCCCCACTGAAGAAAGTTCAGCAGGGCTAAGAAAGTAAATAAAATCAGCATAAACTAGGTGATGTTTTTGATAACAAATATCACCAAATTGAAAAGGCATCCAAATTAGATGTATATAAAAATATATATATACAAAAGAATTGCCTGAATAACAATAAAATCTGCCTAAAACCATTCCAGTTCTCTTCTTTCAAGTTTATAATTAATAAAAGGCACATTTGAAGCAAGTTGGGTCTTTCATAACTTACATGAATAACCAGGAGTGGCTATTTAACCTACATCAACTTCTCACTGGTAAGTTCTTGTAACTTCTGCTGCTTCTAAGGACAACTGGCTGCTCCACATTTGTAATTTATTCCTTTTCTGTTAAATGTGTCTTTTCTGACCACAAGTTCATAAAAAGTCAATTTAAATGCACTCTGGTTCAATATAAATAAACATGAGGGGACGAATAATTATAATTCCACAGAATGAAGTCAAAGCACTTGTGATAGTTTTCTCTCCTTGTGCAATATTAAATCCACAAAAGAGGAAATTCGATTTTCTTATCAACCATGAAAACTTTATTGATTAAAAAGCTGCATTTGGGCTATTTTGGGGACAGGTTCCGGTACGCTCATTACATCGTCAATTCAGCAGAACACGGACGCCAACAATGGAATGCAAGGTGCTGCGACGGCTGCACGAGATTATCAGTGGATTTCCGTACGATGACACGGTACAGGTGACCACAGGTCCACCGGGACGAGCCTCCTTCGGGCGGTACTGTTCGTCTCGGACTCCGACCCTGGATACGAGGCGCAGTGGCCCGGTGCGGCCAGCAGGGCCCCGTGTCGTTAGTGGAATAAGGAGGACTGTGAGCGTGGCGGTCGCACCTTTTCTTTACGCCCTCGTTCCAGCCGCAGGCCTAGTCTTTCTTGGTCCTCTTGGCTTTGGCGATGTTATCCTGACGTTTCTGCTTTTTCTTCTGCTCCCGGTCACGCACCTCGATCATCTTGGCCAGTTTCCAGGAGAGCAGCGCGCTGGCGATGAAGAGCGGCGTGAGAGCCAGGATGACGGTGGTGAGGAAACCGTAGGGGTCTTTGGCGGCCCACTCCACCACGTACTCGGCCCACGCCCGGACGTCGATCATCCTCGCCAACGAGGCTTAATGCAACCTGAGGAAGGGAACCGGGAGAGAAAGTGCTTAATCACAGGCAGAGTTTAGTTTAGTTTATTAAGAATCCCCATTAGTCTACACCGTAGTGGAGACTATTCTTCCTGGGGTCCAGGCAAAAAAAAATTACAATACAAATACATAAAATGCAGTACAGCATGATCAATTATCACAAAAACACTTAGACTTAGAAAACAACATTTACATTAAAAGTAAAATAATAATACCTAAATACCTTAAATACCAAAAATAACCTAATCTACTATAATTTCCTTTCTGATTATTGCTGCCTTAAGTTTCCTTTTGAAATCACATTTATTTATTTATAGAGTGGTATGTGGAAAGAAAATACCGGCAATATTTCAGGACTTCCTGGTGACTTAATGGATAAGGCACATGCCACATGACCACATATTTCCTGTACAACTCTTTAATGCGACACATCAATGTTTTTAAAATACACCCATAGATATTAAAGGAACATCACCATCACTTAGTTCAATAATAACGATCATGTCGAGTCAAACTGTATGATAAAACGAGTCAGGTGACGCTCTTCAAAGTGGGAGTTCACAAGTAGTGAAATAATAGGAGTGGCTATGTAGCAATTTAGGTCATTAAATATCCAGTACTGCTGAGTCAAAGGCAATTGGACTCAAAGTAATCAAACATATTGAGAATCATGAGAATCATCATGAGGTTCTGGGACAGGGATGCCGTAGATTGTAAAGCCCTCTGAGGCAAATGTGTATTTTGTGATAATGGTCTATACAGAATAAACTGAATTAAATTGAATGAAACATCTTGAATTTGAAAACACGTTCCCGTTACTGCATACGAAACTGACAAAAACACACCTTACTGTACACTCCTGACTACATTTGTTTGTGTATTTTATTCAGTCAATCAAATCAAATACAATACAATATTATTCTATATAATATACAAAAGAGAAAGACTGAAAAGGTATAGATAGAAGCAAAAAATGCTTATAAATTCCAATCCTGAATTAAAATAAAAAATAAATCAGAAAATGTATGTAAAATAAAGAAAAAACAACAAACAAAATAAAAAACAACATATATTTATATATACTACCACATACATCTTCCATATAAATACGTTTTTAATCACATTTATAACTCAAGAATTGTTTTATAAATAATTCCCTTGAAAACCAAAAAGGAGTTCACCAGTCTTACATCCATTTCAACATTATTCCATATAAGTAAAGCGATGTTTCGTGGTCGGTGATACTTGTTGAGCTCCCACCTAACAGTCCGTCTTGAATCGATAAAGAGCGAGCGGCGAACGAGCGGTGTTACGGTTTAACAGGCGACCGTGTTAACTGGCGACTTTGAACCGAACGCGTCCGTTGTTGTCGTAGTTAGACAGGTGTTTAAAATAGGAAGAAAACACGTAGCTATACCCCCGTGAATGCCGCATTGTTTAATTGGTATAGTATATTTTATTATGTATATGGTTTGACGCGACACTGTATTACAACATTAAACCAAAGCGGCATTCACGAGGACAGCTATACGTGTCCTCTATCCTATTTTTCCAACGGCCGTCGTAACCACGACAACAACGGACGTATTCGGCTGATAAGTCGCCAGTTAACACGGTCGCCTCTTAAACCGTAACACCGGCAGCTCGAAGCTAGCGGCAGTTAGCTTCTGATTACCGCAACTAACGATTCACTCATATAAACAGGATAATATGACAACTCCACACGTTCCGCCACTAGGAAACATAAACATGTATGAGACGCAGATGATATAGCGATAGTTAGACGTGTGCTAACGTTAGCACAGGTAGCTAACGCTAACTAACTAACCCCCGCCCGTCCGTAACGGCCTAACTTTAGGGGCCAGAGCACTGACGTCCAGCTAAAGGTGGAACAGAAACGACGAGACAACCACTCTATATAGTTCACATTCAATTCATGGTGAAAACGAACTGAATTATTAAAAAACAAGCTTACCAACGTGGAGAGATGGTGTTTATATCCACGATAATAAGTACCCGCTCCTCCCTGTTCTGGGAAGTGTAGCGTAAGGTGACGTGCTGCCGCTCGTGATTGGATATGACGCACTCCTGGTGCATGATGGGACTTGGAGTCCTTCATGCTTCGCAAATGGATTTTTAAATAACTTTTTCTTTTGCATTTTCCACAAAAAGATTAGTCCTTGACATCGAGAAAAGAAGAAAAAAATAATATATATATATTTATTTATATATTGATATATATATATATATACAACAAAATAAAATCAGCACACATCCCCTCCCACATGTTTATACTTATACATCTGCCATCCAAGAGTAGGACCCAATGAGGAGGGAAGGACCAAACAATCACACTAAATACAACCAAATGATAAGCATTAAATACAATGATGAAATAACTAAAGAAAGGTACAAGACGTTAATGTGAAAAATAAAATTACAAATTAAAAATAAATACAAAATCAACAGACACCCACATTTTTCCAAGACCTCTTTGTTTTGCAGTTGCACTCTATGTGTACAACCTCAACCCCTCTCAGTTATAACATCTACATCCGATATCGACTCTAGATATAACGTCACGCACGCCCATCTTATTGTGAAGATATCTAATGTCATTTGTAGTTTTGCAGTCATTTTTTCCATTGTATGGACCTGGTTTAATCTCTGTCTCCACAAATGGATTTATAAACTATCAAAATACGGGGTGAAAAAAAGAAGCAGGATTTATTGCGCTATTACTGAATCACAATATTCCAAACAAATTAAGTCCATGTACAGTGTTGTAGAAGAATGAATGAAAAGATGGTCATAACACAATTATGTTGTTGTTATTTTATTCTTAAAACATTTTTGGAACATGAGTATTTGGCACAATGTGACTTTGCAAGCATGAACCATACTCTGAATGACTGTGAAATCAAAGCATGTGCGATTGTTTTATTTATCTAGGGTGCAGAATTAAAAATGTGGACGTGAAAATAAGTTAAACGTCGTGTCTTTGTGAGGAATGATTGTGTCGGATTTTTTTAAGTTTTGAAAGCAGACTCTAAAAGTGTGGTTATCGCTCTCTTGCCTGCCAGGGTTCCCTATAGTTTGTCTGTGTATGTGTATGTGTGTGTGTGTGTGTGTGTGTGTGTGTTTCTCATCATGAACATCCTGCCAAACAATGTCTGCTGGACAGTAATTATTGTAAAATATTGGATATAGATTAACAATACAAAACACAATGTGAGAATCAGATCACATCTCCGTTTGCTGTTGACCCTTCTGTGCATGTGTTGAACTGCTCTGTCTGAAGTATAAAGAAAATGAAAAAGTAATAGATGTGTCAACAACAAAAAAGAAAGGCAAAAGACTCCATTGGCCCTCTGGGAAAGATGACTAACATAACAAAAAACGGACCTGCTGGCTTTGTGAACTTCCTGTGGGGAAGTATTGAAACCAAATCAGGTTAGGCCACATCTGCTCGGTCCATACAGCATGGATCACTTTCAGAGCAGTTCAAAGGCCATCCTTTTAGACCTACTCACAGTGGAAGGAGAGGGGCAGCTGCGAACACATGCAAAAGACAAACACATTGCGAGCACACTTTCTGGTTTGCCGGCATAGTTTTGGCCACGTTTTTATAGACAATCTAAAAACAGATCCCCGATCTGGTGGTTTTCTGTTATATGTCTATAATCATTAGCTTCTGTTACATGTCTCACGAGGCAGGGAGAACCCAGGGGGTGGGCAATGCAGCCGCACCCTAAACCCAATGACTATTTCTCTCCGATAGAAGTGGGCCCCCTTTTCATGACGCAGCTATTCAACTAGCATTAACAACAGACAGGAAGTAGGACCATAAAACAACTGCACCACAATAGTAAACCAGCTCAGTGGTGTGTGTCATAATGATTACAAGAAAATCCACAAGTCTGGCCAGACATTGTGGAATTTCCAACCTCCTTTGAATCCCTTTTTTCCCTGTTGATAGACCGTAGTGAGTGTAGAGCAGAGAGGGCATGCCTTTTCAGTTTAAAATGGTATTGTACCGATTCCAAGATAATCCATGATGACATCACCAGGGTTCTTTGAATTTATACTCATCTCCATGTGTAAAGATCAGTGGAGTACTTCTTTAAAGTTAAGAAGATCAGTGTGTATTTCTGTGTGAGAGAAAGAGAGAGATAGAAAAAGAGAGATTTTTTTTCCAGCGTGCTAGTGATTGAATGTCCACAGGCCGCAGCATATAGTAAACTGACCAAAATGACTGATTAGTGGCTCCAGAGGACGAGCATGTCCAGCTCCAGATACCTTTATGTTCCTCCTCCCACGCCCTCTCCGCCTCTGACAGCCGAGAGTCCTTTGGACTTGAGCCTCGAAAACAACCACCGCGGTGTGTTTGAAGAAGCTGGAGCCCGGGGTGGTTAGCACAGGCTCCAAAGGGGGGGACAAGTCAGTTTTCTTGCCCCCTTTTACCCCTGTGGGAAACTGCAAGACCGCCCCTGGATTAAGACCCCGCCTTTAAACTCAAATAAGAAGGAAACTTCAAACGCCGTCGGCCGCCGGGGCTCTTCCCTCGCGCTCCTCCCTCGCGCTCCCGACCGGCTTCACAAAGGATTTGCCGACGTTCGGGAATTCCGCCTCCAGTTCCTTTTATAGCGCCACTCGTGCGCTGGCTGCGCTCCAGGATCCCGCCCATCCCGGTTACTTTGACAACACAAAGGACTTCACGGAACTCGCAAGCGCCGCCCCCTTTCCAAATAAGGGCAGCCTCTCCATGTACGGCAAACAATCGGTGCGAGATTGCCCTTTTCTCTTCCTTATCCCGTTTATATGATCGGAGAGGAACTGCGCTTCAGGTTGGAAGCGGTGCGATCATGGCCGAGCGAGTCCAGCAGCCCCCAGCCAAGCGGCTCTGCTGCAGGCCCGGCTACAACCCGGCGTGCAGGCAGGGCCAGCGGGCTGGAGGAGTCCTGTGTGGCGGCGCGGGGTCCGCTCCGGGAGGGTCGGGGAACGGGAAAACGCACAACCCGGAGTCGTTGCTCGACATCGCGGCGCGCAAAGTCGCGGAGAAGTGGCCGTTCCAGAGGGTGGAGGAGCGGTTCGAGAGGATCCCGGAACCCGTCCAGCGGAGGATCGTATACTGGTCATTCCCGAGAAGCGAGAAGGAGATCTGCATGTACTCCTCGTTCAACGCCGGAGGAGAGGAAAGTGGAACTAGCGGGGACAATAATGACGAGACCCAGCTGCCTTTCCTCCGGGGTGTCACTCTGCTGGAGGGTGGCTGGGTGGACAACGTATTGCAAGTCGGTGAGTGGACTGTACCGTTACCGAAATGCAGGGGAAAAACGCCGACCATAAACAACACCTCTAACTGGCGCTGTTTGCCCTCTTTTCTATGGATCCATATCGCACTTTTAAAGGGCTTGCGCTGGCCTCATAGCCCGGTGTGTTATAAACAATGCAGGGTATTTCCACCACAGTCTATAGCTGTGTGAGAAGAGCCTATTTCCAGATAAGCGCGTAATAGTAGCCCACTTCTCCCTGTTTGCGCCCACTGAGCTGCGCGCATTGAATTGCCCAGAGCCATCCCGATTGGAAGCTTAGCACTTTGTTCCTATTTTTATGTCTTTCCAGCTCTCCGTGCCCCCACCGATGGGTACGCAGACAAAAGCCCCCTATATCTTTTCACCGCTGGCTAAATAGACGATATTTAGAAAGGGTGGGAGGGGACGGTGATTTAAAGACACAGTGCTTCTATTTTGTTTGCCAAACACCTTTTGTGAGACGGACTGAAGCTCCTCTGTTTTCCTCCCGATATCCAGTCAAAGCCCAGGCTGCGCGCAGCTGGGGAAGGCGAAGATACATTTTTGTCTTCTTCTTTCTGTCGGCTGCATTATTTTGTGTTGTTGTTGGTAAAGCTCGGAGTAAACAGAGGGTGCTGGAGGCTCAGCAACCCCCCTGCCTGCCTCCCTGTCTGCCTGCTTGGCTGGCTGCCTTTAGCCAGAGCCACAATATTTCACTGCAATCGTCAGTGCAATAGACTCAGCTGTCAATCCGTCTCCCCACCCTTGGAAACGGTTCAGGATTCTAATCACATTACCCTCCCCAGTTCATATGAATCTTAATGCATTCTGCAAACAAGATTTTATGCATGATCTGCCTCCTCCCTCCCTCCCCATATCTATCTCTCCCTCGCTCTCTCGCTTTCTCTCTCTCTCTCACTTCTTGGCTTACTATCCCTCCAAAGAATCCGTGTGGAGATGGCTTCAGCTCTTGTGGGCTCAGAGAATGTGCAGTGCACAATAGTAGCCATGGAGCAGGCAGACAGGCAGGCAGCTCTCTCTCTCTCTCCCCCTCTGGCCTGTTTACCAGATTCCCCAGCATTAGACTCATTTATGTGCTCACTCTTGTTTTTTGAGGGGGTGGGGGGCTTCGGGGGGGGGGGGAAGCTGTACACTCGGCACAGGGGTGAAATAGTGTACGCCCGCCAGTGAGGAGTTCTGTTTAAGTGCGTTTTATTTGGAGAATAATTTGGAAATGGCGAAAGAGGGGAATGGGGTCATTTTCTTTGGCCATGCGTTTGTTTTTGTGTGTGAAAGAGGGAGAGGGAGAGGGGGGGGGAGATTATGCGTGGGGGTTTGATAAACACAGAGGGGGGATTGTGCATGCATCTGTGTGTGCATGTGTGTGTCTTCGCCTGCACAGGCTGTCAGTCTCATCCTGCATGCTCACAGAGAGGGAGGCTGACAGGCGAGTATACAGCAGGAGGAGGGCATGTTATGCTGATTGCAATTTTCGCCCCAGAATTTTCTTCTTCTTCTTCTTCTTTTTCTTCTTCGGGGCTGGGGAAAAATAAAGCCAAGGAAGAGAACATGATAAATAAAAGATGTAATCTACTCCAGGGGACAGGCAGCCACTGGAGGATGAGGGCTTAAAAGCAGGGCAGCATGGGAGGGGGGGCTGTCAGCCACATCACACACCACATGTATTGGCCCATCAAACACATACAGTGGGTCTGGCCTGGGAAAAAAATAAATAAAAGTGCAGGGTGGTTGTGAAGGGGGAGTTTGTGTGTGTGTGTGTGTGCACATGCTGTCAGTGGGATGGGATTCGGTGTTGATGATGAAAGACAGTAGAGCAATAGAAGAGATGCGGAGGTTATTGTGTATGGGGGTGGGGGAGCTAATATACTTGAATGGATCTGCTGTCGCTGTATTCCTTTCCTCCCCCTCTCATCTCCTCCACCCCCCTCTCCCAAGTGAGCAGCTATAAAACTCTCCATATTTACTCCCCTCAGGCCAACTACCAGCCCCCAGTCTCCTGTGATTATTTATCTTTTTCTCAAAGACATTAATCACACGCCTTTTTCCTTTTTTCCCCCCTCCATCTCGTTCCATATATCAGTGCTGCAAAGGGAACGGGTAGAGGGGGTGGTGATGGTGGTGGCGTTTAAGGGGAAGAGCAATAGATCGGGTGATATCAAGAAAAAGAGGGGAAGCCTAGAGGGAAAAAGTGGGTGGAAAATGCAAAAGAGGAGAGAGGCATTGAAATGGTGATTGCAAGAGAAGGGGATGTCTAAAAGTAAAGAATGAAGCACCGAGAATGGAAGAGAGTGAGATGGATAGGTTGTTCTTCCTCCCATGCGAGCTCATCTGTTCTGATGCCAGCCTTTGAGATAAATATTCATATATGAATGCAAGTGTTATCTCGCAGTCCGCTGCTCGTCCTGTTACAGCAGTGTTATAACAAACCCCAGCTCCGGCCCTCTTGCACTCGTTCTGCTGTCGAATCGGTGATGAATTTGTCAGCTGCTGAGCAGATAGCAGAACACATACCTCACCTCGACCTGTGTGAAAAGGCCCAGTGTGTGTGTGTGTGATAATGCATGCAGGAACTGCAGATGAGCGTAGTTACGGGAAGTGCCCGTAACCGTCTGTTTGTCTTGAAAATGACATTGTCATCAGCTGATCGCAGAAATACCAATAAATCTCCCCGGCGGGCCGAGTTGTCTTCGGCGCGTCCGATCGGGGCTCGACGAGAAAACCTCCAGAGCTCGCCCGCTCCGATCCGAGCATCTGTTCTCCGGCCCCCTTGCGTAATTTGGACTCGACAGCTCATCGTGCTGAAAGGAAGGCTAGTATTATGGGACCCCGTCCTCTAATTATAGAATCCTAATCCTATGGCTCTAACATGGCATGACAAAGCATGTTTGCACTTCATTACCCTCCTTCCTGTTTTAGTCCTCCAGTCTGGGTCAAGTTCATCCCCTCCTCTCATTCATGTACGACATGTCCTACTCCCCCCACGCCCCCTTCCTTTGGCCCCTTGTCCCCATATTTCTAACTCCCACCGCTCTCTATCTGCCTTCAGGGCTTTGTGCCAGGAGGTAAATAAACCATACCCCCCCCCCCTCCACACACACACACACCACCTCACTCTCACTAGCCCTGTGTCCTTATGGAGTGACATCCTGATGCCTGGCATGTGTCGCTCTCTGCAATGTCATTAGCGTGAGCTACATGCTACAGCCTATTTATCCAGCTCCCCTCGCGAGGCTAATTATTCACATGAAGCTACATGTCACGAGGTTGTCGGAGGCCAGAATGAAAGCAGATACGCACATCCCGTCGCCTATTTCGGTGGATTTTCCACGGCGCCGGCGTTGGACTGGATGGCCGGCATTATTTTGCCTGTTCCGCTGCTTAAAATACCTCTGAATGTCCGCGGCAGTCGTGCCTGTTTGGGTGTGAATGTCAACCTCCTCTGCTCCACGGCTCTGTGTACGTCTGTCCCGGGCTCATAACTCAGGTTAATTTGTTTCACGCTCGGGAGAATCTTAATTAGGTTTCTGCGTCATCTACTCTCACCCTCTTTTTTTTATCTCACGATATCAATGAAACGTTGTCATAACAAACCGGGCGGGTGGTTCCCTGCTTTTGAACCTGTTCCTTTAAAAAAAATGTTTTTATAACACAGCTTTTGAACACCCCAACACAGTAAAACGCCTGCTTTAGGAGCCACGTGTCATATCCTATTGACTTGGATACACGTGTGCTTAGTGCTCAGGCGGAACCGTGGCAATATCAGACATGATTCACAACAATGCAACACGCCGACTCGGACGACCCCCTCAAAACCAAAAGGGCTGATAAAACAACAAAGAACATTTGCACACACTCGTCGGTTATTGTTTGCGTGACAAAAGCGTCGAGCCAAATGCCGAGGAGAAATCTGCACCACTTCCAAAGGTGCTGTGACACAACGAGCATGTTTGTGCAGGAGCACTCTCGTGCTCAAACGTGCACACACACACACACACAGACATTTTTGCACTCTGGACTTTTTTGAACTAATAATTCACGAGGCTTTTCAAAGGGATTCTTGAGGACCAACATCAACATTTCAAGCGTTTCGTCTGCGAGAGGTGCAGAATTTAAGACGCCAAACGTAAATCTTGCACGAGCACGTCGCCTGCGAGGTGCTGTCGGGCCCCGAGCCGTGTTCTCTCTGGGTGGGTGAGGGCTCGTTGTTTTTGTTTGCGTGTGGGCCGTTTCTTTTCATGTGGGGCGGCACTGGTTTTATTTTCCCGTTAGGTTCGGGAAAATCCTTTATCTTTTTACAATGCCCGTGGAGATTGAGCACACATGCCTTCCACCAGAGACGGGAGAGAGACGGAACACATGCTGTTCCACTGTGTGAAACCAACAAGTCGTAAAGAGGCAGGACTGAGACGCTGACACAGTTTGTGACGCGAGACTTTCGGAAAATAATTCACGCAAAAAATAACAACAACCCCGTTTTGATGTTATTCCAAATGATAAACTACGGAGCAGTTATTTTTTTGGACGTAATCTGTCGGGTGCCGCTTGCGGACCCGGCTCTTGGGTGAGTGCGTCGAAGGAGCAGTGATCCTGGATCCGGTGCCTCGGGTCTACCCCCAGCCATGTGACTATCCCTGGGCTTGTATCGTCATGGAAACATGGCTGAGTCGAGAGCTAGTGTAAACAAATGGCCGTCCAAGAGGGAGGAGAGTGAATGAGAGAGACAGAGAGAGAGAGAGGGGGGCAACAACCGCATCCATGTGTAGAGACATTGAGTCTTTGGGGAAAGTGCTCTCTCTCTCCCTGACTGTGTGCATCAGAGAGCAGCAGATTCCAGGCCTTTGTCTCATTATATCGGCCGACTGGGGGAAAGAGACGTGCTACATTTCATCTGCCGCTTCGTAGGAAGACGCTAGCTTAGCTTAGGGTTTCTTCGTGCGCATCAAGTTTTTTTTAGACAAAATATTGTGCGTTATTTAAAAAAAAAAAATCAGTTCACTATCACCATAGTTTGCTATGGGACATTGCTTGGTGTAGGATAATACGAGGGAATGAGTGAGTTTTTGTACTTCTAGCTGCACAGAGTATCTTCCTAGTCAACTGAAGTTGGAATAAGCACCACTATAAATGTGATTGTATGATAATAACTATCACCCGAAGGATTTTCAGTGGCGACTCAAGTTTCCCCCTTCGATAACTTGCAGCCAGCCGGTTTTCTGTCTGGGTGGCCCCCGCAAAGACCGAGCCCATGAAGCGAACCCTGGCGTTGTGGCGCTGTGCCCATCGAGTGGGAGATGACCAGTGGTTCTTCGACCTGCATGTCATGTTCCCACCGCGTCACAAGTTTCCAGAAGGTCCCAAACCGTGACGCGGTCCCAACTCCAAACTCTAACCAAGCCCAGGCCCAGATGTGCCTCTAGATAGATTATTCCCACCACAGACCATAACTTCCTTCGAGCCAGCCACGTTCCATCTCCTACACCCAGTCATAACGGTCTCCTGCTCTTCACATTTCCAAGACTGTACCCAAAATGTACCCATTAGACAGGCCCTGCTGCCATCTCCGGCGAGCTGGGTCCGCCTTGTTTCCAGTCTTTCCAGCTGACTGGAGCCAGCCTCCCTCCGAGTCCCATTCCCGGTCCCAGACGTAGCCGACTCCTCCCCTCCCTAAATCACCATTCCCAGCTCCAGCTCTAGCCACCTTGCGTCTGCCACGCTCCCAGGGCCTATTACAGGGTTCGTACGGTCATGGAACACCTGGAAAAGTCATGGAATTTTAAATTGGTCATTTCCAGGCCTGGAAAAGTCATGTAAAAAACTTAAATCATAAAAGTTTGGGAAAAGTCATGGAAATTTGTTATATTCACATGTTCATTTACGCCGAGTTTAAAATAATTCATATGTTTTTGAAAGGAAGACACTCAAAATCTAAGCCGGTGTGCGCTCTCATACTATCGGCGCAATTATTATTTTTTCTCGTTGCAAGTGAACGCACCTTAACTGGAAGGTTCGCTGGCCATAGCAACAGCAGCTCAGGAAGCAGTCGGGATAATGTGATTTGTTTCATCTTAACCCTCCTGTTACCTTTAGGGTCAATTTGACCCCATTCAATGTTTAATGTCGGTGTTCTTTCGAGTCAATTTGACCCCAGGCTGTTTTTCACTGTCAAACATATAAGAAATATCAACTTTTTTATATATTTAAAGGGCTATTTAGGTAGTCGACAAACAAACATAAAGTACCTCACACTTAAACTTGGGAAACAATATTAATTCTAATAATTTTCTGGAGGTTTTAATTGCTGGGGTCAAATTGACCCCAAGGGTAAAATATGTCAGTAAATATAAAGGTAACAGGAGGGTTAAACCTTGAATGGGGTCAAATTGACCCTAAGGTAACAGGAGGGTTAAGGTGTATTGTATGCTTTGTAATTCTCATTGTCTGAATACTACATTTTCAAAAATGTTCATGTATACACCGAGAATTCAGTTTGGTCATGGAAATTTGGTTTAAAGTCCTGGAAAAGTCCTGGAAATCCATTGGTAGACATGTGTAATAACCCTGCTATTACCAAGCTGCCCGAAATAACCCTGCTCGCTAATCCTGGCTCACTTTCAGAGACGCTCGATGTACAAGATCGGCGTGCATCGCCCCCCCCCTGTTAAAATAAACCAGCTAAAGTAATAAAGTTCCAGCACGAGCTCTCTAACGTCGTTCCAGCCTGACTGGTCTCCTGTCCCAGACTGTGGCTGCCGGGTGTGAGTCAGCACGGCCTCTCGGCTGGCTGACTCTGTCTAGGAATCCGGCGCTCCTTCCACCGAGCTCCTGCCCCTCTCTTGGCTCCGAGCGCAGGGAACGAAGGAGAGCGCGATAGAAAGGCTCCTAAATCCACAATGACAAGGCCCTATTAAAAGCTGTTTTTTCTATTTCGTTTAATGACTTTTATCACCGGCCGCCCTTCTCTCTTCGATTTGGCAATAATAACAACAGGGGAATGCAGCACTCAGCGTTCTCCTATCTGATGCTCCCTTTCACTTTTTTTCTTCTCCCTTCTTTTTAATGAATTCCTCTTTGCACAAATGGGCTGCTGAAATAAGCACAAAGCAGGCCAAGACTCTGCGTACTGCAGTGGAAGGTTCAATGTATGTATCCTGTGTGTGTCTGTGTGTGTGTGCGCGAGCATTTACTACACGAGCATGAGAATAGAGGCGACACATGCCGCCACACAACAGAGCCTCTCTGTTCAGCAGTTTTCTCAACAGCTGTTTCTCTACAGAAGCCAAACCGCTCTGGATCAGACTGAAGGCTACAGATGATATTTCGGTGTGTGTTTGTGTGTTTATTGGTGGGTAAACACAATCCAGGCGTACTTTGCTGGGATAGGAGACGGTTAGTACCTGCTGTTGTCCCAGATCAAGGGCATTGTCTTCGATCCATCACACGCAGAAACAAAGCGCTATAGCAAAGAGCGTCTCACCGTTGGCTCGTGGCGCTCGATCTGTCATACATTGTGCTCGAATGGCACATGGACATATTCTCCACCGGATACCGACACGGCACTTTCAGTAGTGGGGAGATTCTTTCAGCCTGTTTTTATTATTGTGTTATCTGTGTGTGGAGATGGGCGTGTGTGTGTGTGTGCCTTAACACCTGGTGTTAATGGCTCAGTCAGCACGTTTATGGCCGTGTGTCAGGCTGAATAAAGGCGAGGCGTGTTCATGATAAGAGGGTGGATGACATTCCCGTCTGTCATCATTCCCACACTATCCCATTTCCACTGCACACACACACACACACACACACACTCTCTTGCCTTCACGCGCGCTTTAAGACAGACGCTTGCTTCATGGCACCGGTGACTAGGCGCCTTTAGAGTAAACAACAGCAGAGGACGAGGGTTTACCTGACTCCACTCGCACAGGCAGAGGTGTTCTCCCATCGACTGGCCCCTCCCCCGGCATCGAGCTGGCCTAATGCTGACCTCTTCACTTGACCCCCCCCCCCCCCCATGGATTTACGAAAGCCAAAGGTCAATCTTGTCAGACTGTCCCTCCGGTGGCCGATTGCTCTTCCCGACAGACGGGCCCGTGCTCACGTTGTTGTTATTCCAATGAACATCACCTATAACCAAAAGGGAAGGACTGATGGTCTGATTGAATAGGCGGCCATCTTTTACTTGTTCTGAATAGCCTTCTTTTTTCTCTTTCTCACCCGAGAGATCCGTCAGAGAGGCGACGGGACACACGGCCGCTTTAGTTTTTGTCCTTTTGTGGAACCCGAGCCAGATTCTAGAGGGGGAGTTTGCCCGGTTCTCTCTTCTTCTTGCCCCGAAGGCTCGAATGCTGTGTGGAGGAGGAGGAGGAGGAGGAGGAGGAGGAGGAGGAGGAGGAGGGGGTCCTGAGGGTGTGAGGTGACTGTGGCTGCGCCCGGCCCATCGATGTCGTGGCTGTGTGGCATGTGAGACATGCATTCAGTGCTCTGTGCAGGAGCAGCGTCTGAATGGAGCTAGAAAGGCTCTCCGGGCATGAGAGACGGACAAAGAAGGCGAGCGAGAGAGACTCAAAGGGAAGGGCGAGCGAGAGAGACTCAAAGGGAAGGAGAGGACGCCTTCCAGCCCAATGGAATCTGGTTTCGCCCTCCAAAGAGTTTTGTCTTGAGGGAGTTCGTCTTTTCTTCCTTGCTCATTTACTTGCTTGCTTCTTGTTCTCCCTCCTCCTCCTTCCCGCCCCATCTTCTCATCGTCTCGCTCCTCTCCTCCTCTTCGCTCCATACCTGCGTTCGTCCTCCTTCTTTTTCATGCATTCCTTCGCTGTGTTCACGAGCCCTCACGATCTCCTTTTTTTCTCCCCCTCCCCGTCTCAATTTTTCCTGCTTCATTTCCCAAGCCGGGCAATTGAAACTCATATCTTATTTACACGGCCCCCTATCTGGATACAGCATGTCTCCACAGTGTTTCCTGTGTCTGAACTCCCAGAGGAAGGCTAGCCGGCTAGCTAGCGCCTGCTCCCTCTCTCTCTGCTGTGCTCAATGCTAGCAGTCTGCATCCAGACCTCAGGGGCTATCGCTGTTTCTACATTTAGAAACTCTCTGTTTACCCCGGTCCGGGATCAGCGGAGCGGCAGGAGTTGGCCTATTTGCTGTTGTGTCTTTCTCTGAAGTATTTTAACGAAGTGATCCTTCCAACTTTGATGTTAGCCAGGTTATCGTGGGACTATCGTGGAACCTTTTCATGGTTCCGCCTGCTCTGCGCTTCAGGAAGACATCTGGGAGCATTTTGTCTGAACGTTGCCACTCCTTTGCTGACTGCACAGGTCGAGTCACAGGATCTGGTTTGAGGTTTTACTGTGCATCGCGAGGTATTGATCCTCAATGTTGTTTTGTTTTATATCGGAAGCTGGCATCGAATGTTTTGTAGTTTGGGCTTTCTTGAAGAAATGTCACTTTCTGTATTCTTGTTGTTCTGAGTTTGTACTCGTGGTTGAATGCTCTTATTGTAAGTCGCTTTGGATAAAAGCGTCTGCTGAATGACACGTGATGTAATGTAGACGATGTCCTCGCACGGTCTGCTTGTTTTAATACAACTTGCAACATCTAACAATTCTTTGAGGCAGTTGTATAGAAAATCATGCTTTTATTTCTCTAAGTAAAGTATGGGGTGGGGGAGACTTTCATATCTGCACTAAATTGTCTTTAGTAACAGTAACACCAGTTTTGACAGTGTTGTAGGGTTTGAATCAGATTATTTGGGGGGTACATCCTTCACCGTAAGCCTTTGTCCGAAAAAAAAAAAAAAAGCTGTGACTTCTATCTTTCAGCCCAACAGGAAATTGGCCCCATGAATCGGATTGCGTCTGCCGCCCCATGCTCTGCTCACACAGACTCGAATGTGTAGGTGAAGCACTGATCTCCCATTGTTGTCCCTCGGCATTGTCGAGGATGTTAATGCCGCCCCGTCCGTCTGCATTCCTGCCCGGCATCCCACGATCTGGCAGCCTTCCTGGCTGGCTTTGCGGTTCGCTGGCTAGCTGTCCCTCCCGGGTGGCTACCTCCCCCCGCCCCAAACAGCCAGTGACAGCCCAGCCCGGGGAGACGTGGGTAATGGTCCTCTCTGATGTACAGCCCGACTCAATTGGACTGGATGGCAGACACACGCCTACAATAACAAAAGGAGGGGAGAGAAAGAGAGCGTGGGGGTGGAGAGGGAGGAGGAGGAGGAGGAGGAGGAGGAGGAGGAAAGGAGTGAAGCGATCGATAAAGCAGGGACACATCGCCTAATAAAGATTTATTCCTCCCCCCCCCCACCTATACTCTCCATCCGCCTTGGCAGGGCAGAGGGTGGGAGGGGGAGGAGGGGGAGGAGGAGGGGAGAATGTGATTAGTGGACTTCTTTTCCCAGGGTGCCTCTGATAGCGTGTGCGTCCACATGCACGGCGGTACGTATGACCCCGATGCGTGTATCCCTGCATCTCCTGTGTGCTTGTCGCACACGTCTCTCTCTCTCGCTCTCTCTCTCTCTCTCTCTCCACCTTCTCTCTCTCTGTCAGCTAATATTTAGTTAATCTTTGGTCTGGGACCTGCGGGACTGGCCGGAGCTCCTGGTGCCCCATCCATCTCGCACTGATCTATATTCCACACTGGATCCCTGTGCCATTAACCACCACCAAGGGGAGGAGAGGCGGGGGGGGTGGGGGGGGAAGAGAGGCGCAGAGGTAAAACGAAGAGGAAAGGGCAGATGGGTGGAGGAAGAGCTAGAGAGAGACAAGAGAGTGATGGAGAGGAGGCGATGGGGGGAGGGGCTCTGTCTGTCTACCGTCTCAACACTAAATGAGAGGGAAAAGGAGGAGGAGAGGTGGGTCAGTTATTCCAGCCAAGCACATGAATCTCCCTCTAATTTTGAGAAAAGAAGAAGAAGAAGAAGAAGAAAAAAAGGACAAGCTTTTTTGTTGTTTTTGTAACACACCCCTCCCATACATCTTCTCCTCCCGCCTCCCAGCTGTACTGAAGCTGAACACGGTGTGTAAAAGGTGAAAGGTCGAGGAGGTGAAAGGAGGCAGCGGGTGTGGGAGTGAGCGACCCCTCTATGCATAGAGCACACACCTCATTTATATGCGTCGTGATGAAGGGTCCACCTGTGAAGGCTCCGAGTGCTGAGTCACTCGCTAACGCGCAGACCAAATGCTTTTATCTCCGACGCCCGGTCCGTCTGATTGGAAGATAATCGCCCATAAAGTGCTTTGCTAGCGGCGGCCGCTCGCTCCGTGGCAAACCCTCGCTGCCCGACTCCACATCTCACCTCGCCACTTTGGTGGAAACGAAGCACGGACGCGCTGCTCTTTAATCACCGCGTTTGTTTCTTCTTCTTTTCTCTCCTCCTCCTTTTTAATGCTTTTCTCTTCTTTCCATCCCTCTCTCCTTGTCGCCACAGAGAGCTCCCTCTGTCTGCACTTCCTTCGTGCCTCCTCCAGTCATGTGTGATCCCTTTGCTGCTGTGTGTGTGTGTGTGTGTGTTGGGCACCTGTTTGGAATCTGTGTGTGTGTGTGTGTGTGTGTTTAGGGTCCTGCGTGCAGGTCGTGCGTAATGAAGAGCTGGAGCACAACTGGCTGAGAAGGAGGTAGCCAGAGAATAGCGCACCAGTGACGGAAGGAGAGGAGGAGGAGGAGGAAGAGGAGGAGGATGGCTGGCTGGTGGGAGGAAAGAAGGGAAGGAGAGAGCGAGGGATGAGGGAGCAGGAGGACCAGTGAGGGAGGAAGGGAAGAGTGGTTTACGAAGCCAGTGAGCCTTAACCACCTTCTGTCAGTCTGTCTGCTGGTTTCTCTCTCGGAGGAATCTAATGGCTTTTCCACTGTCCTCCTTCCAAACCTCCACCACCACCAAACCTCCACCACCAAACCTCCACCCCATATTCCTTATTTCTCTCCCTCTCTATTGCTGTGCTAGTCCCCCGCCCCCTCCATTACTTACTCCTGCTCTCACTTTCCGTTTCTCTGTTAAAATTCCGTCCCAAAGACCCCGAGCTGCTGTCCTCCCCTGCTGCGTCGCCTCCCTTCCAGCTGCTGGCCAGGGGAACAGCTGACTAAATCTAAAGCTCGGGGCCCCTGGCTCCGGCCCCGGCTCTGCCACAGCCTCCTCCTCCCTCCCTCCCTCCCTCCCTCCACTGGCCTCTAGCCCTGGCTCCTCTCTCAGCCCTGGCCCTGCCTCTGAGCCTCGGCTCCAGCTCTGCCTGAATCTCAGTTCCCTGCGACCCCCCCTCCATCCCACTGAAAAGCCCCAAAATCCTTCTCTTTTTTTTCACCCTCTGTACTTTCTTGCTCACTCCCTTGCCCTCCCCCCCCGCCCCGCTCTGACGGACTGCCGTCGGGCCCCCGGTGCCGTCCCGACGTATCTGGACCGAGGCCTCCGTCCGGGTTGGCCCGCGGTTCCGTTCTCTGGCTCCCGTCATCGGCGTCTCTCGCCAGACATCTTTCTCTCTCTGGCGAGCGACGCCGGTCGCTGTGGCTCGCCGCGGCTCGCTCTGCTCCCGGGCCCCGCTCTGCTCGTACGCTCGGTCGTTTCTGGCGAAGAGGAAGTCTCTTTGTCTCCTCGCTCGCGCACGTTTCTTTAACTTGCGCCGACGGGCTCGGCCCCGGCACAAACGCATGCATGGGGAAGTGGGGCCTTGTCGCATCTCCAGGCAAGCCGGGGGCTCGAGTTTGATCAATGCCCAGGGAAGGGAGACGTTGCACCCCCCCCCCCCCCCCAAAAAAACCCCCAACAACACCACCACCACCACCTCGATGGCTGCAGGCTGCAGGCTTGTGTGCAGGCCCAGGGTACCGCCATCAGAACAGACATCGCCCACAGAAGACACCTGTCAATGCTCTTCTTCCTCTCTGACACCCCACTGCTGTGAGAGGAGCGACACCGGGCTGACGGAACAAAGTTCAGAGAGCACACACACACACACACACACACACTCTTTCCCCTTTGTGTGGAAGCGGGCCAAGGAAGCCCAGGCAGGAAGAAACCGAGTTGGTCTGCGCCAGCAGAGGCAACATCAGAATCTTCTGGAACACCTTGCACCTCCTCACAGGTCGTTGTTCAGCCCACGACCTGTGAGGAGGCTCCTCCAACGATCCTGCTGCCTTCATTTTGTGTTGTTTTTAGATGTGTATGTGTGTAGAGAGAGAGAGGAATTTGGAGGGCTGGGGGGGAGAAAGACAGCAAAAGTTTCCTTTGGAGTCGCGTTTTCTCTCGTTGACTGACAGATACGGGCCGATGAAAGCAAAATGGCGCGACGCGGCGCCGACTTCAAAGGTTCCTGTGTTCCTCCCGTTTATTGGCAACGACGCGCGACAACCCCTCTCTCCCCGATGTGGATTCTTCAAAATAGGGAGTGGAAGAAGCTCGTCGAAAACGAAGGCAGATGACAAAGAAGCCACCATCCAAACAGCTGGAGGGAGGAGGAGGAGGAGGAGGAGGAGGAGGGGTGCTAAATAATCCGACCTAAGCAATGTAACCGGATCCGACCGCTCTTCAGAAGCATTCTCAATCAAAGTGGTCTTTTGATGCGCACCGCTTCTGATGCCGGGGACGTTTGAGGAGAGAACGAGTGACTGAAGTGGTGAAGAGCTCCCTCTGCTCTGGGAGCGGCTTCGGGAACTCACTTCTCTGCTGTGTGTGTTCTGTAAGGACAGCAGTGATTAGGTGTTGAGGCTCAGAAGAAGGAAGCCGCTTGGTTCTTCTAACCGTATAGATCCTCTCGCCCCCCTTTCAGTATTCCTCGTGTCCAGGATGGCACCCATTGACTGCCACTGACCTAATTTGGGGAAATTTTACTGACCTACTTCATGGGTGAATGCTGACTTGCCCACAGGAGGGGATTCTTTCTCTCTCTCTCTCTCTCTCTCTCACACACACACACACACAAACATATTCTTTTCTACCCTTAAGATTAATATGCAGACCCTCTCAATCTCCTTTACGGTTGCTATGGCGCTGGGCATGTGCCCCCTCGGTCGTGCCTCACACCCTCCTCCCCTCCATTACCCCCCCTCCCCTCTCCCCCCCCTTCGCCCCCCCCCCCCCGTCATATAGCCTCCTTCGGCACTCAAATGAAGGTAATGAGGATCTCGGAGTGCAGCCACGTGTTGGAATATAAACAAAGCAGTTGGCCTTTGCTTCGTTGTGGTCTCAGAGGTGACATAGTCCTGCACTTCACAAGTCTCTGAAGAGGCATAATCAGCGTAATTGCATGCGGATATGATTATTCTTCTGTCGCCTATGAAAGTGGTAACTTGAGCAAATTTGATTAAACAAAGTGGGGATGCTTTGCGTACAAGTGCAGAGAATCAAGGTAGTTCTGCTGCAAAGTTAGATGAGAGAGAGAGAGAGAGAGACTCCTGCTTGTGGAGCAGTGGTGATCCCATAGGAGGATTTGCTTCTTTAACCTACTTGTATTAAAATGAATTTATGCATCATTCTCTCGCAGATTAATTCCCAGTCGATGGGGCACATACGATCCTCTGGAGGTTTTTTCAAAAAGCTTTGTCATAGTTGGATTAGTTTTAGCCTTTGCTTTTGTTAACGTGGAGATGATTAGTAATACACTTCTCTGCCTGCGGCCTCCCACGAGGACATGCGACTTGGAAGCAAGTCTAACCTGATTCGGGGTTTTTGGTCACGCTCCTGTGTTCATCTTTTGTGCAGTCGGGCCTGTGTGTGTGTGTGTGGTATTTGTTTCTATGTGCGCGGACCTGCCCGGCTTGTGTTTGCCCACATGTATGCACGGTGTGTGTGCCCCATGAATGCAAACACGCACACACGCACCGGACACGTGTTGTCACGGCAACACATACTGATGTCAACAAAGGAGGCTCCAGGGCGAACATTGCCTTCCCTCTTGTCCAGCAGGGTGCAATTTATCTCAATGCAGCCAAGAAAAGGCAGCTATTAACATGCAACAAGAGCCGTTTCTGGGAAATAGGGGTCTCTGAAGGTTTTGATGTCGGCTGTCTGCTTTTAGCCCTGAGTGTGGAAACCTAAACCATCTCGAGAGGGAGAGAGAGGGAGAGAGAGAGAGAGAGAGAGAGAGAGAGAGAGAGAGAGAGAGAGAGAGAGAGAGAGAGAGAGAGAGAGGGAGAGAGAGAGAGAGAGAGAGAGAGAGCTAGAGCTGAATGTCCCTCCCCGTTTCCCCTCAACGCGCTCGGAGAAGGCCAAGCGGAGCGTGTGATTTCAGATGCGTACAGTTTGCACAGAGTAAATCTAACCCCCGTGCTTTATAGCTTATCCTTAAAAGAGTGGTCCTAACATCAACGTCAATATTTACAGGGATAGCCTGCAGGCAAGAGAATCGACCTCCGCGATCCAGCGGAGACGTATGCAACCTTCCCCAAATCCCCCCGCCCACCAGTCCCCGCTCACTTGTCCCCATCCCAGTGATTCTGGTTCTCTGCCGCAGCTCGTCGATCTCGGCGCCAGGTGGCTGAGATATTCGTATTTGGGTTGCAAAAAGGAACGATTCCTAACGAGCCCTCTTGTGTTTATTCTCTAACTTCAGTCCCAGATTTCCTGACGCAACATGAGAAATATGGAGCTGATTTTGAATGCGACTGCGTTTGCCTTTTGTGTGGGCTCGTCGTGCAGCGAGCTCGGAGCAATACACACATCTGGGTTGTTGGCACGTGTGTGTGTGTGTGTGTGTGTGTGGGTGCGTACCAGGTGCGCGCCGCCTTCGCCTGGGCCGCCGCGGCTTTGACACCGACTCAGCGGCCGGCTGAGAGATGCTGGATGACGCGTGTCAAGTGATATTAAATGTGAGAGAACTTCTCCTCCTCCCTCGTTCACTCCCCCCTCCACTCTGTCCATCCCTCCGCCATGGACTGTGTCGTCTGTGGTTAGTGTGAGCTATGACATTTTTCAGCAGTTTTTTTGTTGGGTGGGGTGGGGGGGGGGGGGGGTCACCACCACCACCACCACCACCACGTTTGATATACGAGGCCTTGCATCTCTGTGGGTTAGGGCGGACCCTCTGGCCTACATCAGCTCAGGGAAGGTCAGTGGATACACAGCGGATACGGCGCACACACACCACGCCGTGCATGCGTGCCTCTTTGTTGCTCGTTGACCGAAAAGATCCGTGTTCAGGTGGTTAGTGTGTGACCTACATATTTGTCTGTGACGATTGATAATTAAGCGACATATTTGTCTGTGTCAGTGCTAATTACATGGTAATTGCACATGAATTGGTGAGCATTTTAGTGGTTGCGGTTCTTTTGTGTTGACTTCAAAGAATGATTTCAATCTGGTTCACTCTCAGACAGCCTCCCTACATATTTAGATTGTTACGCATGCCTCACTGTCGTCAAGAAGAAAGACGTGCGCATATTTTCTCGGGCCACTACAATGAAAGAGGGAAGTGGCAGGTAAAAGGTTAACCTATTTTCTGGCGAGGGTATCTCAGCGGTGTGCGTCTGCTTCCGTGCGTGTCAGGTAATAATGATGAAGTATGAGCGGTGTGCCCAGTGTGCCCAGTGTTATAATGGGACGGACTGAGCAGGGGGGGGGGGGGTTACGCCAGGATGTGGCGTGCGTCGCCGAACAGAGACCAGCGGGTGTGACTTCCAGGAAGGAAGGGGTTAAGCACGAGCCGGTAGAGCCGCATGGGCTGCGTTACGCAAACTGGCGGCTGGCTGGAGCTGAAAGGGGAAGTGCTGAGCTCAGAGGAACACTGGCTCACGGCCATCGCTCCCCTCCTCCTCCTCCCCCCTCCCCTGAAACTCCCCCCCTCCCTCCCTTCGCCTCTCCTGGCCCTCTTCCCCACCTCTCCCCGCTACAGCTGAGCGCTCCCCATGCTTCCCACCGCCAGGCGTGGTGATGTGTGTTTGTGTGTCTGTTCTGGAATGCAGCTTCCCCCTCGGCTGGGGCCTGCGTGTGCGTGTGCGTGTGTGTGTGTGTGTGTGTGTGTTGGTGTGCACGTGTTCGTGTATGTGTGTCTGGCTGGAATGATGCCTCCCCTTGTCTAGTGTGTGACGTCAGTACACACAACGGGTCAGCTTAGGGCTAGGCTGTGTGTGTGTGTGTGTGTGTGTGTGTGTGTGTGTCGGAGAGAGGGGGGGGGGACAAGGGAGGAGTCAGTTATTGGAGAGAGAGAAAAAGGAAAGAGGAGGGGCTGTTTGTGAGCAGAAGGAGGTTGACTGCAGGGAGTCACTGAAGCCAGTCTGCGTGCATGCATGAAGGCATCATGAGTGTGTGTCAATGGGTGGGGTAGCGTGTGCGTGTGTGTGTGTGTGTGTGTGTGCGCATTCGGGGGCGTGTTGTGGTGGTGGAGTGTGTCGAGTGACTTTCCAAACAAATTGGGAAGGGTAAAGAGTGTACGGTTGTTTCCTGGCGTGGACAAGTGAAAAAACCCCACACAGACACACACACACACACATTAACACACGTGTGCACACAGTCATGGGGAGTGTGCCCAGCTATTTTCAACAAGCAGATGATTTCCGTTCAGCCGTGTTGGCTTCCGCAGGCCTTCCTGTCTGCTGCACTCATTCACGCCACTGAATCATTTTTTGTTTTCTCGACCGTCGTTCTGCGCTTCGATGTCGAGACGCAATTTGGAAAACTTGTTTTTATCAAAAAGATTCATCTCAAAAAGAATTCAAAGGGCAAAGTTCAAATGAAGCAAGACAAACGCATCTGTAATCCTTTCCGACGGGCGCAGCAAACGTCATTCCGGCACTCGTCCGCAAATTATGCGCAAGATCCGACAAAACGCAGCTCCCGTCTCTCAAACGACGACCCCGAGCCGAGTATCACCGTGCTCTTTGTTATTGCCGTTTTACTACATGGGCAGTTTTCTCAACCAACAAACGCCGGCTCATCTCAACCCGGACTCCCCCCTTCACGAGGAAGCTTGCGCTATAACGTCTCGGTTGCGTAGGTTTGTCGTTAGAAAGATGGCGAAGCCGCGAAGCCGCAGACGACGGCTTTTCAATGGATCCCATTACCTCCGTCGATAGCTGGCGTGGCTCTACTGGGACAGACCTTTGCTAATTACGCACATTAATTTGCAGCCAGCTGAAATTCATTTACACTAATGAACCTTGCACAAGGATTGGGATAATGTAAAGTTAATGTACAGCCAGGAGACAGAATTAGCCGGCTACTGGCTCCTCCAGTGACAGAGATTTGTTGAATAGCACAGTTCACCCAATACAACACGGCTGGAATTACACCCAATAGTAATTTTAAAGCAACGTGGAAGGCTATAATGTTTAAGTATATGCATCTCCAGTGAGTTAGATGAGAAGATAGTCCTATTACTGCCTTGTTAGGCATATCATTTGATAAAAACCAATAAACAAATAAACTATTTGTGTTTGTTTGTCTATATTTGCGTGAAACAGCGGCATCGGACATTGCTGTTCTTAGCATCTTATCAATTGCTGTGACATTATGTGATATTAGCAATGTGAACAGTTATTGCTATCTGCCAGTGTATAAAGTACCCAAAAGCAATACTTAAAAAGTAAAGATACCTTACTGGAAAATTACTCCAGTGAAAGTCTCCGCTGGGAATACTACTTGAGTAAAAGTCCTAAAGTATCTGATATTTACTGGAATTAAGTATCAAAAGTAATGTTCTGATATTAAATGTACTGTTGAAAGTAAAAGTACAAGTTAATGTTGTTAATAAAAAACAAAAGTGGTCAGAATTTTTAGAATTATGAAGTTTATTCTTTTAAGTGCTGTGGGTCAAGGAGTTGTGTTGACAATAGTTGGGTTGGCTGTCATCCATCCAGGAGCAACAATGGCCAACATAATATATTGTACATAAGTCTGTTTTTGCATGTACTATGGACTTATCATCATAATTCTCCGAAAAGCAACATGACGCTATGAAGGAGTTGTAAAAATATCAACCTGATGCATCAGATCAGTGTTTTGAGAAAAGGTTAGGGTTAGGGCCTACACACGCATGGTATAGTAAAGATGTGTTTTTAGATGTAGATTTGTAGAAATCTACATCTTCTGGCAGAAGATGTAGATTTTGGTAATTTGCGTTTGGTCGAAAGAGCTTTTGGCTGCAGAGAAAGAGGTAGAGAAGGAAGAGAGGAGAGATTGATAGGCGAGCAGGTCGTCTGCGTGTTTTAGATTTTCGCCATTTCCTTTCCGACGCTCGCAAGGTGGCTCTCGGGGCGCACCGAGGCAGACGACCGCGGAGCCGGAGAGGACTTGCGAACCGGTTTGTGTCTTAAAAGGACAGAAAGAATCGAGCGATTAGAGAGAGGAGGGAGGAGGGAGGAGAGAGGAGGGAGGAGGGAGACTGTGGCAGAGTTAGGATGCATGAGTGAGAAGGTGCTGAAGGGAGGGCAGATGGAACAGACTAGGCTGGAGAGGAGGGAGAGAGGGAACGAATGTTGCGACAGACAGGTGCAAAGTCTGTTGATGTGGGCGGGTTGTCAGTTCCAGAGAGTGAGAGAGAGAGAGTAAGAGATGAAGAAGTGGCCCGAGACATGAAGTGGAGTCACAGGGAGGGTCGACGTAGAGCAGTTTCTGTCTCGGTGGTTGCCAGCTTTGTGACTATAGGGGGTGGGTGGGGGGGGGGGGGCTGAGTGAGAGAGCAAAGGAAGACAGACGGAGTAACAGGTCAGACGACTTCTCCGTCTGGATGTTGAAGTCACGCAGGAGGATGAGCGGGGGGGCGGTCGAGAGGTTCGACGGGAGGACGTCGTCTTCAAATAAATCTCCCGAACAGCCAGGAGGACGGGAGAGAACAACAGCGTGTCGTTGAACCGGACGAGTCACCGTCACAGCGTGAAACTCAAAAGTCAGTGGGGTGAAAAGAGGAAGCGGAGAGCGATTGCTATCCAGAAAAAGCACTCAAGTACAGTCACAAAGTATTTCTACTTTGTGACTGTACACTACTGCTATTTGCACTTCAAAGAGTAGTTGGCATTTAGGAAGATACGCGTATTTGAATTCTGTCCATTGAGCTAGATGCACTTGCCAAACTTTCAAACTCTTCCCTCGACAGACTCCCGCCCCAGCTAATTCTTAAAAAAGGGTCTTTCATCTTCGCACTAACAGAACTCATTTTCTCATCACTTTATCCTCTTCGTGTCGCGTCTATCACATCCCTGAACCGAGGCCTCGCCGTCTCTCCGCTCCGGTCAGCCTTCTGAACGGCGACCTCGGCGGAGCGGCGACGCCGGCGCTGCTTGACAGGCCCAATCCAGCACAATTAGAATCCATTTTGAAAGTGATAGTTAGAAAATTGCAAGTCATTCCTGATGCACCGCATGACAACTAAGTGGCAGCAGCCCAGTAGTCGACTGTCATTTCAACTGCCAGCTGATGACAACTCCAATCACCCACACAGCCGTCAATGCACTAACACACACACACACACACACACACTTTCTCCCTCCCATCCCTGTGATTAGCATGCATATATTGCTGTCAGAATCTCAAGCGGAAGTAAAAGCATTGAAATTCATAGAATATTTCAAAACATTCATTCCTGCCTGTTTGTGTCCGTCTGGATGAGCGTTCAGACCGTGGAAAAGTAAAGCTGCTTTTTCGGCGTGTGTGGCTGATGAAAACATCCCGGGGAGAAAGAGGCTTTCTGGTGTACCATAGGGTTTACGGCATAAATATGGCCGCCCCTGGAGCTCAGCTGTGTTATTCCAGCCCGCCCCACACCTAGGACACACACACACACACACACACACACACACGCCCAGAGCAAGGTCTCCTGCAGGATAGCATTGATCTCTGTTTATAGTCTCTGTATGGGTGCTTCCTTATACGACCACACGCATACGTTCATTGTTGCTCACGCAGACGTAGGATGCGAGATGCTCAGAGGCCTCGTATTCGACTCTTATAAGCGTGTTCATTGGGTCAGTTGAAAGAGTCGGGCTGAATCCCCGCTGTGGGTGGGATGGAGGTCGGGCAGCCCAGCACTTCCCAACCCGTCTTCAACCATCCGCAAAGTTGTTGCTCGTCTTCAGCCGTGGTCCGGGTCTCCTTTCAGAAGGGCCTCTCGGTTCGGTCCGGACAAACAGATTAGATTCCAGCCCGGCGTCTTTTTAGCAGTTGCGGTTTTAGCTACACTACCGTTCAAAAGTTTGGGGTCATCCAGACAATTTCGTGTCTTCCATGAAAACTCACTTTTATTCATCAAATGAATTGAAAATTGAATAGAAAATATAGTCAAGACATTGACAAGGTTAGAAATAATGATTAATATTTGAAGTATTAATTTTGTTCTTCAAACTTCAAGCTCAAAGGAAGGCCAGTCGTATAGCTTATATTTTGTTTGTTTGTATTTTTTATTCAGTCAATCAAATACAATACAATATTATCCTATAAAATATACAAAAGAGAAAGACTGAAAAGGTATAGGTAGAAGCAAGAAATGCTTATAAATTCCTATCCTAAATTGAAATCAAAATAAATCAGAAAATTAATATGAAATAAAGAAGAAAATAAAACGACAAAAAACAACAATAAACAAGATAAAAAACAAAATATATTTATATATACTACCACATACATCTTCCATATTAATTCGTTTTTAATTACATTTATAACTCTCAAGAATTTTTTTATAAATAATTTCCTTAAAAAACAAAAAGGAGTTCACCATTCTTACATCTATTTCAACATTATTCCATAATTAGACTCCTACAACAGAAATACATCTTCTTTTAATCCCTTTTTTAGCCTTTTGTTCCGTGAATTTACAAACATCTCTCAAATCATATTTACACTAATGTATTCAAAATAAACTTTGTACACAGTCTGGCAGTGACTATATCACCAGCATAACTGTTTTCAGCTGTGCTAGCATAATTGCACAAGGGTTTTCTAATCATCCATTAGTCTTCTAAGGCGATTAGCAAACACAATGTACCATTAGAACACTGGAGTGATAGTTGATGGAAATGGGCCTCTATACACCTCTGGAGATATTTCATTAGAAACCAGACGTTTCCACCTAGAATAGTCATTTACCACATTAACAATGTATAGTGTGTATTTTTGATGAATGTTATCTTTATTGAAAAAACAGTGCTTTTCTTTGAGAAATAAAGACATTTCTAAGTGACCCCAAACTTTTGAACGGTAGTGTATCTGCGGTGAACGCGGAGGAGGAATCCCACGTGAAAGCGACTGCAGGTGGTCCCCCTCGGACCGGAGAAGCTCTAGCGGCGCCGAGTCAGGTGAAGGTGTGCTTTCTGTCTGCAGCTTATGAGGTAACTTGATTAATGTGCGAGGCTTAAGTGAATCGGCGCGGGCAGAAAAGGGCCTTAAATATCTATTTGCTCCCGTTGTTTCTCCCTCTTTGCTGTCATCGACTGGCTTCCACAGCGGCCCGTTTGTTTAAACTTACGTCTTGCACCAAAATCATGCATTCAGAATATCTCTCTCTCACACACACACACACACACATATACACACGCAAATACAGACGAGGGCCGTCTGAACCACATGGTGCCATATTAGATTTAGGTGACAGTCACTCACAAACCAATTCAGCCCATAAACTTAATGACCTCCCCACTGCTTGGCCTGAATTTTTCCCTTTTGCCTTGGAATCTTAATTTGATTGCGGAAATATATAAATGTCGCTCAATCTAATTTACCCCAGTGATTTTTGGAACACGGAGCACTTTTGTGCTTCGGCAAGCAAACCTCTCAGGCCCTGATGCCCGCCGCCTGCCTTCATGTGGGAAGCTGAATCCTGTTTTATCGGGAGCGTATAAAGGCGTCATTCTTCCGTCACGGCAGATGTATGTTGAAGGAGTTGCAGGTCGGGGCCTTTTCCTCCCTGAAATAAGAGCAGGAGGCCGGTATTTCTGGGGCCCCTCGTTGTTGAATAGACAGAAGTGGTCCTCGCTGGTCAAGAGAGCGCATGCTGGCTTATCGGCACTTATGCAAGTTCAAAACCAGACGGAAAGATAGAGGGAATTTCTATTCGGGGGAATGCTTTGATGTGGGTCCCCCCCCAAAAAGTGTGGGTGGTCTGCAGGCCTTTGTGGGTTTTATATATATATATATATACATACGCTAATTCTCGCTCACTCTTTCACACACTGTTCTCGCTGCCTTTACAACGGCTCCTCGGGCCAAGTGTGATTTCACCAGGGCGGTCGCGAGGGGTTTCTAGGGCAACCTCACAGAGGCCTTGTTCTAAAAATGGCCGCCATGGTTACTTTGAAAGCCAACCCCGGCCTCTTCAGAAAAGAGCCCTGAGCGCCACTCGGGGAGGGGAGCCGGGCGAGGGGGGAACCAGGTTCTTTAATAGCTAGCACATGAGACATTCAAGGTCTCATACCCACCCAACCAGGAGTGTTGTGTGTGTGTGTGTGTAACTAAACAGTAATAGCCCTGTACTCAGTGCTTGGCTAAATTAAAAGGGCATTTTTGGCGTGGGGGGACAGTTTTTGGTGCCCAGACGATTGGATGGGGAAAGGCGAAACTCATTACCTACCCATCTGTCAGAGAGCGAGAGAGAAAGAGCTGTGGGAATGCGGATGGAGGGAGGGACGCATGAAAGGGGGCTTGGAAGTGGAGAGAGGGAGAGTGTCCGTTAAAGCGAAGGGGAACGCGGCCGAGGTTTCCAACCAGGAGACACTTCTTCAATCACTGTGTCGTTTCTCATGCTCCATGTGGTTTAGATTCTTAGAAAAAATGTTGTATTGCTGTTCATTTTCCCCGATGGGGAAAAGGAAAGAAAGAACATTTGCAAAAGAAACTGCTGCTGCTTTTACGACTTTTGGTGTATGTGTGTGTGTGCGTGCGCGTGTGTGTGTGTGTGTGCGCGCGTTTGAGTGAGAGTGTGTGTTTGTATTAGAAGTTTTTCTTTGAGCTCTCTCAGCCCCACATGTTTTTGATGTTCTCTTTTTCTCTCCCCTCTCTGGACCAGAGGCCACTCTTGAAACATAAGCTTGTGACACACACGCACGCACACACACACACACACACACACACACACACACTCGCACACGCTAAATGTATCGGCAAGTATTACAAGCCATTGCTCATTTGTAAGTTGTTATACAGCTTAATAGGTTAGCTCTCCATTCTACAAGCAGCTGCACCATGTAAACCTTTGTGTCTTGTTTAAGAGGGACTCTGTCTGTCTGTCTGTCTGTCTGTCTGCCTGTCTGCCTGTCTGTCTGTCTGCCTGTCTGCCCGTCTGCCCGTCTGTCTGTCTGTCTGCCTGTCTGTCTGTCTGTCTGTCTGTCTGCCCGTCTCTGTCTGTCTGCCTGCCTGTCTGTCTGTCTGCCTGTCTGTCTGTCTGTCTGCCTGTCTTTCTGTCTGTCTGTCTGTCTGTCTGTCTGCCTGTCTTTCTGTCTGTCTGCCTGTCTGTCTGTCTGTCTGTCTGTCTGCCTGTCTGTCTGCCTGCCTGTCTGTCTGTCTGTCTGTCTGTCTGTCTGTCTGTCTGCCTGTCTGTCTGTCTGTCTGCCTGTCTGTCTGTCTGTCTGTCCGTCTGTCTGTCTGTCTGTCTGTCTGTCTGTCTGTCTGCCTGTCTGTCTGTCTGCCTGTCTGTCTGTCTGTCTGCCTGTCTGTCTGTCTGTCTGTCTGTCTGCCTGTCTGTCTGTCTGCCTGTCTGTCTGTCTGTCTGTCTGTCTGCCTGTCTGTCTGTCTGTCTGTCTGTCTGTCCGTCTGTCTGCCTGACTGCCTGTCTGTCTGTCTGTCTGCCCGTCTGTCTGTCTTTCTGTCTGCCTGTCTGTCTGTCTGTCTGTCTGCCCGTCTGTCTCTCACAGCTGTACACATATCGGCTTTGATCCCTGCAGATGCAACCGGCGGCCACATTGGATCCACGCCCCTCTTCTGTGTACATTGTGAACGAACATTTACTTCCTCTGCCAGCTGCCATTCAGAGTGGAAAGAGCACATCTCCTCGGCGATGTTCTGCATTTCTGCACCAGGCGACACGTCTCACTTCTGCAATACGATAACAAAACATTGCTATTTACGCTGTGATGCTCTGTGCAAATGATGCTGGATAACAGCACCCAAGCTAACGGCGCCTTTTCAGGTTGCTAAACGAGGCGTCGGACTGATTCAGATGCGGTTTCGATGGGTTTCCTGTCTTTTTATTTTTACAAAACTGCTTTCGGGACACTGCAGAGGAGAAATACGAGGCCCCTCTAACCGGCTTGTTTTATTTTTATATCCATACTATAGGGTTGTGACCCTGTTTACTTCCTTCTGTCTTTTATCTTCCTATTCGCCTGCCTTCTGAGTGCACCCCTTGGACCCGTTGACCTTACCTCCCTTCATCTGGCTCGTGGACCCCTCGCCCCATCTCCATCTCTGTCCTATGAAATATTCAACTCCTGCCCCTCACCTAATTCAGAGGCCCAGAAGATGCTTTGATACGTGCGTTTGTACGTGCTTGATACCGCAGCCCTTTGATAAACGTATTTAAGAGATGTATGTCTTTGCTTTGTGCGCATGCATTCCAGTGATCTCTCCTGCTCACATGCATTCACAAGCTGCTCTCGGTCTCCCCTAACCACTCCCATTATTAATAAATGCATGATCTCACGCAGCGGTTCAGTGTGTGCGTGGATGTGGGCCTCTTTCATATGCTCACGCGTGTGTGTGTGTGTGTGTTTTAGGCGACTGCCGGAGACCCCGCCCTACTCATTCATATTCATCCTCGCATAATGACGAGCCGCGCCTCCGGATAGCACCAGTCGGGATAAGATCAAACATTATTTTCAAACAAGAGGCTGTATAATTACCTTCGCATTGAAAATGCGGAAAGGTTATGTTTTGATCGCCGTGTATTTATTTATTTGTATGCGTGTTACTCGCATAACTCAAAAAGTATTAAACCGAATCGCATGAAATTTGGTGGGATGATTGGTTATTATCCGGGGACCATTTGAATAGATTTTGGGATTGATCGGGTCAAAGGTCAAGGTCAAGGTCATGAAAAGGTCAACATCTTAAATCGCATGAAATTTGGTGGGATGATTGGTTATTATCCGGGGACCTTTTGATTAGATTTTGGGATCGATCGATTGGCATGCAACTAATGCCAACATGTTCATAATTCAATGCCCAATCTTGTGATATGCGAAGGTATGCGCTCTACCGAGTGCCCGTTCTCGTTCATACTGTAACAGCCGCGCTCACTGCTCACTTCCTCGTCGATTTCTCGGTTCTTGCGGTGGATCCCCCCGATCTGAGCTCCTGCATCTCGATATCAGTCCGGCTCGTTTACTGTCTGGGTCGTAACAGCAGTCTGCAGCCGGTCCCGATCATGCTCTCATGATCAGAGAACATGAGGCCTTCTGGCAGGTGACTGGCCAACTAATTCTGGTTCGTCCTAATGTCCATTCATTCCAAAAGAGATTTGTCGACTAATGTCGTTTCCTAAAGGGCACATTCAATGAGTTGATCAAGTCATCCTATTTCTCCTTCGGAGACGATGGATGCCTGATCTTCTCTTGGGCTTACTTATGGTGATTTGTTGAACCTCTGATCTTGTAGTACCCAACCATAACCCTAACCCAATCAAAGTTGCTTGAAACTTAATGACTAAAAATGGCGGTATGTGTACATTGCTAAATGAGTAAAACAAAGGAAGCAGCCAACGATTAATTTCGTTAAGGATTGATTCGAGGATTTTCTCTTCAAATTCACAGCGCCCAGATGTTCAATCATATTGACAAAGAACATTTGAGAGACTGGAACGATGACATTTTGGCATTTATGTCATCAAGGCATTCCTTAATAAAGGTTTAATCTCGAGTTGACTGACTAAAGTAAAGACGCAGGAGAGGAGGGAAGTGGGGGATACCTCTACATACATTAGACATTTCTTCAAAAAGATCTTTCTTGAAAACTAACCTTCCCCTCTCGCCTTTTCAGGTTTCCATCTCAGCGGCACAGTGACGGACCCCGCCACGTCCTCGACCCCGGAGCTCGTCTGCAGCGTCAGCGTCAGCTTCGACCGCTGCAAGATCACGGCCGTAACGTGCACCTGCGGCAACAAAGACATCTTCTACTGCGCCCATGTAGTGGCGCTGTCGCTTTACAGAGTACGGAAGCCCGAGCAGGTCAAACTGCACCTGCCCATCTCGGAAACCCTGTTCCAGATGAGCAGAGACCAGCTGCAGAAGTTCGTCCAGTATCTGATTTCAGTCCACCACACCGAAGTGTTGCCTACCGCGCAGAAACTAGCCGACGAGATCCTGTCGCAGAACTCCGAGATCAACCAGGTCCACGGTGAGGGAACCTGTGTGTGTGTGTGTGTGTGTGTGGGTGTGTTTGTGATCATGCAGGTGTGTGTTTTCCTGCCTCCTACATACAGGCGTGTATTGACTGCCCGATAAAGGTAAAGTGTGGCAGGATCAATATTCCTCATTAGTGAGATCCAGACAGTTAAGGAGAGACTGCGTGCTGCTAATCAACACTATAGACCTGTTATTTACCTCTGAGAGCGGGAGAACGATACAGAAACACAGACGAAGAGGTTGGCAGATATGGAGGACTCAAAATGACTTAAGTATAAATAAATAAAGCATGAATAAATATAGGAATAAATAAATGCTTAAATAAATGTATAAATAAATAAGTAAATACAGGAATAGATAAATAAATGCTTAAATAAATGTATAAATAAATAATGAATACAATAATAAATGTATAAATAAATAAATAAATACAGAAATGAATAAATATAAGTTATAACTCAACAGGACATCATTAAATAAATGTATTTCTACATTTCTGCCCCAGCTCATTTGAATATACGGACACGTAAATGTCACACATAAATAAATGAAGAAATACGTATGGACACATAAATAGATAAATAAATAAATGAAGAAATACAGAAATGTAGAAATATATTTATTTGATGATGTCCTGTTGATTTATAACTTATATTTATTCATTCCTGTATTTATTTAAGCAATTATTTATTTATTTATACATTTATTTAAGCATTTATTTATTTATTCCTATATTTATTCATGCATTTATTTATTTATTTATACTTAAGTCATTTTGAGTCCTCCATTGGCAGAGAGACGAAGAAAGACGCATATCTCTTGTTATCGATACTCTACTTGCTGCTTGTCTTCATAAAAGAGGGAGAAGACTGAAGGGCAAACAACACGGGGAGAAAGAAGCATGTTTACTGTCAAACTGGTTCGTATCTCGGAAGTAAAGAAGAAGAAAGAAAGGAGGGGTGGAAATTCTGGGGGAACTTTTTTCCAGGCATGCTGGGAAAAAGTTTGGGGGAAGTAATTCGAAAAAGAAGCAAGGTGGAAAGTAGAGACAGAAACTTCTGGGAATGGTGGACATAAATAAATGAGCAACCGAGAGAATGAGAGAAATCTTCATCATCAAAAGTGCTGTGACAGAGTTTTTTTATTTTTAAAGTTGATAGTTATTGATTTGTTGCCCTCACGTCAATAAACCTGTAAAACAAAAATGAGTCATTTGGGCAAAAGTGTCTGAAAGAATTATGACATCGTCTTCAGGTGCACACGTCTATTGACTTTGATGCTTTTTTTCAGTATTGCGGTCAATTTTTATTATTTAGTTGTTCACTTTTTTCATTCTCTTAGGTATTGCAGTAAGAAACAGGCGTACTGTACCGTCTTCATATCGCGGTATCAACAAATAAATGTTGAACTGTTCAAACGGCAGCACAATGCGTCCACGTTTGTTTAGTTTTGCTGTGGGCTGCTTTCATAAAACCACGTCTTGGGTAGGATAGGAGGATAGTATAAATGTATTTTATATTTTACTTGGATACATCTATATCTTTCATCCCTGTTTTTTATATTTTATATTTTATTCTCGTGTGTTTAGTTTATTGGTGCTGCTACTGTGACGACAAATTTCCCCTTGGGGATTAATAAAGTATATATCTATCTATCTATCTAAATGGAGGAGGGCAGACCACATGATGATATGGATGTTAAATTATAATTGCAGGCCGTTTGGTTTTGAGAGTCGTGACGACAAATTGACTGAGAGGCTTTGCTGTTTTCTTTTCTAAAATTGATCCACCTGCATTGCCGTAGTGTAGAATTGTGTACAAAATTCTGAAAAACATAAATATGATTTGTGAACGCGTTATATGGCGTTAGATGGTATTTGCACATCGAACCATTTCCCGTATTCTCGCTGCTCGCTTTGTCTGACTCTCGGCAAGCGAACGCTATTCAGTTCATACGATAAAGGAAATCGGCAAATCGTCGCTTTTGAGGAGCTGGAATCAAATCAGAAGATGTTTTACCCGATAATTGATGCATTGTTGGAGTGGCCAGTTAAATATCTGTTGAGCGACTAATGGATTCGTTGTTCCGGTCCTTCTTTGGATCTCACTTTGTCCTCAACAGTGGCCGTGTCTTTGCACGTGTTCTTGTATGGAGCGCCTGAGGACACAAATAGAAGTTCTCACGGGGGGAGAAACAGGAGTGAGACGCTCTGAAGTGAGGAGAACTTGTTCTTCCCTCATTCAGGGTCACGGGCTGCTCTGTTCAGCTGTGAATTAATTACACAAGGTTGAAGGTCGACTTTCAGACTCTTGCATCTGTATAAATAGACACAACATGAGCCTGAAATATTGACACATCATTCTGGAGCAGGAATACAATCGACGTATAACACATCTGTGTGTGTCTGTCTGTGTGTGTCTGTCTGTCTGTGTGTGTGTCTGTGTGTGTGTGACTGTGTGTGTGTGTGTCTGTGTGTGTGTGACTGTGTATGTGTGTGTCTCTGTCTGTCTCTGTGTGTGTGTGTGTGTGTGTGTCTCTGTGTGTGTGTGTGTGTGTGTGTGTCTCTGTGTGTGTGTGTGTGTGTGTCTGTGTGTGTGTGTCTCTGTGTGTCTGTGTGTGTGTGTCTCTGTGTGTGTGTCTCTGTGTGTGTGTGTGTCTCTGTGTGTGTGTCTCTGTGTGTGTGTGTGTCTGTGTGTCTGTGTGTGTGTGTCTCTGTGTGTGTGTCTGTGTGTGTGTCTGTGTGTCTCTGTGTGTGTCTCTGTGTGTGTGTCTGTGTGTCTCTGTGTGTGTGTGTGTGTGTCTCTGTGTGTCTCTGTGTGTGTGTGTCTGTGTGTGTGTGTCTCTGTGTGTGTGTGTGTGTCTATGTGTGTGTGTGTCTCTGTGTTTATGTGTGTGTGTGTGTGTGTGTCTGTGTTTATGTGTGTGTGTGTGTGTGTCTCTGTGTGTGTGTGTGTCTGTGTGTGTGTCTGTGTTTATGTGTGTGTGTGTCTCTGTGTGTGTGTGTGTGTCTGTGTCTGTGTGTGTGTATGTGTCTGTGTGTGTGTGTGTCTGTGTGTGTGTGTGTGTCTCTGTGTGTGTGTGTCTGTGTCTCTGTGTGTGTGTGTCTGTGTGTGTGTGTGTGTGTGTGTGTCTCTGTGTGTGTGTGTCTCTGTGTGTGTGTGTCTGTGTGTCTGTGTGTGTCTCTGTGTGTGTGTCTGTGTGTGTGTGTGTGTGTGTGTGTGTGTGTGTGTGTGTGTGTGTGTGTGTGTGTGTGTGTGTGTGTGTGTGTGTGTGTGTGTGTGTGTGTGTGTGTGTGTGTGTGTGTGTGTGTGTGTGTGTGTGTGTGTGTGTGTGTGTGTGTGTGTGTGTGTGTGTGTGTGTGTGTGTGTGTGTGTGTGTGTGTGTGTGTGTGTGTGTGTGCAGGAGCCCCGGATCCCACAGCAGGAGCCAGCGTGGACGATGATAACTGCTGGCATCTGGATGAGGAGCAGGTCCAGGAGCAGGTCAAGCTCTTCCTGTCGCAGGGAGGGTACCACGGCTCGGGCAAGCAACTCAACCTGCTGTTCAGCAAGGTCAGCACTCATTGAAGAATAAGAACACACACACACACACACACACACTCGCCGCTCACCTCCCGTCTCCCCCCTGCATCCTGCTGATAAATCCGCTGTCCGTCTCTTTAGTGCACTTCTCTTCTATTCCCTCGTGAAACGAGGCCTTCTCCCTTCAAAGTAATCCCAGACAGAACAACTTGCATATATTGGCACGTACATTAAAAGGCGTCTCTTAGCCGGAGCTGATTGCAGAAGGGGAGTGTAACGTAAAGAGAGCGAAAGAGTAAAGGCTACAGCTCTTTGTACTACTCTGTCGCCGCGATGAAACGATAACGCGAGAGACGTCCGCGGATGACGGTGGCAGAGCGAGGAGGCCGCCATGAATGTTCTGCAAGCCGAGGCCATGACGGTCCACCCCGCCCGGCTCTGGGCGCCGTGCTCGCCGGTGCCCTTTTTCAGCTCGCACGCCCACCGACAGACGCGTATCAGAATCAGAATCAGGTTTTATTGGCCAAGTAAGTTTGCACAAACAAGGAATTTGACTTGGTAAAGTGACTCTCAGTGTGCTTACACAAAATATACATTACAACACAATACAAAACAGTGCAGTACAAAACAAACAGTGCAAAACAGTGCAAAACAGTGCAACGGTCTAAGAAGTTTAAGAAAGTGACTTAAGAAAGTATATACAAGGCGGAATGGCTATATACACTAAATGCGCACAGCCACGTCGAGACCGACGCACACGGCGGCGCGCAAGGCGAGAGAATGCTCAACGCACACCTCCTGCATCTGAGCCCCGCGTGTCTTATTCCTGCTGTGCGGTTGTTAAATAAAATGGTGCCACTCCTCTGACCGCGGAGACACGAAACGCACATAACTTCTTCTACCAGGAATTGCAGGTTTTTTTTTTACTGCTTTTGACACACCGGATTTAAAAGAGTGGCAGAGCAGTTTAACCCTCCTGTCACCTTTAGGGTCAATTTGACCCCATTCAATGTTTAATGTCGGTGTTCTTTGGGGTCAATTTGACCCCAGGCTGTTTTTCACTGTGTCAAACATAAGAAATATCAACTTTTTTATTTGTTTAAAGGGCTATTTAGGTAGTCAACAAACAAACATAAAGCACCTCACACTTAAACTTGGGAAACAATATTAATTCTAATAATTTTCTGGAGGTTTTAATTGCTGGGGTCAAATTGACCCCGAGGGTAAAATATGTCAGTAAATACAAAGGTAACAGGAGGGTTAAACATTGAATGGGGTCAAATTGACCCTCAAGGTAACAGGAGGGTTAAAGGCACTGCTGTTCCAGGGTGTGTATCTAACCGTCCTTCCTCCTCCTCCTCCTCCTCCTCCTCCTCTTGCAGGTGAGGGAGATGCTGAAGATGCGTGACTCCAACGGAGCGAGGATGTTAACACTGATCACAGAACAGTTCATGGCCGACCCTCGGCTGGCGCTGTGGAGACAACAGGGCACCACCATGACGGACAAGTACAGACAGCTCTGGGACGAACTAGGTGAGGGGGGGGGGAACACACACACACACTCTGTCATACTTTCTCTCCCCGCCTTCCCGTGTTTGTTTATTTGTCCTTTGTGTCCGAGACATCCCACACAGACACACTCCAACACAAACACACTGACAGCCCGCTCTCTCCCTCTCTGTGAATCACAAGACGTTCATTACAGCAAATCACGCCTCGTCAAAAATAATATTATGACCTCCGTAACATTTTGGAACACTTCGCGTTACACATCTCAGTCGATGCGACAGAGCGGCGCTTGGCTTGATGTAGGAATGCGGTCCTTCTGACAAGATGTGCTGCACCTACCGCAAAACACTTCCTCGCAGGAAGGAAGAAAAACCAAACTCCCGTCGCCGGTCGTGTTTCTCTCCCGTCTTCGTCGTTTCCCCCTCACGTCTCGGTCGATGTAGCTGCTGCTGTTGACGTGTTCCTTCCCCCCTTTGGTCGGGTTCTGCACTTTGTGAGGACAGCGCCGTGATCTCATCTGTTTCAATCCCACGGACGTGTGTGTGTGTGTGTGTGTGTGTGTACAGTCTCTTTGAAGTCCACACTTCAAACCCTTCTTCCCAACTCCTTATCACTCCCCCCGATGTGCGGTGAATGCTGCCTCTCGGCACCGCTCTCCCTCTCCGTCTGCGTCTCCCTCTCTTTTGTCTTTCTCCTCTTTTCTTAGCAGCTCCCGCTCTCCAGCAGACACAAAGCCGCGCCTCGTTCACTCGTCCTCGCCCGAGTCTCCTCGTGCAAATCATCACCGCTCCCATTTCCTTTTCCACCTCCCTTTTATTTTCTGCTCTTCCTCTGTTCTTTTGTATTCTCTTTCTCTCTTCGTGTTCTGTCTCCGTCCTTGTCTTCGTCCTTCCCCCCCCCCCAGACTCCAGCAGTCTTGGGTAAAATCCCTGAATGTGCTCGCATCCCCAGAGACATCGCCACTTTTCATATTCTGTTTGTTCCAATTTACTCCAAAATGTTGTGTGTGCAGTCGGCACGGCCTCGGGACGAGTTAAGTTCTCTGTTTTATTTTGTTTATTTATTTATATTTTATTAGTGTTCAGACTCTCACATACACATATTAAAATTTGTCAGATTATTTGTATAAAGAGAAGTAAAAAACAAAAAAAGAAACACATATGCAAACTAGAATGGGCACTCGGTAGAGCGCATACCTTCGCATATCACAAGATTGGGCATTGAATTATGAACATGTTGGCATTAGTTGCATGCCAATTGGATATAAATTGACCGTGCTATGGTAAAAAGAAGATTTTGACCTTTTCATGACCTTGACCTTTGATCCGATTGATCCCAAAATCTAATCAAATGGTCCCCGGATAATAACCAATCATCCCACCAAATTTCATGCGATTCGGTTTAATACTTTTTGTGTTATGCGAGGAACACGCATACAAATAAATAAATTAATAAATACACGGCGATCAAAACATAACCTTCCGCATTTTCAATGCGAAGGAAATAAAGAAACAAAAACAATACCATAGTAACAAAACTATAAATAAATAAAACGGGGAGAAATCATTTTCTATAGAGTAAAGAAATACAGTTAGGCCATTTATCTGTGACATAGTTGCACCACTTTGAAGTTTTCTGTTTTCACACACTTTTTGTATCCCAGTGCAAGATGGCGGCGGCATACAAAATGTGCACTGAAAAAAAGATTTTCTTTTAACCCTCCTGTTACCTTTATATTTAGTGACATATTTTACCCTCAGGGTCAATTTGACCCCAGCAATTAAAACCTCCAGAAAATTATTTGAATTAATATTGTTTCCCAAGTTTAAGTGTGAGGTACTTTATGTTTGTTTGTTGACTACCTAAATAGCCCTTTAAATATATAAAAAAGTTGATATTTCTCATCTATTTGACACAGTGAAAAACAGCCTGGGGTCAAATTGACCCCAAAGAACACCGACATTAAACATTGAATGGGGTCAAAATGACTCAAAGGTAACAGGAGGGTTAAAATAAATGCCGCACATCTTTAAAAAACCCCCGCCTCCAGCGTCCTGCATGATAACTCTATTGAGGATATTTGTTTTACAACCTAAAAACAACACACCTGTCCTCATTGTATGGCTTACCGCCGACGTCACGGTCGCACACTGGAAAGTCGGGCAGCGGACTAAAGAGTTGTGTGGGTGTCCAGGTGCCCTGTGGATGTGCATCGTGCTGAACCCCCACTGCAAGGCGGAGCAGAAGTCCTCGTGGCTGCGCCAGCTGCGCAGGTGGAACGGCGTGGACGTCTGCCCCTGGGAGGACGGTAACCACGGCAACGAGCTGCCCAACCTCACCCACTCGCTGCCTCAGGGCGCTCACGGCAACCAAGGTCAGAGATTGACACGTTTTTGCATGTCTGTCAACAACATATTTACCGTGTAACGCATCTCGGGAGGGGGGGGGGGCGCTCGTATCGTCTGTAAACATCAGAAGCGGAACGTCGGCGTTCATCCCAAATGTCACGCAGGGGGATGAACGTTTTGGTTTTTCCTTTTGCTTCGCTGAACCCGATCAACCTGTTGGAGGGTTTTTTTTCTTCTTCCCTGTTCGCTGCCGAAGCTTTCGGCAGTTGAGCAGAAAACGTCTCGAAATGTTGCAACGCCCCAGAAGATCAACTGCTGTGTCGACCTTGATGGGAATGTTTGTTTATTGTAATTATGCTAATGTTAAAAAAATGAACCTATTATGAGTGGATGTTAAAATGCTCGGGCTTTCGAGGATGAAAAGCGACCAAACGACCACGCTCGGGCCATCTTCTCACACCTCCTCCTCCTCCTCCTCCTCCTCCTCCTGCTGCAGAGATGCGCCCCCACAGGACTGTGTTCACACGGGCCATCGAGGCCTGCGACCTGCACTGGCAGGACCGACACCTCCAGCACATTATCGCCAGTGACCTCTACGCCAACTACTGTTACCATGACAACCAGGAGGGCTCCCTCTTCGACACGCGAGGCTGGCCCTTGTGGCACGGTGAGTCGACGCTCGCGCAGGTCGAAAGCGAGCGAGCGCGTCGGAGCCGGCGGGAGAACGTTGGAGTTTGAACGTCGTCTCTCTCTCTCTCTCTCTCAGAACACGTCCCGACGGCGTGCGCCAGGGTGGACGCCCTGCGCTCGCACGGGTACCCGAGAGAAGCCCTCCGATTGGCCATCGCCGTCGTGAACACGTTACGCCGGCAACTGCAGAGGCAACTGGAGCACTTCCGCCGACACAAGAAAGGTGAAGCTAGTTTTTTTGTTTGTTTTACATACAAACACCACCGTCTAACACTCATCCGTCTAATGCAGGGGTCCCCAGACTTTTTCCTCTGAGGGCCACATAACTTGTCCCTTCTCTGATGGGGTCAGTTTGTAACAGAAAAAGTGTGACGATCGCAGGGGTGCCTAAATGTAAAAACTTATTGTTTTCCAGAAAGCCACACATAACCAAATATTAATAACCCTTTAAATTGTTCTCTTACCTAACCTTTTCGCCATTATTCCTTTCTATTTGACAGGGGCTAGTCTAGGATTTGCGTGGCCAGACTAAAGAAAAAAATCAAAATGCGTCAGGTATTGTTCAGGGGGCCGGGCCAAATGTGGAGGCGGGCCGGATAGGGCCCGCAGGCCTTAGTTTGGAGACCACTGGTCTAATGCATAAATACCCTATAATGCATAAAGGGGAATATAAAAGCGTGGACAGAAGAAGAGAGGAGGACATTTCTCCAAAAAATCCACCAGTGGCAGTCATACATGTTTGGAAGATGGAGTAAATATTAACGAGTAGCAAAGGGAGAGAATATGGTGCCACCTCTTTCCGTTGCTTTTTTCATTCCTTTTTTAAAAATTCCCTGTCCTCATCATTCAATTTCATATCGGTCTGTTTATTTATTTATTTTTTTACGATTTTTTTTTTATTAACAACATAATATAAAAATATTTGTAGTGAAATAGCATTTACATTTTGTGATGCTGAAAATATTATTTTACAAAAAGAAAATATACAAATGTATAACCTTGTAGAAATCACCACACAAGGATGATGGTTTTTTTTTTTAAACATAAGATGAAAACAAGGAGAGAAAAAAAAAAAAAAAACAAGACAAAACAAAACAAAAACATGACACAAACTTTTCCCCATCCCACCCCTCCCCTTGTATGGCTCTGTTTCCTTTCATTTATACATCTACACAGTCTCTACACAGTTTACCTACACCCATCCGTACACATTTAGTTCTTTATTTTCTGTATGCAAAAAAAAAACAAAAATGTCAAATATTGCACTTTTTTTTTTTTAATATTGCTGATTATGGCTTACAGCTAAAAAAACTCAAAATCCAATCTCAGAGTTTTCTTAATAAATAATTGCAATTTGCATTTTTAAAGTTTCAAATCAAAATATGTTTTTTTTTTTTTTTGTTTATTTACAAAAAAAAAACCAAAATCACAATATTCTAATTTTCTGAGACAGTCCTGTATATCTACACAAACCAATACAGCACTCACAACAAAATAAAACCAAAATAAATAACCTGCAGCGGACTTAATTTGACGCCGGTCTCACACCACCACGATCAGCCGAGTCCAGAGATGGCAGAATATCTATGAAGGGGCCCCAGATTTGTCCAAAGGCTGCCTGCTTCCCTCTCACATTATACAATATCTTTTCAGGTGTGCAGTAAGACACAAGCTCATCGGTCTGTTTATTTGATCGTGTTTCTTTCGATTGCTCTGCTCTGTGATGGACGCTGATGCATGCATGTGTTTTGTCTCGTTGTTTACCGTGACTTTATCTGCTCCGTCTCATCTCAGAGTTGCTCCATAAAGGCCACACCTCCATCACCAACATGGAGGGCTGGGTGGGTCACCCCCTGGATCCCGTCGGTACCCTGTTCAGCACCCTGACGGAGTCGGGACGAGGGGGAGAGGAGGGCTCCAACATCTGTTTAGACCTCTCAGGTGCTGATGGAACACATTTACACATGAACACTGCCAAGGAACAAGGAACGATACGCCCGACACAGTCGTCTGTGCTTCCTTATTACCACATACTTCCTGTATGATTTATATATGATATATATGACTTGTGCTGTATAATAACATACTGTACACGGGGGCATCCTAACTAACCCACAGAAAGCAACACTTAAAGGGTCACGTTATACCAAATAAGCAGGGCTATCATCATGTAAGAAAACGTACATTATTAGATTAACACACAGATGTTTATCAAATTTAGATTTTCAACGTGCTGTATATTATTCACAGGGATTTGTTTTTCAAATGCAATAAGTATTATATGATATGATATGATATTCCTTTATTCGTCCCACAGTGGGGACATTTCAAAAATCACAGCAGCGGTGCACATCAGAGCATTAATAAAAATAATTCTAAAACACAAAACTAAATACTAAAGGTGTATACTCTCATCCCTGCCCTGTTGACGACAGTTGAGGGATTTCTAGTCTACGTAGCTGCATAATAAGACGTATTTTTCATTAAGTGCACATTCACCTTTCTCTCATAACATCTCTCTAACGTGGTTTTTTTTCACAGAAATAGCCCTCTCCTCGGAGGTAGAGAATTTAACAGAGGAATGCTCCTCAGGCGTTGGTCTTTATTTTGGATAGTCGCTGGGTTCAAACCTCTGCTATGTGACGGGCACAGTGGTTTTTGTCACGACTCAAACACAGGACCCAAGAGCACGACTCCAAAATTCAGGGCAATCAAAAGTGTTTATTTGAACATCGGAAGTCCCCAAAAATTCAAAAGAAACAAAGTACAACATAAAGTTGCTGCTGAGCAGGAAACTAAGATGGGGTTTAGAAAAACAGAAAATCACAGCTATGCTGGGAAAAAAGACCAAAGTACAAACACAATCACAACTATGCTGGAACTGCAAACCAGGACAAAAGACTAACATGAACAAAGATTACTTAGACTAGAAGGATCAGGACGAGGCGATCTGACACGAGACACAGGGAGACACCGGCTTAAAACACATGAGGAAATGGGGAACAGGTGGACACCATCAGGGGCGGAGCAGACAATCACTCTAACGAGGAAACACCGGGGCAGGAAATAAAGTTTCTGAACCGAGAGAGGACAGTTACTACAAAATAAAAGCGGACATGGAAAACAGGACTAAAACCTAAAACTTAACAGTTTTCCATATGGGACGGACTCGGCTAGTGTCCAAAAACCTCAAGAGAATAACACAGACGTTTACGGGCACTTTATTACCTTCGCATTGAAAATGCGGAAGGTTATTTTTGGATCGCCGTGTATTTATTTATTTATTTATATGCGTGTTACTCGCATAACTCAAAAAGTATTAAACCGAATCGCATGAAATTTGGTGGGATGATTTGTTATTATCCGGGGACCATTTGATTAGATTTTGGGATCAATTGGGTCAAAGGTCAAAGTCAAGGTCATGGAAAGGTCAACATCTTCTTTTTACTATAGCACGGTCAATTTTAATCCAATTGGCATGCAACTAATGCCAACATGTTCATAATTCAATGCCCAATCGTGTGATATGCGAAGGTATGCGCTCTACCGAGTGCCCGTTCTAGTTCTGACCCTGTTTCAGCGATCTGACGTTCCTCTCTCTTCTCCACAGACTGCTCCAGTGTCGTGAGCCGAGCGGAGCTCCAGCGAATGCCCGTGCAGCGATTGTTGGGGGACGGCGAATCGTACGTGGCGCTGGCGGTGGAGACGGCTCTTATGGGCTTGGGCCAGCAGCGGGTGATGCCCGACGGGCTGTATGCTCAAGAGAAGGTGTGTCGCAACGAAGAGCAGCTATTGGCCAAGCTGCAGGAAGTGGAGCTGGACGACTCGCTAGTCAAAATCTTCCGTAAACAGGCCGTCTTTCTGCTCGAGGGTGAGGGAGCTAACGGATAATATTGCCCTTTTTATTTCATTCACATCTCCCAGCAGACGCACGTAGACGCCCCTCCTCTGTCTTTCTTTTCTCTCCCTCTCACGCACTGGGGCCGACACATTCTTGCTCAAAAAAAAAGGGAAAAAACACATTGGACTCTGTCTCACTATTTATTATCCTTTCATTTTGTGGTGCAAATAGAGGCTGAGCTGCCCTGGGCCAGACCAAAATGAGCTCTTTAAACAGTAACACCAGGGGTATTGTGTCAGCACACACAGCAGTGTGTACATTTACAGGACTGGGGCTGGGGTGAGGTTTGGAGGAGGAGGAGGAGGAGGAGGACCACCACTCCCCACCCGAACCCAAACCCCTGCCTCGGCCCCGGCGCGACCACCCACCTCTGGCTCCGTCGCTAATAGAGCACCAGGCTCCGAGGCCTCTGCGGGCCCCTGGGGGCTGCAGCCGCGCCACTGTGTGATGTGGTCTGCGGCTCAGGAGCCTGTCGGGGTTTAAAATAACCCACCAGAGACGAGGGGAAGTGCAGGAAGAGGTGGGGGAGGGGTGTGAGGGTGGGGGGTGCGAGACGCCGTCTGCACACACGGGACCATATGGTTCTTCGACGTCACAGTTTGCCTTAAAGCCGCGTGGCTTTGCCGCTTCCTGGCTGCGAGCGATAAGTGACTCCTCGGTGTGCGACGGGAAAAACACGACTCGATACACGACAAAGTAAATATTCACTTGTCCTCTGTGTCGTCTGTTTTACTGTACACCTTAAACCTTCATACTAAAACCACGACATGAATTGACCTGAGACAGATAATTGTATTTTTGTGTGAATTTCTTCCACCTTTTTGTTCCGTCATTAAAAACAACCCCCTCCTTTTTTTTGCTCTGTGTCTTTTCTTTCGTCCGGGAGCAGCTGGTCCGTACTCTGGCCTTGGCGAGATCGTCCACAGAGAGAGTGTTCCCATGCACACCTTCGCCCGCTATCTCTTCACCTCCCTCCTACCTCACGACGCTGAACTGGCGTACAAAATTGCACTGAGAGCCATGCGGTAGGTCCCAAGTGTGTGTGTGTGTGTGTGTGTGTGTGTAATGCTGTCGTAACATTTTAAATCACATTTTATGGATTTTTTATGTGAAGATTTAAATGCTGATCTTCAAGTTTTGGGCTTGGAGACATTTTTATTTTTTGAACTAGAACGGGCACTCGGTAAAGCGCATACCTTCGCATATCACAAGATTGGGCATTGACTTATGAACATTTTGGCATTAGTTGCATGCCAATTGGATACAAATTGACTGCGCTATGGTAAAAAGAAGATGTTGACCTTTTCATGACCTTGACCTTTGACCCGATCGATCCCAAAATCTAATCAAATGGTCCCCGGATAATAACCAATCATCCCACCAAATTTCATGCGATTCGATTTAATACCTTTTGAGTTATGCGAGTAACACGCATACAAATAAATACATAAATAAATACACGGCGATCAAAACATAACCTTCCGCATTTTCAATGCAAAGGCAATGACTACGGAACACTCTTAAACTTGTAGGCGAGTTACTTTGTAAAGCAAAGACTAAAATCTAAAATTGAACGTGATCATCTGACATCACATTCAGATTTGTCCAGATTCCAACGCTAAATGATTATTATACATTTCGTGACACTCCTGTCCCCCGTCTGCTCCCCCCGAACTTTAGAGTCAGTCATTGTGACTGAGTCGTGGTTATTATTGTAAAACACAGACCAGTTTTGTCTTTGTCTTTGCGTGTGTTTCGTTGTTGGTCTTCCCCGTTTGTGGGTCTGACTGCATTTTCCATGTGATCTCTCTATATTAAGCTGCTTGTATTCATCTGTGGACAATGTGTACACGTGTATGCGTGTTAATCAGTCTGCGCTGCTGTGTTTTGATGTTGTGACTAGTGGGAGCTGGATGGGTGAATATTAATTCCATTAATGAGAGTGTAATTAGTGTGGATGTAACGAGGAGTACGCACACACACACACACACACACACACAGGGCCGACAGGGAGAGGGCAGTGTGGGAAAAATGTTTGTTGTGTTTCTACAAAGCTTCTCAGAGTCCATCGGTGAGAAACTGGCAAATGATGAGTGAATGAGCGATAAGTGCTGGTTTTTTTTTCTGGCTCGTACCATTGCGGACGATTGCGGAACAAAGGCACAACAAAGGCACAACAAAGGCACAACAAAGGCACAACAAACGCATCATTCACACTTTCCGCCACTTATCCAGTTAAGAGGCGTCAGGAGTTGAAATAACCCCAAACAACACGCTTGTTGTTTCAAGGTTGCCGCTTGGTGTGTGTGTGTGTGTGTGTGTCCCCCTCTGCCTCTCAACCCGAGTCCCAAACTGCTTCCCCCCCCCGAGTCAGCCGTTCCCCTCCCCGCCTCGCGAACACCCTTCACCTTCCCCGTTTCCTCCGCTCGTCTCCTCCATCCTCACTACCGTGGTGTGAAACGGGCGATTTAGAATAATATGGCCACTTATGGGTGCTCCTGGGAGCCAGGGGTGTCTCCTCAGCACATAATGAACGTGTGTAATGTAGCGTCGTGTAATATGATCGCGTATACCTCCACTCTCCCACGGGACGGCGGACGGTTAAATATAGAGGAGGAGGGAGAGGAACCAAGGCTATTTTAATGGACCCATTATAACACTATCATTGATACAAGGAGAGAGAGAGGAAGTCTTCCTCGCTCATTTTCACACACACACACACACACACACTATTTGTATTCGCAGCTTTTCTTTTATTTCCTTCTTTATTTAATGCGTGGAAGTCTGACCGCCTCTATACACAAATGCATATCCAGTATTTTGAAGTGTGTCCACGTGTGTGCTTGTGCACGTCGAAGAAGCAGAAGAAGAAGAGGAAGAGGAGGAAGAGGAAGAGTAGTTCTGGTCATGCAGGACTTGATCCCCGCTGTCGGGCCTTCTGGAGGGTTTTGTAACTCTGGGTTTGTGTACAGAGTGGAGATCTCCCAGCGGATGTGACACTTGGCTGATGGATGTGGGCCTGATGGATTATGGAAGTGAAGCGTGTTTACAGTCAGAGGGGGAGGAGCCTGAGGCGGGGAGGTCGGTCGTCGTGGTGATGCTGACCAGAGCTCCCCGAGGGGGCCTCAGGATTTAGGTTCAAATCTGGCGCGGCTGCTTTTTATCAACGTCTTTCTTTTTTTTTTCCTCCGCGGTCCCCCCTTCAGACTCCCTCCACACCGTCACCTTTGAATATATCCGACATGAGAGCTGCCCCCCCCCCACCCCCTCCCCCTCGATTGCCTCTTCCAGCTCACTATATATCGCGTTGATAATACCCAGGCATGGCAGTGCTGTGAAGACATCCAAGTTCAATGTGACGTGTGAAGCACACGTGTCATTGAGCTGAGCGTTTGGGTCGAGAAGAGGACCGTGTTTATAACCAGCCTTCACCGTTCTGCAATAGTTTACACGTTTACAACGGACTGTACTTGGATTGAATGCTTCAGAGTGGTCCATTAGGACATCGTTATATATATATATAAATATATTATATGTTGGGCTTGTTTCTCATGGAACAAGAGCACAGTATGGATTTTCCTCCCCAACATTTCGAGCAGGTTATTTTTCAGCAACCCAAACCTCTCAAGCTCCGATCCGACGGAGGCCTCCGGCTCTCTGGTGCAAACCAAACAAAGACGGGAATGTTGATGAGGCCTCCATCTTTACCCTGTGAACTTTTCTTTTTTGTGTTGCTCCGCCACACACCAGGAGTCTTCCAGAAGCTTTTAGTGGCTCTTTAGACGTTGTGTGGAATGAACCCGGCTGTTGCCACGGCTTCCAAAAACCTCCGTTTTACACCGAGCGTCAGTGTTTACACTCGCGCGCATCTCGACCCGGTTGCTGTTATCTTCCCTCTCTCTCTCTCTTTTTTTTTTTTACCCGAGCAACGCGCCCCGCCTGCGCCCTCCTGGACAGAATGCGAGTGAAGAAGAGGATGTTTTTCGCGCGTGCCTTCGCTCGGGCGGCAACAATATCACGTGCACTTTGCTCTGAAATTGAAACTGGCATTTAGCATCACATTGCTGTTACCGGGCTGCTTTGATCTGTTTTAAAAAAGGGCAGGTGTGTGTGTGTGTGTGTGTGTGTGTGCGCCTGCCTATCTGTGTGTGTCTGTGCGCTGGCACTCTTCATCCGTGTGCGTCGGTATTTGTTTGATGTGTGTCCAGCCTTACAGGGCTGGAAGGTGAATTCCTTAATTTCCCCATGGACTCAATTAGCTCTGTGATTGGCTGAGAGAAGAAGGCCAGGCTGTGCTGTCTTCTGAAGGAAAGAAGACCTTTGAAACGGAGGTGGGAAGAGAAGCGAAGCGGAATAGGAGATGAGCCGGCCACGGCGGCGGTGCCGGCGAAGACTCGGCCCGGTCGGTGTTATTATAATGAGAGACGGAGAGAGAGAGAGACCCTTCATCCACCAGCAGGTGTTGCACGGCCCTGACTTCATTATGACCAATTAGAGTGAAGAAAATACTAATTATCCCGTGGTTTCTAGGTGATTAGATGGCAGGCTTGGGAGTAAATTGCAGGAATAGGCGAACTGTAATCCCCCTGTTGATCACTAAAGCCATTTTCATTTTGAAGTCACTGTCAGACCATCATCATGAAGACTCTTCTCTGTCTGTACTGTTTCTGTCTGATTTCAGAGGGATTTTGATGATTCTTTGACCTTTTGGTGCGTCTGATGAATATTCACTCTATTTCTCTGCCACTCTGTCAACGCTATACTTTTTAATGCTCTGCTGAATGCTCGTGTGAAAATGAGCCTTACGTGGATCTAATTCTATCTCTCTCTCTCGCTCTCGCTCTCTCTCGCTCTCCGTCAGGTTGCCGGTGTTGGAGTCGACGGCCTCGTCCGGCGACCTGTCTCGACCCCACCACATCGTGTCAGTGGTGCCCAACCGCTACCCGCGCTGGTTCACCCTGAGCCACATCGAGTCTCAGCAGTGTGAGCTGGCCTCCACCATGCTCACTGCTGCCAAAGGTGCGGAGACACACACACACACACACACACACACACAGGAACCAACTCACTGGATGCAAGGGGAGGCTCTCGGTGAGCACGAGCAACAGTCTGAAGCGCTCCTTCTGTTTCGAATCCCTTGTAGGTGACAGTCGCAGGCTGGAGACGGTCCTGGAGTCCATCCAGAAAAACATTCACTCCTCGTCTCACATCTTCAAACTGGCACAAGACGCGTTCAAGATCGCCACTCTGATGGACAGCCTGCCCGACATCACGCTTCTCAAGGTCTCTCTGGAGCTGGGACTGCAGGTACGGGAACACGCCCACGCCGGGTGTCCGAACGAGTGCGGCCGTGCATCGGCACCATTTTTTTTCCGGGGGCTGACAGGTCATATTGTATGAAATTGGAACGTGTTCAGAGGGTGGTGCTAATTTAAAGGTTGAGCAGAGTGAATATTTGAGACAAAAGATAACGCAACAAACTTCCATGGCATCACTTGGTTATGTACCTGTGTTAGGGACACGGTTTGAGTCGGACGTCAGGTCGTCACTCCCAGAGCTGTAACTCTCCTTTTGATTCTCTTTATAGTTTGTTGATCCTTTAATACACGAGGAAAGTTTACACCTTTTTTAAAGATGAACTCCACCGCGACACGTCGCCATGACGATTAGCTTACGTTCAGATCCGTTGGGATCACGGTCGGACTTTATTCCGGCGTTCGTGAAATTGTCGACGGTTGTTGGGTCGGCGTTATTGACTTGGAATGCGGGAGCATCAGGAACTGTATCCGCACCGCGGGGCGCAGTCGTTCCTGTTCAACGTATTCTCTGTATTCCGTGCTCTGCTTCTTTATTCCAACATGCAGCGCGGTCAGCCGGCCTCAAGACTCCCAGGAGATGTCCGCCGGAAAAAGGGGTGTAGACGACACGATGCCTTCTTTATTTTGATTATTATAATATGTATATCGACTGTTCTTCAATGGTTTGCTTGAGGGTTTCTCCTCCTCCAAGCTCCTTCCGCCAGTTAAGAGACACGAATGTGACGTGAAACAGAAAGACGGTTTGAGTATCTCTGAGTGATTGTTAAACATATAACACAATCTGTAGCCAGGCCAGACTGTAGAGCAGGGGTCAGGAACCTTTCTGACTGGGAGAGCCATAAAAGCCAAATATTTCTAAATATATTTCATTGAGAGCCATATAGTATTTAATGTATAATAAATTAAATATGTCTTGCTTTTAATGCGACTTCTGGTGCTGCATGATGCTAAGGGGGGGGGGGGCGAGCCGAGAAGTGTTAGCGCGACACGTAGAGACAGAAGTGACATGCTGCTGCGTAGAGACGATCAATAACAGACGTTTAGTTTAATAAAAGAACAAAGACGTCTTTAAGAAAAGGACCTTAAAGTAACATTACGCAACAATTGTACCTTAAAATAACAGCTTGAAAAAAATGCTGCCGCTACAATGACTTTTAATATGGCGATTTGCGGCTCCGCCATCGGGGGTCTGTGGGGAAATAACTCCGCTATGTAGGATTCTGGAGCCGCCCGATCCGGGGCGGATGTACTTCGACCTGCTTTCTGGCAGTGATTACGCAATGTCATATAGTGCCAGTCCACGCTCGCAGCTCCAGTATAAGGGCGAAGCAAGCGAAGTCTCTTGTCATGAATTACACGTTCCAATGTAAATTATGAATATGTAGCTTTTGGTGTTGTCAACAATATTGTATTCGATCACACGTACTCCACATTCAAACATTTAGAAAACAACGATATAGGCTGAAAACGCGATCGGTATTTCATCTAAACTAAATGTTGTCATTCTTTTGGTTATGTTAGCATTCATCTCCGATATCACAATGAATAAAACTATGCAGTCATATTTATGTAAAATCTTTGAATATTCTTACCTTATCGGTTGACATCATTTCTTGGTTTCTGACTTTGTCTGGTCATCAATACAAGTGTATGCGAGGCTGCATCTATCGTAACTGGGTATTTACGACACTGAAGTAAACGTTAAATACCTCCAAAACTGAAGGGGGCGCTAAAAGGGAAAAACTCCATTATGGGGCTTTAACTTACTTCTACTGCAATCTGGCGCGAAAGAGAAAATTACAGGGGGGCGGTCGGAGATTTATTTATTTTTACTCAAAATTGCCTGGGAGCCATATGCCGTCACCGGAAGAGCCACAGGTTCCCGACCCCTGCTGTAGATGTTCCAAGTTTAAAATATTTCCTCTCCAGCTCACCCGTCAGTCCTCCTTTCCCCCCCCATCTTCCTCAGGTGATGCGAATAACCCTGTCCACGCTAAACTGGAGGAGGCGGGAGATGGTGCGCTGGTTAGTCACGTGTGCCACTGAAGTGGGTAAGTGCGCCCGGCCACGCGGACGTTTCTGTGATCCGATCTTTCAAGACGCGGCGGATCGAATCGCCCCCCCCCCCCCCCCCCCCCGACCTTCTGCTCACTCTGTCCCGTTTGTGTGTGTCTGCCAGGTGTGTACGCGCTGGACAGCATCATGCAGAGCTGGTTCACCCTCTTCACCCCCACGGAGGCCACCAGCATCGTGGCGACCACCGTCATGTCCAACAGCACCATCGTCCGCCTCCGCCTGGACTGCCACCAGCAGGAGAACCTGGCGTCGTCGGCCCGCACCCTGGCCCTGCAGTGCGCCATGAAGGACCCCCAGAACTGCGCCCTCTCCGCTCTCACGCTCTGCGAAAAGGACCACATTGCCTTCGAGACCGCCTACCAGATTGTGCTGGACGCGGCGGCGACGGGGATGAGCTACACGCAGCTGTTCACCATCGCGCGCTACATGGAGCACCGCGGCTACCCGATGCGGGCGTACAAGCTGGCGACGCTCGCCATGGCGCACCTGAACCTCAGTTACAACCAGGACACGCACCCGGCCATCAACGACGTGCTGTGGGCCTGCGCGCTCAGCCACTCGCTGGGGAAGAACGAGCTGGCCGCCGTCATCCCCCTGGTGGTCAAGAGCGTGAAGTGCGCCACCGTGCTCTCGGACATTTTGCGGCGGTGCACGCTGACCACGCCGGGCATGGTGTCGGCGCTGCACAGCCGCAGGAACTCCGGGAAGCTGATGTCCCTGGACAAGGCGCCGCTCAGGCAGCTGCTGGACGCGACCATCGGGGCGTACATCAACACCACGCACTCGCGGCTCACGCACATCAGCCCGCGCCACTACAGCGAGTTCATCGAGTTCTTGGGCAAAGCCCGGGAGACGTTCATGATGGCTCACGACGGACACATCCAGTTCACCCAGTTCATAGACAACCTGAAACAGATCTACAAGGGCAAAAAGAAACTCATGATGCTGGTGAGGGAGCGGTTTGGCTGAGGGTGAGACTGGGGGGTCTCCCAAAGCCCCCCTCGCCACTCTAGTACTTTTCTATTAACTTGAGTCTGCCTTTTTGAACTTCTTTTGGACGTTTAAAATAGACGAGCGAAACGAGGGATGCGACTTGTAGAACGAAGCGAAATGAGAAGAGAAAAAAATCAACAGAGCCACAAGCGGTATTATTGTTCTTGCTGTTGTTATTGTTATCAACATTATTACTATTATTATTATTAATAATATTATTACTACTATGTGTACAGAAGTGTTTTTATTTTTCAGAAGAGAGGAAATTTGTCACGTTGTGAATGTTGTGTGTATTTCTCTACATGTGTGCGAGAGGAAAATGAAAAGTGAAATGGCTTTTTACAAATGTTTGGTTCTTTTTATTTTTCATGATTTTAAAGCATCTTTTTTAATTTTTGTTCTCCCTTTTCCAGTGTCTGTTGAGTTACGTGTTGTCGAGTGGCTGACGCCCTTTTACAATAGCGCTCGTGACAAAACATATAGGAGAAGAAGAGGAAGAATAGGAAGAGGAAGAAGAAGAAGAAACAAAAAAAACCGACGTCTCGGCATCCTCAAAGAGAAACGAAGGCTTTAAACCTCCCTCTGCCCAGGCCCCCCCGGTGGGCGCTGGGCAGCACTGCACAGCTTAGCTCGGCTCGGCTCGGCACAGCTTGGGTTAGCACTGACAGAAAGCCGCCGTCAGCATTTCTTTCCACGCAGCAGCACTTGAGCAGCCATTAGTTTTCTCTGGGTCCCCGGCACTAGCTCCATCTCACACAACGACGCTCTTAGCAAACTCGTGTTGTTGTTATTGTTGTTATCCTCCCCACCTCCGTTGCGAGTACCCGTGTTAGACCGAAAAATCGACGGCACATCACGCAAAGATAATACGAGTCGCGTCGTTCCATTCGTGACACGTAGTACGGCTGTGATTCTTAAATAACCGCCATAGCGGAAGTCGATACCCAGAGGGAGACGACGACCTCGTGACACGGTGTTGAACCCGCTCCCTTTTTCGTTTTATTTTTCTCCTTTTCTCGCCGTCGTGATGCGTACCATCCGCTGTCCGATAGCCGAAACGGACGAGGCGCTCGTCGGACCGAGGTCACGAGGACGCGTGGCGTCGGATTCCCGCCAAGTGTTTGTGAGCTTGGCGCCGCTGCACGTCGCCAACCCGGCATCGGTACTTCCATCCCCCCAAAATCTGCTCTAGCAGACCTTGAAAAAAAATGTGTCAGTGTGTCAGTCCCCCTCTCATCTCCAACAGCCACCATTGTACGGTATTTTTCAGACCAGGCCAGTGTCATTTCCCTCTGTGCATGTGAATCATAGAAATTAGACTCTACTGTTAAAGTTCATTGTGTGGAACCTTCAGTGATTGTCAACCAGAACGTTCTCAGGGATTTCTCTACACAGGAAAAAAAAGGCGGAACAAATGATCGACTGACTACAGGAAAAAAGACAAAAACGTGACACGACATGAGCGAGCATTTATTGTACTCTGTATATATGCCATAGTATATGTCTGAATATGGAGGATCTGAAAGTATATGTTAACTAATTTATACAGAGTATTCTATGTAATGTGAAATACTTGAAGCCGCTGTAGTTTGCTCTCTCTCTCTCTCTCTCTTTCTCTGGCTCTCCTTCTCTCTTTTGTCTTCTCTTTTTTTTCTTCTTCTCTCGGTTGAAAACGGAACATATCAGAAGGACTAGACTGACCTTGCTTTTTGAACTCGCAAAGCCTCACGTGTTCATACTCGAGACGCTGGATCCAGGTCGAGTCAGATCGGCGACGGCGGAGAAAGACGTTGTTCATTCCCGGACTTCAGGCCGTCGGTCGATACGTGTACAATACAGGACTTGATTATGCATGTGAGCTGTTGCACTAGCCTAGTTTCCCATAGGATCCTATGGGGAAACACTGTAATGTGCTTTATACAGGACCTAATTGGAGATGAATCTGGTTAAAAATCATGTATCATGTGTCCAGCCTTCCGTGCATTTAATGCCGTCTCTTGGCTGACGTCTGTCTCGTGTTGCTTTCATTTTACCCGCGTCGCAGTTACTCGTGTAACTCCACAACTCATATTGATAATTATGCACAGGTTCTATCGAGCGAAGATTAAAGAAACGAGTCCTCAGATCTCCCTTTCGTTCGCCGCAGCATTTCCAGTGTCTCCTCTGCAATGTTCAGCTGTCCTCATCACTTGCCTTTTTTATTACCTTCTTTATATGTCTGATTTTTTTTCCTCCTTTTTTTTCTTTTCTTCCGTGCATCTTTTTTCTATCTTGTGTTCATTAAAGATAAAAGCAGCCTTTTCTCTTGCCTTGTCTTAACGCTTTAAAGTAACCAAACAGGAGATCTACCTAACAACCAAACGCGTTCTCAGAGGTGAGAGACGACCCACCTTGGTCCCAGCTTTAGTGTCCTTAATTAGTAAGCGGATGGCTGTGTAACTCATGCTTTAACAAAGCAAATTCCTCACGTGTGTTTGGTGAAAAAATACGTTGTCCAGTGTCTCTCGTTCTCTTCAGAAACAATTTCCTCTGAGTCTTTCTAGCTGTTTTTTTTTTTTTTCTTCTTTTTTTGTTGTTTGTTTGTTTGTGTAGGAATCTTTTGCTCTCCAATTTTATTTATTACAATGACCCATGTATACATGCTTATGAAATTAAGATTTGATACACCGATATCAATTTATTTATGTAACTAAATCACTGTTTTATAATCTTGTTAATGAGTCGATAATTGATTTTTCTTTTGATTTTTCTTTTTGTTTTAATAAAAGTTAGTTTTTTGAAATGTATATGTACTTCCCGCTGCTTTTTGTTTAGCATCCTGAACCAGGTTTCTTTTTTCTATTCCTTTGTTGCATTTTAGTCTCAGAATGCGTGTCGTGGATTGTTACTGCGAGCCAGTAGGCCATTCAGATCTCCATCAGACCGCGGTGTCAACAACAAAAAGCCAGCGAGGGATCGCTCTCACCGGCAGTCATCTCGGGGCGAGTTCACGAGGAATACGAAATGAATCAATTGATATTCCCGTGGTCTTTGTAGCTTCTGTCAGGCAGCCCGGCTCATCCAACCACAATAACCTGTTTACATGCATCCAACACTGACAGTGGTGCACCGGGATGACTAAATCACTGTAGTTTGTCAGGTATGTGTGTGTGTGTGTGTTCTAAGGCCTGAAGGGAGTGCATGGGAACAGGTGGTAGCTCCAGACTACAGGAGCTCCTGACAGCAGTAAGGTCCCCAGACTCCCAGCCCCTCATTAAACATTGACACAAAAACACTGCAACTGTCTGTGTGTGAACAGTAATGAACCGCAGACGGCTACACCGGGACACACCGGGACACACACTGCGACTCCGCGCAGCGCGAGCTCTCGGTCTCGTGCGCTCTGTCCATCTGTGCGCGCTCCTTAATGAGGCACATTTGTCCACGGAGGTGTCCGCTTAGATATTGAGGAATTCGTCAGGTTTAAGCAACAAAAGCACCCGTCTGCTGTCAGAGGACTGACACGACTGTCCGTGTGTGTGTGTGTGTGTGTGTGTGTGTGTGTGTGGGTGTGGGTGTGGGTGTGTGGGTGTGGGTGTGGGTGTGTGTGGGTGTGTAGGTGTGTGTGTGTGTTGGAGCGTAAAAGTGTGTATCCATGCAGGTAACTTTGTTTGTGTGTCTGTTGTTTCCTGTGTGTCTGACCTGTGCTCAGGTCCAGTTGGTAATGACGTCCCTCGGGTGCAGCAGCCTCCTCCTCCTCCTCCGCTCTGTCTCCCTGTTCCTCCTCATGACATCATGATCACACGCCGCCTCCTTTCACGCCAAAAACCCTCTTCCTCACCGTCTCCATCAAAACTCTTGTCCAGAGCGTTCGCTCCATCTCTTACTCCCTCTCTTACTCCCTCTCTTACTCTTTAATCCCTCTCTTACTCCATCTCTTACTCCCTCTCTTACTCCATCTCTTACTCCCTCTCTTACTCCATCTCTTACTCCCTCTTACTCCATCTCTTACTCCCTCTCTTACTCCATCTCTTACTCCCTCTACTCCATCTCTTACTCCCTCTCTTACTCCATCTCTTACTCCCTCTCTTACTCCATCTCTTACTCCCTCTCTTACTCTTTAATCCCTCTCTTACTCCCTCACTTACTCCCTCTCTTACTCCCTCTCTTACTCCATCTCTTACTCCATCTCTTACCCCATCTCTTACTCCCTCTACTCCATCTCTTACTCCCTCTCTTACCCCATCTCTTACTCCCTCTTACTCCATCTCTTACTCCCTCTCTTACTCCCTCTCTTACTCCATCTCTTACTCCATCTCTTACTCCATCTCTTACTCCATCTCTTACTCCCTCTCTTACTCCATCTCTTACTCCCTCTACTCCATCTCTTACTCCCTCTCTTACCCCATCTCTTACTCCCTCTCTTACTCCCTCTACTCCATCTCTTACTCCCTCTCTTACTCCCTCTCTTACTCCATCTCTTACTCTATCTCTTTCACACACTCGGGCCGGCACCATGAAGATAGTGCTTGGATGATTCGGACAGAAATATTCTTTGAGAGCTAGTTGACCATCATTTTAAAGGCTTTTTATTTATATTGCCTTCATGTGACCTCATGGTTTAACAAAGTTCAACCCTGAGAAGTATCAAACAGTGTTTGCAGAACTAGCAACCTTTTCAGGACCCTGGATCCTGGAAGCAACCCCTCCCATGTCACAACTCTATAATTTGGCGGTATATGGCGGGTCCACAAAAATGCTTTGGACCCCAGAATGTATCCCCATTCCCTCCTCGCCCCTTTTGTGGAGAGGAACTCCGGAGGAAAAGCCCACACCCTGGACGTTTTGGGAATCTGAGAGAGCAGTCCTTCTCACACTGAGGGCCTCTGTGGTGCATCCAGCTTGCTGTTATTACAGCACACAAAAAGGATCACAGGCATGTGTTCTGCAACACAGCCTGCAGCATCAGCCCGGCTACCACATGGACCGTCTTCTTCTCCTCCTCTTCTCACAGTCTGATCTCCCCTCTCCGCCTCCATCGGCCCCGAGGCGTCTGATTAAATGCTAATTAAAGCCGTTAGCGCTGCTATCGCCGCTGCTAACTCCTCTCTCTCTGTCACAGAGATTAATGTCCCTCGTTCATCATCCCACCTCGCCCAGCCCGAGTACCTGCCCGGCTGCTCGCAAAAACCTGATCAAGTCATCAGCCCGAAAACCCCTCTGCTCCGCTCCCTCCCAGCGCATGAAGATGGACGAGGGGTTTAAATTTTAATTTGAAAATTGCCCTCAATTATTTCTGCGGCGACCACTTGCCGGAGCTTCTCGTGTGGTTGAGTGGAAAAGGGTTACAGCGGCGGGTCAGTGGCTGTGATGAGCGATAAGGGGACATTAATAAGAAAGGCAGAGGTTCATTTAAAAGCAGAAAGGACAGTGGGAGCAGCTTTCTCATTATTTAACTCCCCCAGCTTTATTTAAAGGACTTTATTTAAGGATACCAAGTTAATGTGTCCTCCAGGACAGACGGTTAAAGCGCCTGACAGAGTGAGAAAGTTACGGCCATAACTTACACCCTGAGCACACACTGCGGTGCCATCTTTTTTTACCTCTTTTGACATTCTCGCAGTTTCCGATGACATAAAGCGCCAGAACAAAGTTACACACGGCATTTAATTTTATTCTTTCACAATTTCTGGCGCACGAATGTTTTATTGTTTCCACTATTGGTCATCATTATACGCTATTGGAATATATTGAGCTATGTATAACAAGTCAGCCAAATGTCATTTGAACTCCCACCTGACGGGAGCTGGAACGTGCAGCATCTCTGCAGGGCCTCGTCTGGCGCTTGTTTTATGCAGATCGTTTTTACTGAATTGCACTCATGACTCTTTTACAACTAAGTTTGTCCTCTTTTTTTCTTCTTCAAATGCACCGTTGTTGTCGGTGCAGTGCGAGTTCAGCTTTTCAAGGTCCTGTGTTGAATGTCAGTATCTTGAAGGTCAAGGTCAAGGTCAATGTTTTTTATTTGCCATCTGTGCCTAGACCAGCAGTCCAGACACATCGGAATTATTTTTGCAGGGTTCTCCGAGTCAACAGAGGTACAGAACAAACACACTATAATAATAATAACCGTAATAATAATCGAAATATGAAACATATATTTAAAAAGAACACTGTACAAAAAACACACTGTACATAGTGAAAGGTAAGTGAGGATGTTTCTCGGGTAACGGTGGAGAACCAAATGACTTGCTCTGCGTTCATTCCTCCACCTTGCCTACAGTGTCGCCGTTCAACGATTCTTAAGGATAGTTAACACATACACAGTGATTTATGCACCTGCGACACAAGTGCTCTCACCCAAAAATACTTTCACTTCATCTCTCACTGTGATGGCCAACACTCTGCCGGAAGCCTGTCCAAATGCTCTAATTCCACCTGCCGGTGTTTATAATGTCACAGTGAATGAACTCGACTCCTCTTTTCCTCGCCTGATAGGTTTCACAGACAGAAAGCACACGTGAAACAAGAATACGAGCCCACATTGCATTTTTAATTCTCCATGGTAATGGCACACTTTGATAAGGAAAGGATAGAGAGGAGTTTTGAGCTGAAACTTGACGTCCGATCCCCTCGTACTGTGACGTGTGATAGTGAGCGCAGCACCGCAGGATTGAACAACACCTTGGAGGTTAGCAGGCTTTACAGGTGGAGAGACGGCTTCAACATTCCAGCGCTGGTTGATTAAAAGCCTAAATGAGTAACAGCGTGGAGTCCCACACTCACTCCATCATCCACTGGGCTTATTTTTTTCTTCTTCTTTCCGGCAGCGAGTGTCCGGCGAACGGGGAACAAAGAAGGGGGAAGAGAGAAAGAGGGATGGAGCGACAGGAAGAGGAGAGAATGAGAGCATATATCAAGGCCGCTTCCAGTGACATTTGTGCTCTCGGTGTGGAGAGACACTATGAATATCAATATGAACCCATGGAGAGGAAACATCGTCTTTTTTCTTCTTCTTTTTCTTCTCACTGGGCTATTCATGCACACAAGAAATCTATTCAAGTCAATGAAACGGCCAATCTCGGAGCCTGTGCGTGACTGTGTGAGCGGTGCAGCCCCGGCTCTCGATCTCATGAGTGTGGCCTTGTATTAGAGAAAAACACTTTACGTCAAGTGCAACTGTGGCGGACACTACAATATGTAAATCCGAGTGGATTAAACTCCCGCGCGAGGAGAGCTCGACGACACCAATCGGCGACAGCTACCAGCCGACAGTTTCCCCCCCGTCTCATTTTGGGTGTTTTCACACAGCCGCTCCTCTCCTCCTTCCTCCTCTCCCTCTTCCTCTGGTGCTTGGAGATACAGAGTCAAAGGGATGCAAATCTACCCACTTCCTTCCTCCCCTCCCCCGTCTGCAAACACAGATAGCCCCGGGCCAGTCCCGGGCCTTTCTATATGCAGAGCCCGTGACAGGAGTTACACACCACTCCCCCCCCTGTAACAAACTGTTCCCTCCCTAACAAGCTGCGAGCCTCGCGCTCTCGCCGGGCCGCCTGCATGAAGCTGTGTGATTGGTTTGCCACGGCCATAACAATACGGAGCGGCGTGCCGGCTGCCTCCTCCCTTTTTGCATGTGGATCTCTAACACCTCCTCTCTCCTTCCCTTCCCCGCTCACCTTATTGTGTGTGTGTGTGTGTGTGTGTGGATGCTCTATCTGCGTATGTGTGATTGTGGACTGTTGGCTCCAGGCTTATTACTTTAAGTTGTCTCCAGCCCCAGCGCTAATCCCCGTCTTCTTCTGGGAGGGATAACAATAATACAACAAGATCCAGAGGTACTAATGAAATCCTATCAGGTTTCTGAGTCTGAATGTCAGAGAGAGAGAGGTAGAGGTAGAGAGAGGAGACGGAGAGAGTGTATGAGGTATCGATTGAGCGGAGAGCAACGCACGTGAGAGAGATGGAGAGGTGGGGAAGCGAGGAGGAAGAAAAAGAGGCAAGGAAGAGGAGTGCTGAAGAGAGGAAGATAGTCATGGGTGAATAAAAGTGAGAGCGGGGTTTGAGGAGGAGCACGGTGAAGATGATCAGAGACGGAGAATGGAAGGAGGAAGAGAGCGGAGAGGATTCATGCCAAATGAAGAGATTAGGAGTGAATGCGGAAGTTGAGTGGAGACCGAATGTTTTCACTCGGGTGACGGAACATGCGGCAGCTCGAACACATCGGCTCCGACTTGAACGGGTTTCAGACCCAGGCCGATTCTCCCTCTGCGTCTCCGCCAGACCCACCATTCACCCCTGGGATTGAATTAGGCCTGCCCCATTATACAGTTGCCATGGGGACCCTGACACCTCCACTGACGAAAGGAGAGCCACGCAAGGCTGCTGATCAGAATGTGTGTGTGTGTGTTTAGGTATTACTTAATTTATGCGCATATTTAAATAATTGGGTGCCTTTTGCTAATCTTTGGCTCATATGAATTCTTGATTTTTATTCATCTGCCCTTTCTTTTTTCTAATATTCATTCTGTTGCAGGTGTTCTGGTCAAATCGACAAACATTTTATCTCCAAAATGTAAACTTTTCATGAGAAGAGAAGCTCAGCTTTGTGATTATACATTTTTCAACAAATTACATTTTTTAAAATTGCTTATTTAGCCTGAACATTATGATCATTTCCTAAACAAATAACGAACATTAGTCCTCCGTTGTATCTAAAACATGCAACGTCACACAATCTGGAGCTAGATGGCTTTGAGTGGCAGAAAAATACTCAATACCTAAGAAGAAAAAAAAAGATTTACAAATATAAAAATATACTGTACATATATATATAAATAACCAAAGGGATTCTAAAGACGTCATCTCTATGACACGAGCGTGGCTCCTTTTGTCACCTGGTCCCAACTTATAAAAACCCCATGAGATTCTGCTTTAGATTTCCCTATTTGGAAACAAGATGGTTATTTTTTTTCCAGTTTCCAAAGCTGCATTATTAGTTTATTGTGTTGTCACTTGGGGGCAGAAACCCCAAACAAGCTGAACATCTAGACGTACATGAACAACGTGCCGGCAAGTAGCCTGAACATCTGTCCATCGACCAGACAGCGAGCCACAGTCGCCCTCAGTTGGAGTCAAGTTGTGGGCAGTAATATTCCCTCTCCTCATCTTTGAGCTCTGATCCGGTCTCCACTTGGCTTTTTAATGTTGCACCATGCTCACTCTGCTGTTGGCAGGTAGCAGTCAGTGCTTATGAGCTGCGCCAAAGAGCTCAGGGGACCTGCAGAGTGATAATTATCTCTGGGTTCGTCAGTACAAACATTATTTACTCATTCGTCTCACAGTTCGTATGAAAACGTTACATATTGTAGCTTTAAGAATCAGATTTATGGCTAAAACCATCATCAATGTTGTATTTAATTTAAAAAATGTCCAATTTTTAAATCAAAATGTATTCATTTGTTGATTTGTTTCACAACTTTTTACTTGCGTCCCCTGGAGAAAACAGTGTTTTTACAAGTTGTTACCCACTTAAAACATCCTCACACACACACACACACAGTTGGATGGATGCTGAAAGTGGGTAGCTTGTCTGTCTTCTCACAGGAATGTTGTCACCAGCACAGTTCTAATGGATGGCCAGAGAAAGGATGCCACCCACAGCACCATCTGGCTAATGCTCCGTCCTCTGCTTATGAATTACGCTAAATTGTGCCCAAGAGAGAGAAGCCACATGTTCATTATGAAAGCTGCAGGGGTATTAGAGATCCCCTGAGTCGCGCCAAACGAGCTGCATGTCACAGGACGGCGTGACACACAACACGGTGCCATGAAGGGGGGAAGAAACAACCTTCTCCAGATTTAATAGGATGTGTTCATCGGGCAGGCTGAGCTCTGCATGACAGGGTCGGTTTCTATTGTTTAAACTATGATCAGCTGTTCTGTCAGAGCAGCACATGTTCCCCCCGACACCAAGTGACACCTGGACCTGAATGGAAACACGGGAGCTATTTTATGTCAAAATACTTACAACTGCAGCCGATGTGCGTGAACCGCCATTAGGTAGCTTCATCTGTGTGTAGGCCATCACGAGACCAGCCGAACAGCATCTGTCAGTCCCTGCAAAAAACCCCTGTGGTACCATAAAAGGACGGGGCCCTCAGTAAAGGAACCGAGGCTGGAGAACCCAGTGGGGACCCATCGGGAGTTACGGAGAAATAAAACGCTCTGCTGTTGTTGTTCTTCTTCTTTTCTTTCCCCATTCCACCACGCTGTGCACCATGCACCGCCATGCAGGCGGATGGGGAGGTGGAGGTGGAAATAAAACATGCATGAGCCGCCTGCAGCCCAGAAAAATAATTACTGTCATTTAGCAGACATGCAGAAGAGAGCGGCGCGGCGCGGGCTGCTCACGGTACGGCGCCACGCCGCCTGCATACCGATGAACCGGAGGGTGGGAACCGAGCGAGGGACGAGTGTTGCGCGGAGAGGCACGACGTTTCCTTTCTTATTTCGATGGCGACAGACGCCGCCGTTTATTTTGGAGATGTCTTCGTCTGTCGCTCCGAGCTGACGGAATCCTTAAACTGTTGCAATCAAACGAAATTAAACCAAGAGGCTCTCCTTTCATCCTCTCAGAGAAGTTGAGGCAGCTTGATACATAATGCAGCGCCTCTGGGATCATTAGTCTCAAAGGACACAGGTGCGTGATATGCCCGTCCCTGATGGCGCTGTTGCAGCTCCGGATTTTGTAGCAGTTTTTATATTTATTCTTCTTATTGCGACTATTTTTGCACAAAACGTTAGCAGCCGGTTAACGTCGACAGATGCACACTTCTGGAGATTGGGTCGGCAGTTGTCGCCGCCTACCAGAGTTTTTTAACTCTACTCGGACGCCGCCAGGAACAGTAGGGAACTATCTCCTCCATTTTAGCGCGATTCACGCAAACGTCGCCGACGGAGGGGAAGCGAGCTGGCGTGCTGGTTAGGCTGAGCGTCGAGCCAATCGACCCCACTACCCACCATTTTACTGGCAAATGTACAGTCTTTGGACAATAAGCTATGCGAGCTACAGGCTCGTATTCAATTCCACCGGAAACTAAGGACAACTGCATCATCTGCCTTACGGAGACATGGATGTCGGAGGTGTTCCGACTCAGCCATCGAGCGGCAGGATTTTCCGTCCACCGGGACAGAACAAAGACTCTCCTGGTAAAGATCGTGGAGGGGTATGTCTCATGATAAACAGATCTTGGTGCAACCAAAGTCATGTACATACTCTCAAGTCGTTCTGTTCCCCGGACCTGGAGTACCTAATGCTCATGTGTCGACCAATTCTGGCTACGCGAGTTTACAGCAGTCACCGTAACTGCTGTGTACATTCCGCCTCAAGCTAACACGGACATAGCGCTGAAGGAACTCTACGGCGATCAGCGAGCAGGAGTCGGCACACCGAGGCTGCTTTCATTGTGGCGGGGGCTTCAACAAAGCGAACCTGAAGAAAGTTCTCCCAAATTCTACCAACACATAAAAGCAACACGAGGGGAGCGGATTCTGACCACTGCTACACTCCCTTCCGGGGTGGATACAAAGCCCTCCTCCGCCCACCGTCGGCAAATCGGACCACCGCTCCATCCAACTACTCCCGCCTACAGGCAGAGGCTTAGCAGCAACCAATCGCTGTGAAGGAAGTGCAGCGCTGGTCGGACCAATCGGAGTCTATGCTCAGGACTGTTTTGAACGTTGCGGGCTGGGATATGTTCAGGGTCCGCCGGACAACAACGCCAGTGAGTCGGCCGTCCTCAGTCACCGGGTTCATCAAGAAATGCATAGATGATGTTGTTCCTACCAAGTCGGTTCGGTTATCCCAACCAGAAACCTGGATAAATGGCGATGCGCTGCACTCCCCGCGAACACCGCCTTTGACCCGGGAATATGGCGGAATACAAAGAGCCGCCCGACCTGAAGACCATCGGCTCTGCCAAACGGGAGTTCAGGAACAAGGTGGAGGAAAGCTCAAGAGCCATGACGTGAGAGGTGTGGAAGGGCTACAGACAATCACGGACTTCAGAGGAGAACCAGCGGTGAAAGAACCCCCTACCTCCCTCCCAGGCGAGCTAAATACATTCTTTGCTCGGTTCGCGTGAAGGGAGCCCGCCAAGGCAGGCCCCCGAGGAGACCAGCCTGCTGATCATCTCAGAGGCTGCGTGCGCAGAGCCTTCAAGCGGTGGACATCCGGAAGGCGCAGGTCCCGACCACATCCCGGGGCGCCTCAGAGCATGTGCAGACCAGTTGGCAGGAGTCGCAGACATCTTCAACCTCTCCTGTCCCAGGCTGTTGTTCCTGAGAGCAAGTAGCCTGAACATCTGTCCATCGACCAGACAGCGAGCCACAGTCGCCCTCAGTTGGAGTCAAGTTGTGGGCAGTATATGTCATATTCCCTCTCCTCATCTTTGAGCTCTGATCCGGTCTCCACTTGGCTTTTTAATGTTGCACTATGCTCACTATGCTGTTGGCAGGTAGCAGTCAGTGCTTATGAGCTGCGCCAAAGAGCTCAGGGGACCTGCAGAGTGATAATTATCTCTGGGTTCGTCAGTACAAACATTATTTACTCATTCGTCTCACAGTTCGTATGAAAACGTTACATATTGTAGCTTTAAGAATCAGATTTATGGCTAAAACCATAATCAATGTTGTTTTTAATTTAAAAAATGTCCAATTTTTAAATCAAAATGTATTCATTTGTTGATTTGTTTCACAACTTTTACTTGCGTCCCCTGAGAAAACAGTGTTTTTTACAAGTTAAGTTACCCACTTAAAACATCCTCACACACACACACACACAGTTGGATGGATGCTGAAAGTGGGTAGCTTGTCTGTCTTCTCACAGGAATGTTGTCACCAGCACAGTTCTAATGGATGGCCAGAGAAAGGATGCCACCCACAGCACCATCTGGCTAATGCTCCGTCCTCTGCTTATGAATTACGCTAAATTGTGCCCAAGAGAGAGAAGCCACATGTTCATTATGAAAGCTGCAGGGGTATTAGAGATCCCCTGAGTCGCGCCAAACGAGCTGCATGTCACAGGACGGCGTGACACACAACACGGTGCCATGAAGGGGGAAGAAACAACCTTCTCCAGATTTAATAGGATGTGTTCATCGGGCAGCCCGAGCTCTGCATGACAGGGTCGGTTTCTATTGTTTAAACTATGATCAGCTGTTCTGTCAGAGCAGCACATGTTCCCCCCGACACCAAGTGACACCTGGACCTGAATGGAAACACGGGAGCTATTTTATGTCAAAATACTTACAACTGCAGCCGATGTGCGTGAACCGCCATTAGGTAGCTTCATCTGTGTGTAGGCCATCACGAGACCAGCCGAACAGCATCTGTCAGTCCCTGCAAAAAACCCTGTGGTACCATAAAAGGACGGGGCCCCCTCAGTAAAGGAACCGAGGCTGGAGAACCCAGTGGGGACCCATCGGGAGGTACGGAGAGAAATAAAACGCTCTGCTGTTGTTGTTCTTCTTCTTTTCTTTCCCCATTCCACCACGCCGTGCACCATGCACCGCCATGCAGGCGGATGGGGGGAGGTGGAGGTGGAAATAAAACATGCATGAGCCGCCTGCAGCCCAGAAAAAATAATTACTGTCATTTAGCAGACATGCAGAGGAGAGCGGCGCGGCCCGGGCTGCCCACGGTACGGCGCCACGCCGCCTGCATACCGATGAACCGGAGGGTGGGAACCGAGAGCGAGGGACGAGTGTTGCGCGAGAGGCGGCACAACGTTTCCTTTTTCTTATTTCGATGGCGACAGACGCCGCCGTTTATTTTGGAGATGTCTTCGTCTGTCGCTCCGAGCTGACGGAATCCTTAAACTGTTGCAATCAAACGAAATTAAACCAAGAGGCTCTCGCTTTCATCCTCTCAGAGAAGTTGAGACGCAGCTTGATACATAATGCAGCGCCTCTCTGGGATCATTAGTCTCAAAGGACACAGGAAGTACATTACCCCCCCCCCCCCCCCCCCCCCGAGATCAGAGAACAAGATCTGACCTGCGTCTTGGCGGAGGATAAATCATGCGCACCTTCTCTCTCTTTTGCTCTGTCACTCATCTCCTCTCTCGTCTCTCGTCTCCTTCCTTCCGTCTCCGGCCTCCTCTTCGCCCGGAGTCGGACCGCAGAGCAGATTTATAGAAAGTGGAGGGATGCCAATGGAGGTCCAAAGCGCCAGCGCCTCCCCGTCTGCCTCCCCGATCGTTCTTTATGGCCGATCTAGTGGCGGAGCCTTCATTACCCTGAATTACACGCTGCGATTATTACCTCTCCCCCCGGCCCGTACATGCAGGACGGCCCTGGCCTTATCATCTGATCATCTCACCCAACGTAACGCAGGAATCCTTGATATACAGCGCAACATCTGCCTTCAGCATGGCGGCTGCAGGTCTTTGAACTTCACATCCAGACTGTGTGATGTATGTGATCGGGATCACAGGCGCATTTGTGGGAAACTCGAGTGGGATCCTCGTCTGATGGGGGTGTGGGTATTCCACATCGCTGTATCTATACATTATATAGACTCACTGATCCCTACGTGATGGGAAATTGGGAACTTTTCTCTGGCGCTGAAGCACAAACCCACCAAGGTTTTTTATTGGTATTTCCAAGCCCTGTGACTTAGTCCGTCTGCGCTGCTGAAGTCCCACCGCACCTCAAAGCGTGTCTCCGATGTGTGTGAAGGGCAGAGCCCCGCACTCTGTCGGCCCCTCCGACGCTGCTGCTGCGTCCTCGTGCTCTTTAGTCGGAGTCTGTCTCTCCTCCCATCTGTTTCTGACGTTTGGGGGAAACCCAGCGTTGACCCCACTGCAAACACATCTGGTCACGAAGCTACATTCTCACCCTCATCGTTGTTGATTAAAAAAAACATCTAATCAGCACAAATTATATATGTTATAACAAGTAAAAAATCCCTTACATTGGACTCTTTTCTCATGTTATGACCACGGAGGTAATGCGCAGCCTGAGTGGGGCACACTGAGAGAACCTGTAAATGTCAATGCAGGCAGTGGTGGATGGGGTGGGGGTGGGGGTGGGGGTGGGAGGGGCCAAGGACTGGATGACACATGCAATGCAGCAGGCTTCGTCATCTCAGCTACGAGTCAGATATTTCTCTCGGGAGTTTTCAAAAGTTTTCCCTCACAGATTCCTTCCTGTAATATCTGACGCACAGCCCCGCGAACATTTCTTTGTAGACTTGAGTCGAACCAAATGCACACCAGGTGGAGCTGAGGGTGCAGTTATATTGCTTTCTCCATCTGGAAATGTGTCATCAGCCAGTGGTGTAAATCGTATGATGTGAAGCCTTTTATCTGAGTAAAGAAAGCGGCAACATGAAGACATACTCCATTACAAGTCAAAGTATTAGTCATGTTTCAGTCATGTGTTTCTCATATTTGGTCCAACACATTTAAACCAATGACAAAATAATATAAAACATCTCTCAGTGAAATGCAATACAATTCCACAACAGAGTGCATCGATGATTGGATTATTATTACGCATGCATTACCATTTAAGCACCATTTAAATGTTGCAGCTCGTCATTTGATACCGCCGGATAGTTCATCAATAACAATGCATCTCCTTCTATAAAATGATAATATGGTTTGGATGAAGCGGAGTGTTATCAACGACATGTAGGGAAGGAAGACGTGAAATATTTCCCCCTGAAGGAGCATAAAAGTGAAATACTTTAAAGTGTTCTCTGATGATTTTGGCAGGGCAAGACAATTTTATACAAAACACCACCCGACCACATGAAAGTGTTGAAGAATCCACAGACGGGAACATTTGCAGACATGCACATAGCGACACGTCACGCGCAGCAAAGAAAGGTCCGAATGATCCAAATCGATGCGGCAGAGGCCGAGATAATCTGGCTTTTCATACTTTGTAAAAGAAAAAACTCCACAAACTTTGGATCCGAGACAACCCACAATGCAACCGTATCCGTCTTTCATCAGCCCCTGTTAAACACCCACATCTTTAAGACTCCACGCCTTGGCTTCCTCTGCGACTTCAGACACCGAGGCCCCTCCGGAGCCACGGAGCTGACGTGAGAGGCCACAGCTGAAATTGCGCTCTCTACAATATGTTAACTCCAGCCACTGCTTTATGTCCTCGGCATGTATCCTGTGTCTGTGCCCCCCCCCCCCCCCCACCCTATTCACTCCAATGGGAGAAATACTCTTAAACACAGATTATGAGCGATTCCTTTGCCCAATAAAATAAACCTGTTTCAGGCATACCCTCACCTTTTTTGGGGGGGATTCTCTGTTTTTACAAGGCACTCACGTACACTACCGTTCAAAAGTTTGGGGTCATCCAGACAATTTCGTGTCTTCCATGAAAACTCACTTTTATTTATCAAATGAATTGAAAATTGAATAGAAAATATAGTCAAGACATTGACAAGGTTAGAAATAATGATTCATATTTGAAGTATTAATTTTGTTCTTCAAACTTCAAGCTCAAAGGAAGGCTAGTTGTATAGCTTATATCACCAGCATAACTGTTTTCAGCTGTGCTAACATAATTGCACAAGGGTTTTCTAATCAGATATTAGTCTTCTAAGGCGATTAGCAACACAATGTACCATTAGAACTCTGGAGTGATAGTTGATGGAAATGGGCCTCTATACACCTCTGGAGATATTTCATTAGAAACCAGACGTTTCCACCTAGAATAGTCATTTACCACATTAACAATGTATAGAGTGTATTTTTGATTAATGTTATCTTTTTTGAAAAAACAGTGCTTTTCTTTGAAAAATAAAGACATTTCTAAGTGACCCCAAACTTTTGAACGGTAGTGTAAAGTGTCTGCCATTTCATACCGTTGGTGCATCCTGTGATATTGCGTCATCACACTTTTTGTATAACGTTGGCACTCGACTTAAATAATGAGCTGCTGACACGCCCAATGGGAACTCACTTCCCAGGACAATGGATTTCTAAAAATTGTTGCAGTGCCCTTTTTAGTAAAGCAGAGGCCCCCTCTAAATGTTGTGTTCATCCTCAGTGTGTCGAGTCCTCTATTCTCTTCTTCCAGGGAACGAGACCGCAGACTGACAGCGCAGAAGGCCGCGTGGCACCATCCGGATCGCCCTCAGCCATCGGCTCCATCAACGGGCACAATTAGAGGAGTTGTGGCGCTGTATCATGACCTCAGTGTGAGGACAGACTCAGCGAGGGGTCGTCGACATGGATTTGGATGACCCCCCCCCCCCCCCCCCCACACACACACACACACACAGTGTGATGCTATCGCAAGCAGCCAGGCAGGGAGTCGGGCAGCCGTGACAGGGCTATTAGGACTCCCAGGGACCCTATCGATCTCCACATTGATCCCCTCTTGCTAGGCCAGTCCAGACAACTGTGAGGGGTTTATGTGGCTACTACAGGGATAAGCAGTGAAACCCTACAGCCAAGAGCACATGAAACACTCGAGGATGGACACGTAGCGAGAGGTCAGAGAGAAGACGGCCACTTAGAAGAAGAGACACGGAGAATCAGAGCGGGAGGAAAAGTTTGAAGAGTTTAAAAACCTTCCTTCCTTCCTTCCTTTCCTACCTCATTCTTCTTGAATTACAGTACCGTATCTACCCCATCACCCCCCCTCCTCCCCTCCTTTCTTTTCTTTATGACGTTTTAAGACCTACTTTCTCTTTCAACATACACACAACCTCACATTTGAAATATTCCTTTTATCTTTAATCGCATTTCCAAAATGATAAATTGACACCGTGGCTTTTCTTTTTTTTTACAATATAAAGATGTTATCCAAAACCGAGGAGCTTTTATAATCCGTGACGGCGAATAAATCTGGTGAGCAGCATGAGCAGCGCGGGACCTTTCACACCGCCTGCGAATGGATCACATTGAGATCACGTGTGGGACTGAAGGATTGAGAGATAACTTCACTCCACAGGATCCACCCAGTGGTCCTGCTGTGCTTAAATATCTTAATTACCCCCTAATTAAATAGTTATTTCCCCAAGCACTGCTGCAGGGATTTTGCTCACTAGCCACTGGCATCGGTGAAAGAAAACAATGCAACGTCGCCCCCACTGGACTCTTTACGGTACTACTGCTGTAAATGCATAAACTGCCCATGTGTTTATTACAGATCATCAACAATCCAATAATTGATATCCACCGTGTGAGTCTTAATAATGAGTGAACTTGTGTACTGCTGAGTCTGACCGTGATGTGTGTTAATGACAGAGGGGATGGCAGGTCTTCATCAGAGTGCAGCTGATTAATAACTGGCCCTTCACTCCTTCCCTCACAACTAATGGCTCTCTGTCTCACCCTGTCTATAATTATCACCTAATAATGAGGTCTAAAAGAGGCTGTGTGAGTGTGTGTGTGTGTGTGTGTGTGTGTGTGTGTGTGTGTGTGTGTGTGTGTGTGTGTGTGTGTGTGTGTGTGTGTGTGTGTGTGTGTGTAAGCAGGCAGGAGAGAGCCTAATTTGGAGGTTTACATGTATTATACATCTTATTAATTGTTTACATTTGCAAAAAGATCATTCATATCCATGTTGTGATACTTTATAGATACAAAACAGAGAGATGATTGTAGTTTTCACTACTTATTTTTACTACATGTATTTGACAGCTACTGGATGTAATAATGAAATCACACAAACCAGCGGTGGTCGTTGCAGACACAATTGGTGAAGGTGGCACATAAGACCATATTCAACTAGAACGGGCACTCGGTAGAGCGCATACCTTCGCATATCACAAGATTGGGCATTGAATTATGAACATAAAAATTGACCGTGCTATGGTAAAAAGAAGATTTTGACCTTTTCATGACCTTGACCGTGACCTTTGACCCGATCGATCCCAAAATCGAATCAAATGTTCCCCGGATAATAACCAATCATCCCACCAAATTGCATGCGATTCGGTTTAATACTTTTTGACTTATGCGAATAACACGCACGCACGCATACAAATACACAGCGTTCAAAACATTACCTTCCGCATTTTCAATGCGAAGGTAACCAGAGGAATGCAAGCGACAAATAAAAGCCCACAATTGTACATCAAATGCTTTTGTGCCATTAAACGCGCCGCGTGGCGTTATAGTGCTGTCCCGTTCATATTTATACAATTCCCTTTGCAGCTTCTCCTGCTCAAGCCTCCCCCAGGTGCCGTCCCTTTAGTCCCCGAGGGTTCAGGGTTCGAGGCCTCAGGAGGGACGTTGGGATTGAGCCTCTAGTTACCTTCGCATTGAAAATGCGGAAGGTTATGTTTTGATCGCCGTGTATTTATTTATTTATTTGTATGTGTGTTACTCGCATAACTCAAAAAGTATTAAACCGAATCTCATAAAATTTGGTGGGATGATTGGTTATTATCCGGGGACCATTTGATTAGATTTTGGGATCGATCGGGTCAAAGGTCAAGGTCAAGGTCATGAAAAGGTCAAAATCTTATTTTTACCATAGCGCGCGGTCAATTTGTATCCAATTGGCATGAAACTAATGCCAACATTTTCATATTTCAATGCCCAATCTTGTGATGTGCGAAGGTATGCGCTCTACCGAGTGCCCGTTCTAGTTCTGTCTGTTGTTGTAGATCCGCTGCTCAATCAAGGAACGTGTTAACAGGTGTGCTTCTTTTTGTATTGTAGTACTTATTGTGTTTGTATAGTACTTATTATGTTTGTATGTTTTATGTTTTATGTTCATTTTATGTTCATTTTATGTTCACTGTATGCACCTATACACCAGAACAAATTCTAGGTAGGTGTAAACCTACTTGGCAATAAATACAATTCTGATTCTGATTCTGATTCTGATTCCTCGTGTCCTCTGAGCAGGGAGGGACTGGGCTCGGTGAAGATGAAGAAGAGAGGGAAGATATTTCTTTTTTAAATACATTCTGTTTGTATGTGTCCTGCTCATTGGTTCGGGACGAGCGCCCGCAGATGAACCGTGACGTCAGCGGGAACTGAGACATCTTGTATTAATGGTATGTTCAATATTCTGTCTGAGCGTGGATGCTCGTTTCAGTTTAGCTCACCAGGACGTATCTGGGGAGGAGGTAGGTTGTAATTAGGTGTGGCTGAATAGATAAAAGCCCAATCACTGGGGAGAAGAGGAGGAGAAGAGGAGGAGGAATTGCCAGCTTACTATGATGCTGTAGTGTTTGTTTGTGTTGTGTGTGTTTTAATGTTCATTGTTCTTTTTCTCTGGTTTGATTTGGGTTTTCTCGTGCAGCGTGCTTTCCTCGCCTGTGATGCTGCCGCTTGTAGATTTTATTGACGCGCTCATAAAAACACCTTACCCCTCAGCTCTGGGCTTCCTTGGGCCCTCAGCAACACGCCTGCCGGGACCTGGTTGCATCACACGCCCAAGTTGGGACTTCGGAAACACCAGAGAAATAACAGCAACGCTATTTTAGTTATATATTAGTGTCACATAAATATACACAATTAGAGCTGTGGCGCTGTTTCTGTCGTCTATCCACTCGATGACAGTGATTTTTTTTCTTCTTTTTTTCCTGCATTGATGTAGCGTTAGCCGGCTATACCCAGGGGCAAAGGTGAAGCACTGGGGAGAGGAGGAGGAGGAGGAGGAGGAGGGGAAGGAGTTGCCAGATTGCTATGAGGCTGTCGTGTTTGTGCTGTTTTGTTTCTTCGATGTTCTTTTAGGGTTAGTCAACAAACAAACATAAAGTACCTCACATTTAAACTTGGGGAACAATATAAATTCTAATAATTTTCTGGAGGTTTTAATTGCTGGGGTCAAAAAGGGTCAAAGATGTTATTTGAAGATAACAGGAGGGTTAAGGCCTCAACCGAATAAGCGACTCAACTGTATACTTACCACATACTTCTATGTCAGATGAGAACATTATAGTACTACATCAACCTGACTATTCAGATTTTACTCGCTAAATATATAATTAAAATATGATGGGTTATTATTCATTGGACTATCCAGCTTTATAAAGTGAAAGATCCCCCTTGAACAGGCGTTAAGTAAAGGTACATTGGGCTGATCATGCCTCTCTTTCACTCTATTTGAAGAATAATTACAGGGCTTTTACGGCATGGTATTAATAGCTTTACAAATAGTTTTACTTTAGGAATGTGCTTTGACATTGTACCTCGAAACCAGCCCTGTGACCTCATGGTGTCAACTGGTGAAATCATAATGAATCAGACATTTAGATTTAAAGGCAGTATTCAGTACAGACTGATTTGAGTATGTAGTAGATAAAAACTTTATTTCAGACTCAAGGTCCAGATAGTACAAAACATAAAAACAGAGATAAATATATACAAAATCACAAGTAAAAAATAAAAAAACAAAGAACTACACATGCTTTATAAATAAACAGCTGAACCAGTGTCTCCACAGCTGGGACTGGGAGCGTGTCGTGCTGAACTTAGACAGTAGGCCTACATTCGTATGCAACTTCAAAACACAGCCGAGGGGTTTATGCACAGGTGGCCACGGGGGCAACGTTATTTTAGTTATGTATAAGTATCACATAAATGTACACGATTAGAGCTGTGGCGCTGTCGTCTATACACTCGTTGACAGTGAAGACATTTCAGATATTTTTTCCAGCATCGATAGCGTTAGCCGTACAGCTCTAACTAATCTGTGGCTGATGGAGACGCTCGTAACGAGGCTGTTGTGTCCGGTTATGAGGGTCTCTAAACTCAATCTTTTTGCTCTTCTTTTTTGTTTGCCAAACAGCTGCATATCAGAGCGGCCTTCGATGTGGCCACAAAGTCATTCTACGCAAATAAAACCGGCCTCCAGAGGAATGGAGAGAAGCCCTTTGAAATAGAATTTCTCACCTACGGTGGATCTGTTATCATGACACAGACACTTAAATCCCCACGAGCAACGCAGCATTCCCAGGTGAAAATTATCCGCTGACTATCTTCTCTGAGCCGTACGTGCAGCGCATTGCAGTGTTTACTGTTGAACGCACTCACAGGGCACTACGATTACATCAGACCGCTGAATGTGGAGCCACACAGATTTATAATCCACTTAACAATTATAAGTGCCACTATTAACCCTCATTACTAGGTAATTCCTGCCATTTAACCCTCCTGTTACCATAGGGTCAATTTGACCCCATTCAATGTTTAACCCTCCTGTTACCTTTATAGTTACTGACATATTTTACCCCTGGGATTTGACCCCAACGATTAAAACCTCCAGAAAATTATTAGAATTAATATTGTTTCCCAAGTTTAAGTGTGAGGTACTTTATGTTTGTTTGTTGACTACCTAAATAGCCCTTTAAATATATAAAAAAGTTGATAATTCTTATATGTTTGACACAGTGAAAAACAGCCTGTGGTCAAATTGACCCGAAAGAACACCGACATTAAACATTGAATGGGGTCAAATTGACCCGAAAGGTAACAGGAGGGTTAAGAAGCCAATACTCAATCTCACCTGGGCATCAGACACAGGGGTGTGTTCCTGTTAACCTGTGGAAAAACACCGCTGTGGTGCAATAGCTAGATACTACCGGAGCTGAGCTCGGAGCATTAACTCCACGCTGATACGACTGATAAGGTTCATAAAAACATTAAACTCTCAGAGTGCCAATAAGAGCTCTGATGACCGCGCCGCATTCACAACAAGCATTGAGTGGCAGTGGATAGATATTCATTCATAATACCATCCAAGAATAGCCTACTCATAATGAAGCCTCATTAAATGAAGAGTTATGACCTACATACAAAGAGGAAGGAGCAAACTAGAGGCTGAAGGTCAACGGCAAGAAATTACAAGTATCCATTTGATAGTATCCAGCTCTACAAAGTTGATGGCACAAGAGTTATGATTTGTCTGATATGCTCCTTTAATAAAACCAAAAGACACAAACAAGCCCGAGATATCTGGTCCATGCGAACTTGCACTGATGAGGACGATGTAGAAAAGATCGACAGGTGACTCAACAGAAGAATATAACATTGGTGTTTTGAGGACCTGACATCACCGCCGTGTTTATTATTCAGCTTCATGCAACAAGGAAGTCATATTTTTACCGAAAAGAAGTTTTAACATTACAAATATCAGTTATAAATATCAGGGCCAAAGTACATTCAGAGCAATTCGACATGAACAATTACATCATCTTTGAGAAGATAAAAAGAAAAGAACATTTTCAAATCGAACATCATATTGAGAATAGCCTCCAAACAAATGAATAATTATGTAAATCCATCTTCCAAAGTAAAATATATGAATACATATAACAATATAGTTGAATGGTATTGTTAAAGCTGATAACATCTTTTTAATTTTTAATAGTGCGTGTTTGTGCACCATCATGCTGAACACTCTGTTTATGGTGAAATGACCTTATGACTCTCCACTATGCCGTGTCAGATATAATGTTTAATCAGCTCGAGCTGCAGGCTCACTGCCAGCTGGTGGAAAGGGATGACTCAGGACATTAGAATATGAATTTCCTTACATGGACTTGGACACAATTTGTTTTAAAGGTTGAATAAATCTACTGTGTGCATTGGATTAATAATCCCCCCAAAAATCTGAAATGACTCAAAAGAAAGTTCTGAAGAGGTTTTTGTCTGTAATGTTGCATGTTTTAGTGCTGGGGCTGTGGGTCAGTGGCGAGCAGGATCGTCCTTCAGTCACAGGATCGGGGGTTCGATCCCCGGCTCAGCGAGCCCATGTTGATGTGTCCTTGGCCAAAATCGCTCCCGTGAATGTTAGTGACATCTGATGTGCAGGTGGCACCTTAGCTCCTCCCACCAGTGTATGAATGGGTGGATGGGTGGATGATGTCATTAAAGCACTTTGAGTTGTCGGAAGAATGGAAAAGTGTCCAAAAGGTCCATGTGTCTGGATGATGGGGAAGATTTGATGAGTCAACATAATGCAACGACTGGAAAGTAAATAGTTCGTTCTTCGTATCAGTTGTATACAAACTGCAAACGTAGGCGTGGGTACACTTAAAAACAACGTAGGGAATCGTGGTGCTGGGTTTATTGATTCTCGCTTGTTAAATTGAACGAGTATTCGCCCAGCGTGTCATGATATTTCCATACATTTCAACTGTCATAATAACACAGATGAAAGGGAATTTGACCAAAGAATCCGCTCATCAGATATCACAGTAAACAACAAATATCACATATTTTGAACATGTAGAATGAATTCACAAATCTATGATCATCACGCGTTATCAGTCAGTGTTAATATAAAACCGAGGAGGCAGGAACACCCCAGCCGCCTCCCCCGATGCCTGAAGACTCACGCACCTTCACCTGTCGCCACACTGGTTAGTTCCCAAACCTGGTTGGAGGATTTATTGATGTTTCGGCAGTTCTATAATTCTCCATCGACAGGTGGTACAGAGATCAACCCATAAACATCCTTGAGTGGCTCCTGCCTGATACCAGTGTGTCTCTCTCTATCAGTGTACTAGAAGAAGAAGAAGAAGAAGAAGAAGAAGAAGAAGAAGAAGAAGAAGAAGAACAGGGCTCCTGGAAACTCCAATAAAAAGAAGGAAAGGGCACCTGGAAACCCCAATAAAGAAGAACCAGTGAGTTAAAGGGTCATGAATGTGAGGAAGCAGCTATGGTCCCTGGTCCGCAAGGTGTTGCCCGGTGTGGGATTTGCGTTGACCTACCTCGGGGTCTACCTGGTGTCCCAGCAGACACAGGAGGACAGGTACACTTTGAGGGTCATCTCTGCCCACTTCACGCTCGTGTTGGGCGTCCTGGTTGTGCTCATCGGATTCTTCTGGAGCATCTGCCACAGCACGAAGAGCAAAATGGACCGGAGAGGAGGACATGAACGGCACCTCCGGGTCTACACTGTTGACAGGTAACACCGCCTGTGTCACTTCATACATAATAATAATAATAATAATAATAAATATAAATAATAATAATAAATATAAATAATAATAATAAAAATAATAATAGTGCATTTTGATTGGTTGCAAAACAAAGAGAAAAAAAGAAATAAAGAATAATATAATATTTTTTAAAGATTCTTTTAGAAAAAGAATTAGAGCACCAACATGAGCAATGTTAAGGCAATTACTTGATTTAACAAAAATGTATCCTTTTATGTAATTGAATTACTGTTGCACAAATAATAACTATTGCTATTGAAAAGAATATCAAATGAATCAAGTAACTCTTCCTCTCCAGAAGAGTGGAGACTTTGTGCAACACAGGAAAATGTTTTTGAATAAAAAGTCAATACAAATATAATTTCTTACATACTGTTCGCTCATTCGGTAACCCAAATGTATTATTATTAACTATTCTAGGGTGTGTTTCTAACATCTGGCCCGGAATGGGGGCCTCTAATGACAATAAGCCTTGTCCCAGTAAAACAAAACTATTAAACCGACCATATTGTGTGGAGTCCCAGGGCAGCCGGTTGGAGGCCGTGGATGATGGGGTTGATGGGGTTGATGGGGTGGAGGTGGAGGCGAGCCTCGCTCCTCCTCTGTACAGCCGGGACAGCTCGGATGCCCCAGACTGCACGTGGAGCTGCGAGCGGCCTCCTCGGTACAGTCAGGTGGGCCGGGTGGAGGCGGGCCGGGTGGAGGCGGAGCAGCGGCGGGGGGACACTGAAGGGAGGACATGTGTTTTGCCAAACTGACTGAGGGACAAGCAGGAATGGCTCAGACAGAAAGCTCCAGAAGAATAGCAGATACCTTTTTGAATACGGTTGTACTGCTTGGCGACTCGATGATGGACCACCGAGGCGTGCCGGCATCGGTCTTCACCCCGGCCTCTCCGCGCTGACCCTACGCTACGCAGGGGTCGCGAGGTCGAGCCGTGGGTTGGTGTTGTTCGTCGCTCCAATAGAGTCGGATGAGCTTCACGCGTTAGTTGCTGCTCAGTGGTGTGAGAAATAACTGAGGACAGTATCACGTTTATCTGCACTGTAGCACTATAAAATTATTGCAAGTATAATCACAATGTTTTGAGTTAATGACGCTATCCCTGTTCTATGGTCATTTGTATTATGGAAATAAAGTTGCTTAGCTTGTGTTGAATATGTTTCTATCCCAATATAAAGCCAACCGTTAGGAGAATTGTTTTGTATTATAAATGCAAACATTTGATAATAATTTTTCATGAATAATTTTTTTTTAAAAAGTAAATCTTCTTAGAATGCAACTTTATCTCATTTAAAAGGAGGTCAAAACAACACTTAATTTATTTGAAACAAATATTAATGTATTTAAAGACATTGTCCTATAAAGTACGTTATTTATTGGTATTCAGTGTTTTATTTACCAGGAAAGTCCCACTGAGCTTGAAAAAACGCGAATGAGAAAAAACCAACAATTTAAAACCAACAATTTAAAAAAGATCCAAACTCAGACAACAGACAAAATAAAACAGAAAATTATCCTAAAATGGATTCATGAATTTAAATCCCCTGTGCAGACTATTCTTTTATCCTCTGAATCTCTGTTTCTACATCGAGGACAGACGACATATACATGTGATATAAAATATGTATATATAACGGACGTCTCCACAGAATGATTGAATAGATTCTGGTTTTCTCTCAAGCACACCTGGCAGTGCAGGTGAAAAGTTCACCACAATTAAGATAATGGCGGAGCAACAATTCAACACTGTCGTCTTGTTCACGCTCACGCTCATTATAAATTAAAAGGACGGTCGTTGGCACCATTTTAACTACCGAGTACTTTAAAAGACGTGTTCGTATACCTATTAGACACTTGTCTCTGACACGTGAACTATTTCAGGCAAAGCGCGAGCCGCCTTCTCAGCGACGCATTGATGAAGAAGCGTTGGATGGGGCAAGAGCCTGTAGTGGCTGACAGGTAACGTCTGGCTGACTGAGGGAACACATCCTCGAGGATATCCACTGGCATATCCTCATCTCATAATGACGGCAATCAGTGTGTTTATGAGTTCCGGCTCCTCTAAAGCCGTATAAAGATCAGCCCTCTTCATTTCTTATCTCAACACAACAGCTTCAACACATCTCACACTGCGGCTCAAAAGCCGGTGCCGTGCTCGACAAACAAAAGCTTTTTTCCAGAAGGATGCTTAATCGCCACATGATATATAGTATCAGCACAACATGGTGCCCCTAATTATGAAGACTCTGTTTAATTAAAACCCCAGAATGCCTCAGGGCAACATATCTCACACTGATGTATTTGTATCTGTCCCCATCAGACATGTCTGTTTCAATTAAAAAAGGCAAATACCTCACAAATCAAAAGTTTATTTGGATGTTTTAAAGTATTTTAAGAATATATTACAATATAGTTAGTTATCTGTCATTCCCAAAAGCCTGAAATGACAAACTGAAGCGAAAGCCAGATTATCAAACAAATCTAAAATATATATTTGATTTTTCATTACCTGTGGCCTCATTTGCTATTTTGTTATTTTACATTTTTAAAACCTCGCCATGGTAATAAACATACCTCTGACGAACCGCCCCTATTCATAGCAAGATACGCATTAATTCATATCAAACATAAACTAACTGTAAGTCAATTCACTGATATATTTGTTGTGATGCAAGGCCTGTTTTATTGTACACTTGGACAAAAGATGGATTACTTTATTAAATGCATGAAATGGTTGAAACAAATGACACATGTGAGAGGACAGGTACGAGCAAAAACAGCACGGTGAATACCAAAAATATCTCAGGCGTCCCTCGTCAATAACTCTTTATAACTGCAAGCCACACACATCAACAGTCAGTCTGCACATTCATAATAGGTTTGCTGTCTTTTGCATTATTTATTCATGGCAATAATTAAATAGCCCGCATGGTTTGGAAACTAAATGTTCTACGTTATTGATTATTCAAACACAATTCTTTTGGAGAGATAAGGACCCGCAGGTTAGTCATCATTTGAAGAACAACAGAAAAATGAATGACCATGAAGCGACAGAGAGGGGCAAATGAGTATAGGAAAGGTTATTTGTTTTGTATGTGTGAGCATCTAGATGCATGTGTGTGTGTGTGTGTGTGTGTGTGTGTGTGTGTTTTCCTGGGGGCTCATGTGATGAGGTTAGGGCCACGGCGCCCTGTCCTCTCGTGGACGTTGGAGATCTTCAGGGCGATGGCGATGAGCGGACCGAGCACCACCTGCAGTGAAGAACACAACCATAAAGATGCCAATGTGTTGTTGTTGTTGTTGTTGTTGTTGTATAGGTCCTTTAATGAATTGTCTCTGTATTATTGTACCGCATTGTTTGTATTATGTTGCACTTTCTTTTGGATAATTTGGTTAAATCTGAATTATTTATTATTTATTTCAGAGAGGAAATCCACCCAAAAACACAAAGAGGCCTACAATGTGGGGCCTAAAGACCCGGAGCAAACAGATGAACCCATTGATACACAGATTCCACAGCAGACATGTTAGTCTGACTTTGCTCTTGTGAAAACTGTTTCAATGACAACGTCAAGAGGCATTTGTCGGTCAACCAGTTCTTGTTGCTCGAGACGTTTCATTCAAACACTTTTTGTGCTGGTGGGGTGGTAAAGATGTAACCTGTGAGGACAAGAGTTCCCTCACCACAGGTGTACAACCTGAGCGACGTGCAGCTAAACATCTTGGAACATTTAAACAGGGTTCGTACGGTCATGGAAAACCTGGAGAAGTCATGGAATTTTAAAATGGTCATTTCCAGGCCTGGAAAAGTCATGGAAAAAAACGTAAATCATAAAAGTTTTGGAAAAGTCCTGGAAATGTTGGTAAATTCACATGTTCATTTACGCCGAGTTTGAAATAATTAATATAAACAGATGGATTTGCACATAAAGAATCAACATTTATACAAGCGCTTAACCCTTGTGTCGCCTTTGGGTCATTTTGACCCGATTCAATGTTTCACCCTCCTGTTACCTTTATATTTACTAACATATTTTACCCTTTGGGTTCAATTTGACGCCAGCAATTAAAACCTCCAGAAAATTATTAGAATTAATATTGTTTTCCAAGTTTAAGTGTGAGGCACTTTATGTTTGTTTGTTGACTACCGAAAGAACACCGACATTAAACATTGAATGGGGTCAAATTAATCCAAAGGCGGGGGGAGGGTGTAATATTGATTCGGGTCAAAATGACCCGAAGGCAACACAAGGGTTAAAGGAATAAACATGAATAGAAATGTTCCTTCTTTTAATCAAACTATTGTCTCATTCATTTGTTTCATTTAAGCTAAACTGTATGCTTTAGAGTTCTCATTTTTTGAATACAAAATTCTCTCAATTGTTCATGTTTATACCGAGATTTCAGTTTGGTCATGGAAATTTGGTTTAAAGTCATGGAAAAGTTCTGGAAAAGTCCTGGAAATCCATTGGTCAACATGTGTAAGAACCCTGTTTAAAACCCATCTTCAAACGCATCTTCAAATGTCCCCAACATTTCTCAAGGGCTGTACGACATGACTCGGTGTCCTTGTTGTTGTTTTGAAACCCTTCATCGCACGGCGTTGTGTGATGGAGTGCATCGCACACACGCCATTCGTCACACCGTGAGCGCACAAACACAATCACGGTGTGAGGAGGTGCAGCGTCTCGCGGCTTGTTTATAAAAGGATTCGGAGCGCTTTCAGCCTCTCCGGGCACGCCGTCGGATCACGTGATGATTCATGTGCGTCGGGTCAGGGGCGGAACGATTAGGAATTACATTTATGATCTAACATTAATGATGGATAGCACAAGGGTTAAGTGGAAGTCACACAACGCGGACGAGGGAAATGTAACGACGGGGCGAAACAAATACGTTGTTTTTTTACGGACTCAAATGTGGCGACTCATCCAGGTGTGTTCATGTGTCACATTAATAGGTGGTTCACACTGAGATGAGAAGAGAGGGGTCTCAAATGTGACTTTGCGGTATCACTTTGAAGTTTAATACGTTTATAGATAAAGAGTTTAATAATGTGTGGCTTTCTCATATGTTTTAGATTCCTACACCTGAGTTATGGTAACACTGAAATGCAAACTTTGATGCTCAGGTTAGGCAACTGAAGACATCGTTGGTTGTCTTTTGACACAAAGGGTTATTTACCTCAGGAAGCACGCACTGTTTGATGACGCTGGACGCTTCGGTGGCCCAAACTAAATGAGTCTGTCTCGCCATCGTGACTGCATCTTTACAACCCCTGGGTATGGTTAAAGTGCACGACCTATATGCCAACATCCGGAACCACGCAATGAGCCAATGTTCCCAACCACTCCAAAGTCTACAGGTCAATGAGCCGGCATCTCACAGCGTTCCGATTACCGCCGCAGTATCTGCATTCTGATCCAAATGACACGTCGACTCAAGTGGCTTCTGGAGGGGTAGTACCAAATAAGTGATGATGGAAATGAAAAGCACAAACGAAGGAATAAAAAAAGGGTACTTCGTGCAAAAATAATGCCAGCTGAACAAAAACAGGCGACCTGATTGGTTGTGTGTGCCACAGTTTCCATTCGTATAGTTTTAAATATTTAGTAACAGGAATCTGAAATGTATCCCATAACTCAAAGAATGGCGAGCCAATTGTGAATATATTATGTATCTCATATCCAGACTCCATACAGACTATAAAATATACAGACAGGAGCGCTGTCATCATCATAATACGTTACTTATGCTCGTGTCTCATATCATTCAATAAAGATTTGATATTATCTTTTTTATGGGGGACTTGAATGGCAGAATGCTGCATAACAAAAGACTAATGGGATTTTAGGTCATGTCATTGTCAGGTGACCACGCCTTTAATCAGAGTGTCTGTCTCAGAGTCCCACACCCCATCCCACCGCCTCTGTACCTGCGTCTCTCTGCTGTGTCTCTCGGGGTCTCTCTCGAAGCTCTCTGCGTAAATGCGGATGGTGGCCCCCGTCCCCCCACCGCTGCCGCTCATCCGAAACACGAGGCGCGACGCATCGGTGAAGACGATCCGTAAACCCTAGAAACACACAGAGCAATGTTCACATCATCAGTTCATTTATTTTATTTTATTCAGCGCATGGTCCATCTGCTTGATGACAGCATCCTGTTAGCTCTGCATCGTAAACTAAATATATAACCTAATTCGACATATTACTTAAAAACCTGTGAGCTCCATCACACAATACACATATTTTAATATCCGACGTATTGAAAGTGCATACGCTCCTATAATTAGAATATGATCATTCACCTCTGTTCAATCTTTGGGTTAATATGAAAAGTTGTTGTTGTTTTTTGTTGTACATACATGTTGCTATTCTGTTGTCTTCTAAGTCTTTTTTAAATATTTATCCTGTTATTTGTAAATAACATGTATGTACGACGAGAGTGAACGTGTAACCAGAGTCAAATTCCCTGTATGTGCAACACACACATGGCCAACTAGAATGGGCACTTGGTAGAGCGCATACCTTCGCATATCACAAGATTAGGCATTGAATTATGAACATTTTGGCATTAGTTGCATGCCAATTGGATACAAATTAGCCTTTTCATGACCTTGACCTTGACCTTTGATCCGATCAATCCCAAAATCTAATCAAATGGTCCCCGGATAATAACCAATCATCCCACCAAATGTCATGCGATTCGGTTTAATACTTTTTGAGTTATGCGAGTAACACGCATACAAATAAATAAATAAATACACGGCGATCAAAACATAACCTTCCGCATTTTCAATGCGAAGGTAATAAAGCTGATTCTGATTCTGGTTAAAGAGTATAGCTCTTTAATGTGCAGTAACTACAAACATCCACTAGGTGTCAGTATGTGATTTGTTGTGACTGCGTATGAATCCTTGTCCCCCCCCCCCCCCCCCCCCCTACAGTATAATGTCTTTAAAGTTACGGGAGGTCATAACTACTGCAAGTGTTCAGTGTAATTCCAGGACACTTCATAAAATACAGCCCCACAGTGATTTGGTTTGGTAGCTCGTGGAGGATTTACACCATTTCTGTCAAATTCTGACACCGCACAACAATTTCCCAGTCGAGGTTGAGTTCAGAGAGTTAACGGTATAGAAGCCCACTGAACTCTTCTGAACTCAACATCTCCGTTTACAAGAGAAACAGGATATTGTTGCATCGGGGTAACCGGCCGCAACTCGTGCCCGCTGACGTAAGCGAGATAAGACTCTTTGACTAATGGATGTGTGATGACTTTTATCTGTCCTAAATTCCACAGTGCCACTTCCCTTATCCCATCGGAGCAACACACGGGCTCAGGGAGAAGACAGCAATGTGTTTTGAGATCAAGCAAGAAGCATAAATTAAAGTAAAATGTCTCATTGGTTTTAATAAAACACACTTTATAGGCACTTTTGAATTTGTATTTGATCAACTTGACTGGCAGTAATTGTTCAAAGTAGTGCTAAATCAGGGCTAAAGGAATGTAGGCTACTACATGACAAATGATGTGTCGTTTATTCTTAATATAGTACAGAAGAGTTTAACAAACTATGATAGGAGTAGAGTGGGTGAACTGCGCCAGTATGACCACAGACCATTACTCCTCTTCAAACTGGGACTCAGCTTCATAGTTTATAGACTCACAGTCTTAATAAAAGTAAAGGCAGCCCGTCCTCATAATGAGTTGAGCTCAGGTGTGAACCCTGTCAGAGTCCAGGTGAAGAGAGACCGTGAGAATGAAAGATGTCCGTCTGTCTTTCTATTTGTGAGTGTCAGCTCAGCTCCAACAATAGAGGAGCAGCTATCAGGAGGCCGACTCATGCCTGTTCAAAACAATGTGTGTGTGCGTGTGTGTGTGTGTGTGTGTGTCGATCTATTTAGTTGTACAAAGGCACAATGCAGTACATTTCTGAAAGCCACAGCTAGCCACAACTAGCCTGAGCTAAAACTACATTCACTTGTCCATTTTCCTTGGCTATTTCCTGTTTATGGTAAATATCTATTTGTATGAACTGAAATCTTGGTAATTCCATGTGTTAATTCAGTTATTAACTGATAGTCAGTCATTTACAACAACAAAAACACAGCTAAACTCTTGCTCAGTGTTGCGAGCTTAATTAGCAAATCGCAGTATTATGAGCCTCGGGTGTAAATTATGTGATTTTTTTTGTTTTTATTCACATATTTATGTTCATTTCTAAATGATTTCAACATAAATATCAATAGTGGAGAGACAGACACCGAACAAATATGTTTAACTTCCATAAACAAAACTAGATTCTTCTGAATGACATTGTGTTGGTTTACAGGCCTGCTGCATTTTCCAATCGTACAGAATCTGCATGTAGGTGTTATGTAGGTTCATGGCCATTATTTATATTTATGCACTATCTGTCTGATATGCAGACAGTGCAGATTTAGTTCAGTAGTCGACGACAAAAGGCTGCCATGCCCCATGCGTTGTGTGTGTGTGTGTTTATGTGTTAACTTTAAACACACTGCAAGAGAGACTGCAAGCGAGACGACAGCTGATGTAATTCTGTCCCGGCAGGAATGTGTGCCGTGCTGTAATAATACACACTGGGGCGACCGGGATGCTGAGGATTTGCCACTGAGGTTAAATCACATTTTGGGGTGACTGACTAACTAGCTGTGGAGCTGCTGTAACCATAGTAACACAGAGAAGTATTCCCAGCGGGACAGCGAGACCTTCATTGGCGTTAAGTTGCACGAGAGGAAGCCAACGGACAAATCGGAGGCGCCGCTTTGCCGGCAAACACGAGCGTGAACACGTGAAGGCCGCGCAGGCGCGTGCACGTGTTCACGCTTAACAACTGACGGACCGCGCTCGCACCGAAGTGCACAGCATGTGTGTCCGTGGCGGTTGGCGGGGCAGAGGCTAAGAAGTGTCAACACCAGGAATGAGTTTCCACACATTTCATGGTCAGACCAGAGGGAGTCAGCTGGGTAAACTTCACAGGCTGTGAGGGGGAGGGGGAGAGGATATGTGACCGAGGGACTTATTACTGTGAGTGTGTGTGAGTGTGTGTGTGTGCGTGCTGTATGTTATGTGTGTATGCATATGTTTATAGTTTTAAATAAATCATATACTCTAATGTCCAAATATGGAACCTCTCTAATGAGACAACATTGAAGCTTCGTGGGTGGTCCAGCTCACAAGAGGCGGACGAGTGAGTGAGTGTGTGTGTGTGTGTGTGTGTGTGTGTGTGTTTGAAAGGGAGCACAGAGAAGGTGTTAGTGTGAGTGTGTGTGCATGTTGAAGATGCTTTTGGGGAGACCTAACCCCATGACAACCGAACAGCCGTTTTTATTTGTACTTTTCCACACAGAGAAAATAAGACTAGATCTAGATTTAAGTTTTATTAAAGATATTATAAATATTTCTAGAAATATAGCAACATGTTAGTTAAACAGTTATGCTGTGACTGTTAAGTTTCTTTGGACTGTATGTATGATGAAAGTTATAGCATTCCTCCCTCTCCTCTCCCAGACTGACCTGGTTGCGAGCCACCGTCCCGTCCACAGGGTCGATGTACTCAAAGTTGTCGGCCCTCTCCACGCTGTAGACGTGGTCTCCCACGGCAAACTTCTGGCTGGTGAATGCTTTGTCTGAGATCACCGACTCCAGATCCCTCATCAGGTAAAAGGCTGTGCGCGGGTCCAGGGCTTCGTAATCAAACCTGACGAGAACCATCAACACAAACCCATCGATGCTGAGTAGACCACTGACACGCCCGCCGTACACAGAGAAGGAAAAGCTTTCAGGAAAAGTATTTGTCTTAGATAAACATTCATTTTTACAGCATTTATGTTTTTTTTTAAATGGCCCTAAACTGGACAAGACGAGGGTGATTTGTCGATTTTCCTCAAAATGATGACAGCTGTTTGTGTTTTGCGTTTTTTGGGAGGGGAATCTGGTCCTTGGCCTGTCCTGTATGGCCTCTCCACCTTCATGTTGTGGAAAATCGACATCAAATGCGGAACGCTCTCTGTGGGAACATCAAAATCTGCAGCAACTGTCAGTGGGAACATTGACTGCAGGAACCATCTCTGCCGGCCACAGGGGAGAGGTTAAAATAAGAACAACTGACAACCAGAGAGGAGGACTGGAGGGGAAATGGACGAAGGTGAAGGCCTTGGAGACATATTTGGCATTGCTACGAATACAAAGGATTGAAACTTTTGGGAAAAGCAAAATAAATCTGAGGACTTGTTGAGTGAGATAAATAAAACGAGAATGGGCACTCGGTAGAGCGCATACCTTCGCATATCACAAGATTGGGCATTGAATTATGAACATTTTGGCATTAGTTGCATGCCAATTGGATAACAATTGACCGTGCTATGGTAAAATGAAGATTTTGACCTGTTCATGACCTTGACCTTTGACCCGATTGATACCAAAATCTAACCAAATGGTCCCCGGATAATAACCAATCATCCCACCAAATTTCATGCGATTCGGTTTAATACTTTTTGTGTTATGCGAGTAACACGCATACAAATAAATAAATAAATAAATACACGGCGATCAAAACATAACCTTCTCCATTTTCAATGCAAAGGTAATAACGATTAAAACAAGGAAAGTAACGATGTAGGGAGAACAACAAAAAGACGAATGATAGGGGGAATAAATAAATCCCTAAGCGAATGCGTTATGAAAGCACAGCTCCATATTCAGAGAACTTATATATAACTTATATACCTGCAGAAGTAGTTACGCCCAAACTTGGCCCAGTGTTCTCTGACGATCTGCTCCACGCCCTGTTTCCTGGCGGCGATGATGGACAACCACACCAACACCGACCACAGACCATCTTTCTCACGAATGTGGTCTGAACCTGGAGGAGAAAGAAAAGACCACAAATACGACAACTCTTTAATAGAAATTAATTCGATGCAAAAACACTTCTGACTTGTGTTATTGATGTGTTTCTGTGTAGCTAAGCTCTTGTTTCATATTGATTTTAATGTGTGCATTAATAGTTTACAGACTTCCAGAACAGATTATGTGCCTAATTAACAAGACATATATTTTCAGTGATTACGAGGACACTGTAAGCCGCCCCTTCGCGAAGCTGAGCCCAAATATGCATCACAGTAGATAGTGAGCGTTTTCCTTTGTCCAGAGTCAAGCTAGCTGCTTTCCCCTTGTTCCCCATCTTTATGCTAGGCTAAACTAGGCTAAACTGAGCTAAGCTAAGCTAACCCGAATGTGAAACAGTAGTTGGATTTAGCTTAGAATTCATCTCCACCATATGGAACAAAAGGTCAGGGAGAGTACTTGTGCATGGAGATGAACCAAACATCCCCACACAAAAATGTGTCTCCTGCTACTACACACACACACGCACACACACACGCACACACACGCACACACCAGCAGAGGCGTTGTTCACACCCTTGATCAGCCTCCTTCACTGGGGAGCTATCACTCTGTTCTCAAAAACAGCTGCACAGGAAAGGTATCTGTCAAGGGGGCACTTTGACATTTTAATAAGACGGAATATGTTCGTAATGTTTCCGCGGCAGAGCTTGGAGCAGAAAACAAACTCAGCGGTCGGGTGTCATTTTAAGTTTCACGCACATGTATTTCATGAGAAGGACATGAAGGTATCATTATGTCTGTTTTATAGCACGAAGAATACTTTGCTTTTGTTTTCTCGACAAGAAGTGTGCTTCCTCCGGCTCGAGCCGTAAACAGCTGTTAGGAAACTGACAGTTGTCATTATTTAATCCCCGCCTCTCTGTCTGTCTACTTTTATCTCGTCTCTGACACAGAGCGAGACCGAGTAGAACTCACTCATCTAATCGTCATACCACCGCGGAACGTTTCCTACGACCATGTCAAATATTTTCTCTGCACTGTTAATCTTGTGAAAATGAAGTTACAATCACGCGGATTAAACTGCGCAATGCTGCAACAGGGAAGTCCTAAAGTCAGAGCTAGATATCCCAATGTTTTGGGGTGGATTTGAATGTTTTTAACTCAACGTGGGGATGAAATAATAACCTCAAAATCTTTTTTATGTTGCTATTGTTTTTTTTAAAAGGCATTAAACTGGATGTCGCTACCCTTTTAAATTCTGAAGCTGACGACAATCGCAAAACCTCCCAAACTTACACAAGTTTGACAGAACTGGCAAACTGTACACTTGTAATAAATAGTTTGTGCTGTGTTTGCCTAAATAGGCGTATGAGGGTTAGTGAGGAACAGGAGTGGTGTTCAGCTCGGATGATTTACTCCTCGGGACTCTCTCTGAGCTTTTGGCCTTACATGGGTAGACGACGAGTACGCTCCCATCGTCCTCCGTGCTCTCTGCTCCTTCAATTTATTTTCTTCCTCGTCAATACTCCTCATATTTGGACTCTCCCAACTCCCCCACGCCCTCCAAGAGGAAAACTCCAGAAAGTGTAAAAATCGGAAGATAAAAGTGAAATTTAAAAAAAGAATTTCTATATAATGTGTGCCTGTTGTTTATATTTTCTGACGGTGTACGTGTGCGTCTACATTCACAGAAATTGCCACTGGAGGCCTGTTCTCACGTTGCAGTCGTTCAGGGAGCCCCGTGTCCTTTTATAGCAGAAGAATGGGGATTATTTACACATGCAGTCAGGGTCCCAGCCTTCACATCTATTGCACGACTGACTGGAGTCAAACTTATTTAGAGGATAAAACTAAAGCAAGCAGTGAAAGTATTAACATAATTACACAAAGAGTACCCCTTCCTGGTTCAACTTTGACCTTTGAGGAAAGAGGGTGTCATATACGGCACAATTTGTGATTTGATGATATATAAATAAAATGGACTGATGCTCACTGTTTTTTCTGTAAAATAAGGAATTATTATTACATGTAATCTGTGTTTTAAACTGTTGAGACCAGATCCACATTATTTTTTTCAGGTGTGCTGTGACAAAGTGCCGCCGCTTAAAAAGTTAAACCTGGCTCAACTTTTCCAGCAACGCAATGCAACATCAATAGGCAACACGCCATGTTGGGCACATTGCTGAAGGATAAAATGATTTCCACCTTGATAACTTTCCAGAGTTGTAAAAATCCTATCTTTATTCAAACTGACGTGCAGTATTACGTAATCTGATGAGTTTTAAGACCCATGGCTCGACTTCAAACCTTTCTGGTCTCATAGTATCTCAAACATACCAATGCAGGCATCCGAACATCCGGTCACAGACGGTCCGATCCTTTGACCGCTTGTGTTTTCTCGGCCCACTGGACTGTAGTGGCGTCACGTCACGACCGATATCAAAGTTGTGGAGACGGTTGACAGACTACACTCGTGTTTCAGCGAGCCCTTCACAGCGGCGGGCAAGTGCAGCCTTCTAGCGACGGCCTTGTTTGCAGGAACCTCAGCAACAGTTGCTGCTGAGGGGGAGGGGGGGGGGAGTTCTCAGCCGCACACCCACTCACATTTTCCAAACAGGTCCGGGGATTTGAATCGGTGACCTTCTCCACGCGAGTATAAAAGGCTACTCCTGCTTCGTATCTGTATTCATTGGCTTTCTGTTCCGATGTCACGGAGCATTGTCTTTATGAGTGTTGTTTGGATTGTGAGTGAACAACGTACCTGTCCCAAAGCTCTCCTCCCCGCAGAGGGAACAACGCCCAGAATCCATCAGGTTCCCGAAGTACCTCCAGCCCGTGGGAGTCTCATACAGCGCCAGTTTCATGGCTTTGGCAACCCTACGACCATACACAGAGAAACAAAGCTAGTATGCACACACTGTGTATTTATCTCTAATATCTAACACCAGCCTTTCTCAGCTCTGACACAGAGATACAAACAATCCTCTGACCTTTTGAAATAAACCAAACCAAATGTTGTACGACAAGTGTAATCTGCCAGCAGCTCATCCAATAACTTAATAAGGCAAAGGCAGCGAGAACAAAGTGAGTTAACCTTTTAGCCGATGTTTGCTTTGAACTTGAGCCATGTGCTCACATAGTGGAGGGAAGCAGAGGGAGTGTGTGTGTGTGTGTGTGTTGGGGTCCCGTGCAGGGATAAAGGTGAAGAAGTGCAATATGTGGGAGGAGAGGCATCGCAAAGAATCAGACAAGAGGGGGAAAGGGCAAAGAGAAAGTCGAATAAAACTTGTCAGTGCGAATGTACAAAGGTACCTGGTACAACGGACTTACAGTAATACCATCACAGAGCAATACATGTTGAGAAGAGGGTTGGCACATTTGGATACAATTAAAATACAATAACGTAATATCAAATAATAAACAAAATCAGCAGCAATTAAAATAATCAGATCTTGGCACTTCAACATGGAGCCAGAGTCCCGCCTCCTCTTCCAGCTGCCTCTGCTCCACTTGCATCAACTCAAAAGCTTTTCTTGGGGTTTGATGTCCATGTTCTAAACTAAACTCATTACAATCACTACAACCATGACGCTTTACATTCAGCATGTGAGTCAGTCACAGTGCTGCGGGCAAGGTCTTAGCTATAGGTAACAGTGAGGACACCAAGGTCTTAGTTATAGGTAACAGTGAGGACACCAAGGTCTTAGCTATAGGTAACAGTGAGGACACCAAGGTCTTAGCTATAGGTAACAGTGAGGACACCAAGGTCTTAGCTATAGGTAACAGTGAGGACACCAAGGTCTTAGCTATAGGTAACAGTTAAGACACCAAGGTCTTAGCTATAGGTAACAGTGAGGACACCAAGGTCTTAGTTATAGGTAACAGTGAGGACACCAAGGTCTTAGCTATAGGTAACAGTGATGACACCAAGGTCTTAGCTATAGGTAACAGTGAGGACACCAAGGTCTTAACTATAGGTAACTGTGAGGACACCAAGGTCTTAGCTATAGGTAACAGTGATGACACCAAGGTCTTAGCTATAGGTAACAGTGAGGACACCAAGGTCTTAACAATAGGTAACTGTGAGGACACCAAGGTCGTAGCTATAGGTAACAGTGAGGACACCAAGGTCTTAACTATAGGTAACTGTGAGGACACCAATGTCTTAGCTATAGGTAACAGTGAGGACACCAAGGTCTTAGTTATAGGTAACAGTGAGGACACCAAGGTCTTAGCTATAGGTAACAGTTAGGACATTAAGGTCGTAGCTATAGGTAACAGTGAGGACACCAAGGTCTTAGCTATAGGTAACAGTGAGGACACCAAGGTCTTAGCTATAGGTAACAGTGAGGACACCAAGGTCTTAGCTATAGGTAACAGTGAGGACACCAAGGTCTTAGTTATAGGTAACAGTGATGACACCAAGGTCTTAGCTATAGGTAACAGTGAGGACACCAAGGTCTTAGCTATAGGTAGCAGTGAGGACACCAAGGTCTTAGCTATAGGTAACAGTGATGACACCAAGGTCTTAGCTATAGGTAACAGTAAGGACACCAAGGTCTTAACTATAGGTAACTGTGAGGACACCAAGGTCGTAGCTATAGGTAACAGTTAGGACATTAAGGTCGTAGCTATAGGTAACAGTGAGGACACCAAGGTCTTAGCTATAGGTAACAGTGAGGACACCAAGGTCTTAGCTATAGGTAACAGTGAGGACACCAAGGTCTTAACTATAGGTAACTGTGAGGACACCAAGGTCGTATCTATAGGTAACAGTGAGGACACCAAGGTCTTAGCTATAGGTAACAGTGAGGACACCAAGGTCTTAGCTATAGCTAACAGTGAGGACACCAAGGTCTTAGCTATAGGTAACAGTGAGGACATTAAGGTCTTAGCTATAGGTAACAGTGAGGACACCATGGTCTTAGTTATAGGTAACAGTGAGGACACCAAGGTCTTAGCTATAGGTAACAGTGAGGACACCAAGGTCTTAGTTATAGGTAACAGTGAGGACACCAAGGTCTTAGCTATAGCTAACAGTGAGGACACCAAGGTCTTAGTTATAGGTAACAGTGAGGACACCAAGGTCTTAGCTATAGGTAACAGTTAGGACATTAAGGTCGTAGCTATAGGTAACAGTGAGGACACCAAGGTCTTAGCTATAGGTAACAGTGAGGACACCAAGGTCTTAGCTATAGGTAACAGTGAGGACACCAAGGTCTTAGCTATAGGTAACAGTGAGGACACCAAGGTCTTAGTTATAGGTAACAGTGATGACACCAAGGTCTTAGCTATAGGTAACAGTGAGGACACCAAGGTCTTAGCTATAGGTAGCAGTGAGGACACCAAGGTCTTAGCTATAGGTAACAGTGATGACACCAAGGTCTTAGCTATAGGTAACAGTAAGGACACCAAGGTCTTAACTATAGGTAACTGTGAGGACACCAAGGTCGTAGCTATAGGTAACAGTTAGGACATTAAGGTCGTAGCTATAGGTAACAGTGAGGACACCAAGGTCTTAGCTATAGGTAACAGTGAGGACACCAAGGTCTTAGCTATAGGTAACAGTGAGGACACCAAGGTCTTAACTATAGGTAACTGTGAGGACACCAAGGTCGTATCTATAGGTAACAGTGAGGACACCAAGGTCTTAGCTATAGGTAACAGTGAGGACACCAAGGTCTTAGCTATAGCTAACAGTGAGGACACCAAGGTCTTAGCTATAGGTAACAGTGAGGACATTAAGGTCTTAGCTATAGGTAACAGTGAGGACACCATGGTCTTAGTTATAGGTAACAGTGAGGACACCAAGGTCTTAGCTATAGGTAACAGTGAGGACACCAAGGTCTTAGTTATAGGTAACAGTGAGGACACCAAGGTCTTAGCTATAGCTAACAGTGAGGACACCAAGGTCTTAGCTATAGGTAACAGTGAGGACACCAAGGTCTTAGCTAAAGGTAACAGTGAGGACACCAAGGTCTTAGCTATAGGTAACAGTGAGGACACCAAGGTCTTAGCTATAGGTAACAGTGAAGACACCAAGGTCTTAATTATAGGTAACTGTGAGGACACCAAGGTCGTATCTATAGGTAACAGTGAGGACACCAAGGTCTTAACTATAGGTAGCAGTGAGGACACCAAGGTCTTAGCTATAGGTAGCAGTGAGGACACCAAGGTCTTAGCTATAGGTAACAGTGAGGACACCAAGGTCTTAACTATAGGTAACAGTGAGGACACCAAGGTCTTAACTATAGGTAGCAGTGAGGACACCAAGGTCTTAGCTATAGGTAACAGTGAGGACACCAAGGTCTTAGCTATAGGTAACAGTGAGGACACCAAGGTCTTAGCTATAGGTAACAGTGAGGACATTAAGGTCTTAGTTATAGGTAACAGTGAGGACACCAAGGTCTTAACTATAGGTAGCAGTGAGGACACCAAGGTCTTAGCTATAGGTAACAGTGAGGACACCAAGGTCTTAGCTATAGGTAACAGTGAGGACACCAAGGTCTTAGCTATAGGTAGCAGTGAGGACACCAAGGTCGTAGCTATAGGTAACAGTGAGGACACCAAGGTCTTAGTTATAGGTAACAGTGAGGACACCAAGGTCTTAACTATAGGTAGCAGTGAGGACACCAAGGTCTTAGCTATAGGTAACAGTTAGGACACCAAGGTCGTAGCTATAGGTAACAGTGAGGACACCAAGGTCTTAACTATAGGTAGCAGTGAGGACACCAAGGTCTTAACTATAGGTAGCAGTGAGGACACCAAGGTCGTAGCTAAAGGTAACAGTTAGGACATTAAAGTTGTAGCTATAGGTAACAGTTAGGACACCAAGGTCTTAACTATAGGTAACAGTGAGGACACCAAGGTCTTAACTATAGGTAGCAGTGAGGACACCAAGGTCTTAGCTATAGGTAACAGTGAGGACACCAAGGTCTTAGCTATAGGTAACAGTGAGGACACCAAGGTCTTAGCTATAGGTAACAGTGAGGACATTAAGGTCTTAGTTATAGGTAACAGTGAGGACACCAAGGTCTTAACTATAGGTAACAGTGAGGACACCAAGGTCTTAACTATAGGTAGCAGTGAGGACACCAAGGTCTTAGCTATAGGTAACAGTGAGGACACCAAGGTCGTAGCTATAGGTAACAGTGAGGACACCAAGGTCTTAACTATAGGTAGCAGTGAGGACACCAAGGTCTTAGCTATAGGTAACAGTGAGGACACCAAGGTCATAGCTATAGGTAACAGTGAGGACACCAAGGTCTTAGCTATAGGTAGCAGTGAGGACACCAAGGTCGTAGCTATAGGTAACAGTGAGGACACCAAGGTCTTAGTTATAGGTAACAGTGAGGACACCAAGGTCTTAACTATAGGTAGCAGTGAGGACACCAAGGTCTTAGCTATAGGTAACAGTTAGGACACCAAGGTCGTAGCTATAGGTAACAGTGAGGACACCAAGGTCTTAACTATAGGTAGCAGTGAGGACACCAAGGTCTTAGCTATGGGTAACAGTTAGGACACCAAGGTCGTAGCTATAGGTAACAGTGAGGACACCAAGGTCTTAACTATAGGTAGCAGTGAGGACACCAAGGTCTTAACTATAGGTAGCAGTGAGGACACCAAGGTCGTAGCTAAAGGTAACAGTTAGGACATTAAAGTTGTAGCTATAGGTAACAGTTAGGACACCAAGGTCTTAGCTATAGGTAACTGTGAGGACACCAAGGTCGTATCTATAGGTAACAGTGAGGACACCAAGGTTGTATCTAAAGGTAACAGTTAGGACATTAAAGTCATAGCTATAGGTAACAGTTAGGACACCACGGTTGTGTCCTAAAAGTTGTTTCTGGAATCCGAAGGTTTCACTGACCTTTGGTAGAGTTCACACATTCTACAGCTGCATGCGTAAAGCACACATGGTGGATTTACTACAACTTACAAGCTTGTAAAAAAAAAACATCTGTAAGGGTGCTTTTATCAACATTGTTTTTATAGAAATAGTTAAAATGCCCCTTTGAATGTGAGAGGAGTTTCACGTCGTGTCGAACGCACAGAGAGTTATTGCCCAACCCTGCGGTCTCCCTCAGCTCGACTGGGAATTTCAGCAACTTTCATCTCATTGTTTTCAGTTTACGACCTGCAACTGTTTTGCTTCCCTCTTAGCGCTCTCGTAGCATAGTTTCCAGCAGCAGCGTGCAGCTGTTCAGCAGCAACAACAAAGCTCGGATAAAGCTCCCGCACGCTATGTACCAAGTTAGCGACTAGCCGGTGAGCATAGCGGAGCATTTAGCGGCTATGAGGATCCAGATAATTTCCTCAGGAGCTAAATAAGAAGTGAGTATTCATCAATGTGGTATATTTTCACCTACCCTGTAATATCAGTGTTTACGAAACATGCAAAGTCAGAGCTCAAAGGTTTAAGAATCTATATGACATGCCTCGACTTTGGAAGACCACGTCTCTGGGAGAAGAGAAGAACATATGTAACAGGCCTGGGCGCGCTAGGAGATCATTTCTACAATATTACGTGATTCTGTCTTTATCTGGGTCAAGAAAGACTCGAGTCAGGTTTTTAACTTCGGGGTTTCACGTGTCTTTGGGTTCAACCTGTTCAGTTCCCAGGATTAGGTAATGATGCCTGCATGTGATTGGTCCACGAAGGCCGGGGATAATAAACTCCTCCTATTTTTTTGTGTATAAAACATATGTTAAAATGCTTGTTCGGTAGACTTTCTCAATTCGGTGGCTGAAAGTACTCCAAACGGCCTGCAGGCGTTTGCTTCTGACCTGTGCTTGTTAAGAATGAACCCAATATTCTTATTAAGTCCTGTTGTCCATCGAATCTCTTTTTTCATCAATTTCTTCAAAACCCATCCCACGATCGGCGAGCAGTAACGACATCATCATAGCTAATAAATGTAAAATGTATAATGTATACATACTGGATAAAGGTGATTGTGTTTGTGTTGTTTTAGTTTTGTTTATTCCGGCTGCCCAGCATTGGCCAAACAATCACTTCATGCGAGTTTTAAATGTAACTGTTTTTCGGCTTTTAGGAAAAAAACATTGAAACCGTATTTTGTGCGTTGCATTTCTTTTGGAGGTAAGTCAGAAATTGGGGTTGAGGTTTCACCGGGAGAATTCTCCCTCAGTATTCCTGAATCCTGACTCCTCGTGGGAGCTGTAGCTGTTGAATGCCAGAAGAATAATCATTTCTTTGTTATTATTAAAATGAGGCTATCATAGTTCACTGTTCAGTGTAGTAATATATTCCCATGTTAGATTATGAACAAAGAACCAAACTAAAATGTTTCCTCTTTTCAGGAGAAATGACACAACACACCCTGCATGAGAATGTCTATTGTGTCTCTGTGTAAGACAATCTGTATTATATATTGTTATAAAAGTTACCATTCCAGGCCTCCTTGCAGAGATATTTAGTGTGCAGCAAAGAAGACGGGCCGGTGTTCTGCCCAATCCCCACGCATCACTCCTCAACCACATCATCCACACCTCCTCAGTAACTGCCGAGAAATGTAAACAGAATTCCCAGGACTCAGCTAGGAATGGCTGGGAGAAATATTCAACGCAACCAAACTGTTGCTGATCACTAAGAAACAAACATGTAGAGCTGTCAATCTCAAAATGCTTAACTGTGGGACGCTGTTGCAATAGATGCAGATGTGGGTGACCGGTTTCAATGTTTTTAAGTGGCCCTACACAACTATCATGCACATAAATAAACTCCTCAGTGCCCAGCACAGTTGTTTACATGGGAATGGGAGGAATTACCAAATAAGAGTAACCGACTTTATTCCCCTCTGGGGAAGCGAGAGCTCTGGAACGGAAAGCCTGGCATTCCTAAAAGAAAACAGAAACTCTGGCCTAACGGGCCGTTGACGTGTGAGTGCGCGGCCAACATAAGCACTGAAGCCGACCCCGCCGGCTCGGTTTGTGTTGGAAAAGTGTTGAGACGAAACAACGTGAGAAAGTTGCATCGCTTGAGCTTCAACTGAAAAACAGCGTCGACACACTGAGCAACCAACAATGAAGCGTGGCCTCCTCTACACTTACCAGGGTTCTTACACATTTTGACCAGTGGATTTCCAGGACTTTTCTATGACTTTAAACCAAATTTCCATGACCAAACTGAAATCTCGGTATAAGCATGAAAAATGTCGAAAATTTTGCGTATTGAGAGCGTACGCCGGCTTATATTTTGAGCGTCTTTCTTTAAAAAACATATTCATAATTTCAAACTCGTCGTAAATGAACACGTGATCATAACACATTTTCCTGACTTTTCCAAAACTTTTATGATTTAAGTTTTTTCCATGACTTTTCCAGGCCTGGAAACGACCATTTTAAAATTACATGACTTTTCCAGGTTTTCCATGACCGTACGAACCCTGACTTACACACGTGAGATTTTAAATCCACTCGAATAAGCTTCCTTTTGAACTCAAGAAACGGAGGCGAAAACGCACAATCACGCTCAAACACAAGCACGTCTCTCGAGATGCAGCACACTGTTTCAGGCCGGCCAGGCTCGGAGGGTTCTGCCTCTCTCCTCACAGGCGTTGCCAAAACAGAAAAATGCTGGCAGACATGAGGAATAAACTTGGAAGGTTTCTATTTAGGGCTGTAATCCCCCCGTGTGTAGCGTGACCTCTCAACTGTTAGGCTTTAAGGTCTCTTGATGTCCAATTCATCACACTGGTAGAACATCAACATCACTGTCAGTACATGCGCCCAATCAAAGTGATTATAAAACAAAGTGAATTCAACAAGGTTGTTTCATTGAATGCGTCCAGCCGACAGTATATTTGTTCATTTTTGACGGGCCTCATGTTGAGTGAAGATCGTGGCGATTGCGACACTAAATGAGCTCGCTTTTACTATTACTTACACACTTCTTGCAAGACCCCTGGTGCATTTCTCTGTATGACTGGAGAGCACTATCAAAGAGCGCCGTACGTCTTAAACTTAGGTTTCTGTATCGTGGGAGAAGGCAGTTTGATGTAGCAATAAAGCACCGAAACATGACAGTGGCTCGATAAACTAAAGAACAAGATGCAGGTGTGTTATCTTCCAGATAACAGAACGCTTGTACCACCCGTCGTGAAGGGTTTTACGACATGTGGATTGTGAAGAAAAGGAAAATACTAGGATTAAGTTGTCAAGTGAATTCATGTCGGTCCTTGATTTTGTTGCTTATCGTTATGTGTAATTTGTTTTCTGTGACATGGGGGACCACGTCAGAAAAGAAGTGTTCACACTTTTCAGGTTATCCCACGGCTTGTTCTGTCTTCTTTATCCATAAATCAAATAAATAATCACTGCAGCGAGAGATGAGGCAACTGTACTGCAAGACCTCACCTGTCTGTCTGATGAAATGAAATAGAACAGAGATAGAAAAGGTCTGTCATGAATTATGCTTTGCCCACTTAAGGGGAAGAAGGGCAGGCAGAGATTTTCCCCTCCCATCATCCTCACTCTCTAGACTTAGCTCTCACACACACACACACAGAAACACACACAAATACACACATTAATATACATTTATCAACCAATATCTCCTTTGTTTTCTCTCCGTCTCTATCTTGTATATATCAGGATGTAGAAAGGAGTAATGTGAGATTTGAAGAATACGCGGAGTGAAATATCGCCAGCTCTTGGCGTCGGCGTGATACTTTACCAAACATAGCATCCTGTGGCCTCTCTCCTCACCTCCCCCTCCGAGGAGAGCTCGGCCTGAACTTAAAAGCTTTAGGCAACAAGTGCAGCATGCTGGAGCTTTACTTGGGCTTGAAATATTCTTCTTGACCTGAACCAGAAACCTTCACTGGACTACACCACAAAAGTAAAACGTAATACCCCGAAGATGTTCCCAGAAAGTGAAGAAGAGGATTTCTGTAAATGGTCATATCGCTGTTACCCACATTGTGTTGTGTGATCACTCTCAGAATACCGTTCTGACATTGTTATCCAAAACTGTGTCAAAAATATCATTTTCATCTAATCATATTATATCAGGGGGGAGAAATGTGCTTGAAGGGTCACTTTTTGTTGGCTACCTTCTGCATCTTGCTTCCCATCAGAATATTGGTGTACAATACAAAATCATGACAGAATTTCTAATTTTTTGATGTTGTTGCATTGTTCAGCTTTTCCGCTCTACAAATGGACTAAACCGTGTGGCAACCCTCCCGAAACCGGTCTGGTCAATCTACTGAGTTTTTAATTTCTTGTTTTTTTTCTTCTAATTCTAAGACTTCCTGTTCTCTTGGAGCAGAGCAAAGCCTTTCCACTCCACAGTCCCGTCGTGAGTGCTCGTCCTTCTGCCACTGCCGCGGGTTGAGGGGATGGCTGGTCTTTCAAAGTGGCTTATTGCAGCCGCTGTTCTTCGAAGCTCAGACCTCTTTGGATTTCTTTTTTTTTTACAGGGGCTTGCCAAGTATAGTTTTACACACGTCTTTTTTGCGTAGCTGTAGCCATCCTTCACACGGTGGAAGGTGACCATCTCTGCTCGAGGAATGTGGTACACGGAAGGGATCTCTCCTCCGATCACTGTCGGGCTTCTCATGATGCGATGCACGTGAAAAATACGAAACAAATACCACAAGACTCAATGGTTGCGTAGGATGAACATGGATCCATAAAAAGCCCACCCTGTGGTCGTCGCATGTCTTACGAGGGCATACGCATTAGCACATGTGCAAAACAATAGAGTGTTTTGATTTGATCTTGGTGATCCGAGTAATCGACAGAAATATAAAAAAATAAAAAAACAGCTCAGCCCCCTCTCGTTCGCCACGCTACTCGACCATTCAGGACAAGAAGTCAGACTTCATGCTCCCCAGCAGCTCCGCCCTCTCTTCTCCCGACGTCCTCCCATCCCTGGAACGGTTCATGGAGAGGCAGATGTTTCCTTTTCCAAAGTTTCCCCTCCCCCGCCTTCTCCTCCTCTGACCGCTCCGTCCCTCCCTGCGTCAGCCTTGACTTATCGCATTTGCACAGAGAGACAGCGCACAGTCAGACAGACAGCCTCGGCCGAGCCAAGATGTCACACCGGTGACTCCGGCCTCCTGTCCATCGGAACACGCACCCTCCTCGTCTCCGTTTCTACCTCATTCCCTCTGGACACACGCGACTCCGTGCAGTCCAGAAACCGGAGCATTTATCAAGGCTTTTATAACACAGTTTGCTCGACTATGCATAAACACACGGCAGGGAGGGCTGCTCAGTCTAAACACTCTGCATACACACACACAGACACACACATAGGGCCACTCGCTCTCCTAAAAAGGCCTACACTTGGGCCGACTCCAGGATCCGACACCACCCTGCAGAGTACTTTGACATTCTGCTTCCGGAGACAACGGTGTTACATTAGGAGCTTAAGTGGTGGTGATGAAGCAGAACAAAGTGACCCTGTCCTGCTACACGGCCAGTGACTCTCACGTCAATGCTCATCGAGGCGGTGTGCTCTGCATAAGCCCACATACCTCACAGTATGCTGGTAAATATTGGGTTTAACAAGGAAATAAAATAAGTGAATCTTATATAATGCCATTTATTTCTGACAATGCACTTCAGAAAGCCCAGAGCATGCTATTATCTGTCGTTTAGGTTTTATCTGTAATAGACTTCAGACTGTAAGGTAATCCTATTTCTCAGGCGATTGCACAATCGAGATTCCAGGAAATTAAATTGAGGCTTTCATCAATACAAAAAAGGCCAAATGCTGAGAAAATAGACAAAGAGAGATGAAGGTTTAGTCGTATAAGTGTGTGTGTGTGTGTGTGTGTGTGTGTGTGTGTGTGTGTGGCGAAGAGCAGAGTTGGTGTGTTGGAGTCTCTACTGTGATTACTTGTAACTGTCAAACCCAGAGAGATCGGTTATTATTCCTTTTATCATTTCACAGACTTTAAATGTGATATTTCACAGGACATGTACTTTTAATGTGAAATCAATAAAGCATGGTGGGATTACTATACTGGAATTCTACAACGACAAACTGCTATAATTATCTGATGGGTATCTTCCTGTTAAATGTTTTGACTGTAAAGTCACAGTATACAGTAAAGCTGTTATTTTACTATAATTAATTGTAAAAAGAATTCACAGCAACTTGCTGTGAAAGTAATGTAAAGTAGCCAGTGATTTACTGAAAATGTAGAGTAAAATATTTTTTACGAAATAAAAAAGCACGGGTGTGGATTAAGGTAGTGAATGACATTTTTCTTATTCAACCATTTCCCCCCGACATTTAAGCACTGTGTCGATTTTGGATATTTTACATGTTGGCCCACTTGGATTAAAAAAAGACAACGTGACGGACAGCAATGCGCCACAGACTCTTCACCAAGAGTCAAGGATAGCGTGATCAATGAACTGACGGCAACAAAACCAAAACACACACCGTCAGAAGGGTTTTAAATATTCAGTTGTGGAAGTCCAGCACTGCCAATATTACAATGAACGACTCATTAAAGTTCCATGTACACTATGACCATTCTGCCTGATAGGCTGAAGACAGCAATCAATATTTCCCACACAAAAATTCTACTTTGAAATATGAATACAATTCTTAAAAGACACTAGTTGCACATGCACACATTCTTCTTTTTTAAATATTTTTCAGATAGGAGTCCCTTATTGGCTCAGAAAATTGGCTCAGAAAAAGAAATACTTCCATTATTAAACTGAAACACTTCATAAACAACACAGTTTTTATGAACTCGAGTGATATTTTATGGAGTAAATTGCATGAACACTGAATCTTTTCCGGTTCCCTCGTCGTAATAAATGACACATTTCCATTGAGCTGAACCCTCGGTGGGCTGCAGGGCTGGGATCCCTCCTCCCGCAGGACCACATCCTCTCACTCAACACCCTCTGCTCGCCTTACATAACGGACAATATTTATAGGCGGTGAGTAAATGTGTAAGTGTGTGTGTGTGTGTGGGGGGGGGGGGGGGGGTTGTATGTGCTCTCACAGTCTTATTCATAGTGGGTGAGTCTTTACCAGAGCTTGGGCGAGGTCAAGCTGGTGTGACAAGAGCAGGCAAAACCCCTTTGATCTCAAATGGATATTGTCCATTAGATTTTAAATCCTGTTTGACTAATTAACCGATGACAATGATACACCTGTTCTAGGTTGACTCAGTGTGTGTTTGCCGTGTGTCTTTGTCCACTTTGACTCAGCGGAGTCAAAACGTTGCACTGGCAAAGGCTGCAAATAAATCAGACTGCTGTTGTCCATTTTTTACCGTTGGACTCTTTGGAACTGTTAGGTTGTAATAGTTTATTTTGATAACATCTGCAGAGGTCTTATGTTTTAAATTAATACATATAGAAAGATATTATAATGGAAAATATTAGGGAGAATATTGATATTGTTATTAATGTATTATGAAGCATAGGGGTCATGTTTACTCTATGCAAATGTAAATGGCAAGAATTAATGTATATGGCATGAGAGTGACTGTATGTTAGTATTATAGATTGACGAAGCCGGTTGAATTCCGTCAAGTGACTTACAATAACAAGGGACTTTTATTGTGAAAGTGACTTTAATGCGGACAATAACAAGACGGGACACTTATTGTGAAAATACTTGTTTAGCGACTTGACCGGAAGTGACGTTTTGACCGGGGCCAGGGACATTGAGTATAAAACTCAGTGGATTAGAGAAATCGGGTCTCTTCCACAGGTATTCTCGGCGCCGGAAGGAGGGCGGAGGAGCCGATGAAGACCACGATCGTGAGGCCTTGAATGTTTGTTCTACACTTCCTGCCATGAAATGTTGATAACTTAATTCACGCGCGTCCGGAAGCCTGTTCTCCATCATTTGCGAAGTGCCCAGTTTCAGAACTACTTAACAGAACCGACTGAGTGTGTGTGTGTGTGTGTGTGCGCGTTAGTGTGTGTTCTACCTGTCGAGGGCCGTGCTGGTGGCCATGCTCCTGGCGAAGCCCTTGACTCCCAGCTGCCTGAAGTAGGGGATGATGGAGAGGTTGGCGGCCATGACGGCCAACGAGTCCGCCGGGTTCACGAAGAAGCCGTTTTCTCCGAGGATCATGTAGCGGTCCTGACAACAGCACAGAGTGAGCGTCGCTTTGAGTTTAAAGTGTCGTCAAGTCACCCGAAGCTTGACAGAGAATAAGGCTGGTGATCTTCTCGTACGATGACAACAACAGACTCCTTTGTTGTCTTCATAATTCTGCATATGAAACACATGAATTCAACACATTATGTGTAAATCTGTTCAACCAGCAGCCACCAAGCACAACCATTGGGTGACAGTTGGATTTGCAGTTCTGCTGTAAAGACAAATGTTCAACACAAATGATTGAAAAACTTTTTTCCAACAATCGCAATAACTCCTTCAAGTTTGGAAGATATTACTGACGGTGTTATGTAACTAAAAAAAGAAACCTTCACACAGAAAGACTACAACCTCTGGTGCTATTGACTGTGGAGACAGCAAGCCTGGTGGGAGGAACAGAGGAGATATGGCATAATTCTCGTGATGCAAAGCTAATTTACTCAACCAAGGGTGTGTGTGTGTGCGTGTGTGTGTGTGTGTGTGTGTGTGTGTGTGTGTGTGTGTGTGTGTGTATGCGCCACAGACATGGCTATTGGATGACATGGTGGAAAAAGTGAGCTGCTTGTTGGCTCATCATGGATACAGAATTATTCCGTCCCATTGCTTGTCTTCTTGTTATCAATGAGCAAACAATAACAAATAAAAAATAAATAAGGCTCTCTCTGGTATCTATGGGTGGAGTTTAATGACACTGACTTAGTCCTAATCGGTCAAATAAAATCTGAATAGTTCACAGTTATGGAAAAACATGGTTGTACTTTTTTTTTTTAATCTCGAGTTTAAAACTAAAGCTCCTTTTGGGGATTTGTTCCTCGACCACAAGATGACACATGACATGTAAATGCAGAAAATGCAATTTAAAAACTCCTCCGGACATGTTTCAAGACGACGGCTCACCCCATCGGCATCGAATGCAGCTCCGAAGCCAAAGTCGCCTTCCTTCATGGCGTCGACCAGAGAGGTGGCGTAAGTCAGGTTGGGCTCCGGAGGTTGACCACCAAAGTCCTCCAGGGGGACACTGTTGACTGCAGAGTTAGCGGGAGCTCCCAACTCATCACACAGGATCCTGCGTACATAGGGGCCCATCACTGAGGGAAGAGAACAGACAGAAGCAGTTGAGTCTTCCATGAGGTTTACGACAGCTCAGAGGCTGCTTCGTGAGCGACAGGGTGAGTTCTCTGACCTCCGTTCATGGCATCTATGTGAACCTTGAGCTGGTCTGGTCCTGTGAGAAGACTTTTAATGGCACTGAAGTCAAAGATGCTTCTCAGCAGCTGCAGATACACCTCGACCGAGTCGACGATCTCCACTGGAAAAGCACAGAGAGGAGTTTCTTTAGCTAGGGTGACCAGATTTGAGTTTGTGAAAAAACATCTCGTAGTAGTGTAGAGCATGCCGCACAAACAACAATGCAACTAGTGGAGGCGGCAAGTTGCTCGGTGTTGCCAGATTGGAAATGGTGAAGTATCGTACCAAAGGCTCAAGATGGTCGTATTTGGAGGATAATTATCGTGTATCTGGCAACCCTGAGGTCGGTCGACCAATGACTGTTCTCTCTACAGTCAGAGCTCGCGCAAGAAGGTGGAACGTAAGGGAGATACCATTTCCAAAACTCGTCAGGGCTAAATACTAGTTTGTGAAAGACCCAGAGAAACAGAAAAATCCGACGAAGCAAAATCCCGACGTTTTTGGAACCTGCCGGACGCATTTTTTAGGTCTCAAAAAGAGGACATGTCCGGGGAAAAGAGGACGTCTGGTCAGCCTACTTTAGCACCGGATGGCGACGTGTTTGTTTGTCTTTCAGAACGTTGAAAGCAGCGAGCGAGCGTTGTACCTCTGAAAGGTTTGAACTTGTTCTCCAGGTCAAATTCTTGTCTTCCCAGCCTGGACAGGTCAATGTGGAGATCGGGGCAGATTGCGTACTCCTCCAGCTTCCGGCTCACCTGGTAGATCCTCTCCATCACGGTGTCCGAAGACGGGCCTAGCACGCAAAGAAAGACATACATTGATGCCGTTCAAAAGTTTGGGGTCACCCAGACAATTTCCGGTTTTCCATGAAAACTCACACTTTTATTTATCAAATGAATTGCTAAATGAATAGAACATATAGGTTAGAAACAATTATTTTTATTTTAAATATATTAATTTTGTTCTTCAAACTTCAAAAGGAAGGCCAGTTTTATAGCTTCTCTCACCAGCATAACTGTTTTCAGCTGCGCTAACATAAAAGGGGTTTTCAAGGGTTTTCTAACCCTCCGTGTGTCTTCTAAGGCGATGAGCAAACACAATGTACCATTAGAACACTGGAGATGGACCTCTATACACCTATGTGGAGATTTTATTAAAAAACAATCGTTTCCAACTAGAAAAGCCATTTACCACATTAAATTTAATGTTATCTTCATTGAAAAAAACAGTGATTTTCTTTGAAGAATAAGGACATTTCTAAAAGAAAAATCTTTTTCTTAGTGACCCCAAACTTTTGAATGGTAGTGTATGTGAAAACAGTCTTTTTTTTCTCAATAAAAAACAATAATAATACAAAACATCCCTGACTTTTACAGATGGTTTCAATCCCCTACGTTCGACTTAGCAAATATTAGGACACTAGGATAATCAGAAAACAGGCGCTCACCTCCATTCGCCACGTTGAACTTGATTCCGAAGTCTCCAGCGGGGCCTCCGGGGTTGTGACTCGCCGTGAGGATGATCCCGCCGATGGCTTTGATCTTCCTGATGATGCAGGAAACAGCCGGGGTGGACAGGAGGCCGTTCTGACCGATTACCAGACGGCCAATCTGATTTTAAATAGGAACAACGTCAGTTGCACATCAATCCAGGCAGTCACCTATTGTTATAATGTTTTCCAAGAAGCTGTGACACAAAATATAGATGGGGGGGAAAAAACTACACTGACCTTTAAACAAATGTACAAGAGCCCATGGGTCCCACTGGATCTAAAAGCAACACGGGCTCAAAGCACTGCATCATTCTACAGGTGACTAAGTGACAGGCAGCTTTAAAAGAGCAAAATGATCTGCCTCAAGAGGGTGCCTAAATAACAGAGCTGCACTCTCTATTTATAATGCGTACGCTACTTTTAAAGCGATAATACCACCGGCATCACATCATTCCCCTGCACATCAGCCATTCTAAATAAAAGTATCCTCACTGGAGAGGAATTTATTCTCCCGATGTCAGTGTATCCTCCCAATATCCAGCATGTTGCGTGTGTATAGAGAGAAAAGACAAGGGAAGTGAGGCACTACTTAAAGATTTTTAAGTTACCTTCACTCTGATTTTTTAAGTTGTCTGAACTGACATATTATGAGTTGACTTAGCTAATGTTTACTCCAATTACATCAGTTGCCGAAACTCTTTTTTTTGTTGTTTTAAGAATTTAAAATTATTGAGCTACTTTACTGAGAAATTTTGAGGCAATCGGTTTCCTCACCTTTTTCAAGTAAAATTAACTTATTACATTTTACAGTGTAGTGAATGGTATTGTGTGTAATGGAGTACCTCAGTTCATGTGAAAAGCAATGAATTATTTCCCACTATGATCACATTTAATTCAGCAACCCGTGTAATGGAGATAGTCCATGCATTGGGCGGGTCATCCGCAACTGTTGTCTGACTTTTGGTTCAATGCCATATGGGGATCCCCCATAAGCATGAGGTTTGGCCCTGGAGAGGTGGAGGGGGGACATACGTCGGCAGGAAAATAGAGCAGGATGGATGGATGTGCTGATAAGGCCGACATCAAGAGACACTTGGCTGGGCCAGCAGGGGGAAAAAAGACTGATCTCAAAAACAAATGATATTCCCTTCAGACTTTCCCTTGGCGCCGGTCCAAACCAATCACAAAGATCTCGGAGCAAGCGTTTTAAAAAAGGAGCTGCGGGGAATTTCCTCCCCTCTGTCTCTCCCACTCGGTCTTCCTATTTTCGTTTATCTGACACTTGAGAGTTCACACACATTTCGGCCGTGTGTGCGTGCGTCAATGCCGCAGATTATTACTTTTCCCCTAAAGTGAAGCGCTCGTGTCTGTGTGAGGATGAGCTCACGCGATAATGCGAGATAAGATTGTGATGCTGAAGCCAACGATGACCAACTGTGCAGTCTGTGGATCAACGGGATGCAATTGTACAATTTTGATTTCAGAATCCAAAAATATAAAAAAGCGGCCTATGTTTTTTTTAAAGAAGTTGTGGATCAATCTGCTGAGAGCGTTTCTTGGCCGAATAAGTTGCAGGTCACCTCATCGCTGTTCATACATAGGTTACATCATTTATTTATCTTATCAGTGACCCCTGAATACAAAGTTGAGGTTATTGTCTGTATGAGTTGAGAGCACTTCAATTAAAGATGGGTTTTTCCACTTCTCAGACTGTCATTTTTTGTTTTTTTCTTTGAAAGATTTGAAGAAACATACCTTTACAGTGTTCTACAAGACAAATGGAAATATTAGGGGGGAAAAGTCTACATCATTTTGTTCTTTTTTTCATATTTCCTCCTCTGGGCGACAGCACATGAACACCCTGAATACAAAATGTTTTTTTTCATCACCAGTTGTTTCATTGCAGTGATAAACAGCAACACAATCACATATAACTGTTTACTTGGACTCATATGTTAAAATATATTAATTTTCTGGTTTATTTTTATTTCAATTTATGATAGGAATTTATATGCATTTTTTGTTTCTACCTATACATTTTCAGTCTTTCTCTTTTGTATATTATAAAGAATAATATTGTATTGTATTTGGTTTGATTGACTGAATAAAATACACAAACAAACAAAAAAACAAGATGTAACCTTTTGGTTTTTACCAAGCAAAAATGTCAGACTTGTGCAGAGTTGGGGGGGCTTACAAGTGTGTTGATATATTGGAACAAATGCTCCCCAGGCCGTGGGCCCGTCAGGACTGTCACCCCCACCCACCCACCCACCCCTCCTTATTCCTTACCCCATTGGCAGCTGCCATCTGCACGATCACCTCGGTGGCAGCTGGGCTGAAGTAGCGGCCGTCGCTGCCCACCACCATGGTGCAGCCCTGCCGGTCCCGCAGGTCGATGGAGGACAGCACGCTCTGGATGTAGTTCTGCAGGTAGTTCTTCTTGCCCTCGAACACCGCCGTCTTCCTCCGCAGCCCGTTGGTGCCGGGTCGCTGGTCGTCGAAGGGGGCGGTTTGGACCGTCAGCACCGGGATGGGGCTCGTCTCCATCCTCCTTCTTGCGGGGACCCGGCGAGCGGGTCAGTTACTGGAGTTCGCTTCTGCTTGGTTCCGAGTTTTTTTTTTTTAAAGACCCAAGAAGGAACACAGAGGGGCACCGCGTGGGCCTGTGAGGTGAGGGCGCAGTCGCCGTGCCGTGGGGCAGTGACGCAGGGATGAAGGGAGACACCCAGACACCAATCAAACAAATCCCCCCCGGCGGTGTGTGTGTGTGTGTGTGGACGCCTTCAGAGCCGCATCCCCTCAGTGAGCATCCAGCAGCAACTCTCCTCTCCGTTAGACAACTCCCCTCCTCTCCCAACGAGCCTGAACTGACGACAAGAGAAGAAGAAGGAAAAAAAGAAAAGAAAAAGCAGGCAGGGCCAAAATCTTCAAGGCCCACAATCAGCTGAGCCTCTGGACAGAAATAGACCGTTGGCTGATGGCGGAGGGGGATTGTGTCGGGGCCCTTTCTGCAACCGGACACTGCTCGTGTCCGAGCCGCCCGGTATGAAGCCGGGACCGGACTCACACGCGGGGCTTTTTATAAGTGACAGAAACGCAGAGCAAAACTCCTCTAACTTTTTATTTTTCATTGGAAGCTCATTTGTTTCTCTTGCATGATATTTGTATTAAATTGTTAGTGCCGGCTTTAAAGGAATCGAACCAGCGACATTGTATTTATTTGCTGTTACACGAGCAGGTCCGGCCGTCACCCGGAGGCTGCGCGCGTCTGCGTTATGCCTGGTAGACAGCGCCACCTGGTGGCGGGAAGAAATAACTAGATTTTTCGTTTAAAAGAGCGCTGATGAAGTTTCATAGAAACTATATCAAACTGAAGGGAGATTTTTAATTGTTATTAATTTAATTATTTACGCTGTTATATAAATTATAGATAAAATACCAATGTTGATAAATGTGAGCCTTCAATAAGAGTAATATATGGAAATGTTTATTTAAATATATATATAATTACAGTCTCATTATAAATCAATGAGTTTATTTTTAGCAACATGAACTGGAGCTGGTATCATTGTCACTAATAATGCTGGTGAGAAATTGTGTTTTAAGTTATTTATTGTTTCCGTAAGTCTAGCCAAATGATTATAAAGATATGTTTTAACCGTTACAGATGAGTCGACTTCTTTAACAGTTTAAAATATCATAAACCAACAGTGCACGTGAGGACTTGACTGGGAGGATGCAGGCTTGTTGTTTGCCTTTAATAATGGTGACATAATATGACTTTGGAAAAGATAATTACACTTTATAAACTGACCCTTATGAATTATCAACATAACAAAATCGTAATATGTTTTTGACTTCATAATGCAGAGAAGCATTAATATCAGCTGCTTTTTCAAGTACAGGCTGTTAATATAATAATATTCCCACTGCGCCCTGATCCCAAACAGATATGTACAAACTGTAAATGACTACTTTAAAATTAAAATAAATACAAACTATAAAAATGGTAGCCTATATAAATAGCCGAATAAAGAGCTTGGAACACCACAGATATTTTTCAGACATTTATTTTGACAAGTCAATTACTAACAAAAACACAACGATGGTTTAGACTGCAACAAGTCTCACAAATATATATTACCACTCTTCTTATTTACACGCATTTCTTTTAAAGACATAACTTTGAATGTCAACGCACATAAATATCATGCAATTAAAACATTTCTTTAAGAAATGGGCCACACCAACATGTCTTCACACAGCATCGGACACACAGACACTGACGGCTTCAACAGTGATGGTAAGAGAGTCTGAGATGCTCGTTTCTTAAAGGGGCCGTGCGCAGCATGGCAGAAGGGCAGAACGGGGTCCTGGGAGCCTGCAGGAGCGTCGGAACCAAACAGGCAGCGCGGCCCGTCATGAGATGCGCGTACCCGAGAGCGCCGCGAGGGCTGTGCTGTGGGTGTGTGCTCGGTGGGCCGAATGGGGAGGGCTTGCTCATGATGCTGTCGATGCTGAAGGAGCACTTTGCCTGCGGGCCCGGCTTTGGCTCAGCGGGTTCCGCTGCGCACAGCTGCGCGCTGAAGTCTTTCGGCCCACTGCACTTCCCGTGACTGTTCAAACTTTGTGGCAGAACGTGATAAGAGGAGGGAGGCATCATGATGCCCTCCTGCAGAGGCATGTACCGGATAGGAGTAGTGGCCGGGGGGCTTACCTGGCCCTGCACGCAGTACGGTAGCCCGTACGCCCGGTAGCAGTTCAAGTTGGAATAAAACACGAGACCGTCTTTGCCAAACTCGGGCTGGTTTCTCTTGAAGCGCTTCCTTCGCCGGAGGAAGCTGCCGTTGTCGAACATGTCCTCTGAGGCGGGGTCCAGAGACCAGTAGTTACCTTTGCCCGGGTTCCCAGGCTCCCTCGGGATCTTGATGAAACAGTCGTTGAGGGAGAGGTTGTGCCTGATGGAGTTCTGCCACGCGGGAAACTTGTCCCTGTAGTAGGGGAATTTGTTGCTGATGAAGTCACAGATGCCACTCAGCGTCAGCTTCTTCACCGGGCTCTGCAGGATGGCCATGGTGATGAGGGCGATGTAAGAGTAGGGAGGCTTTACCGAGCTGCTCTGGGCTTTCCTGGACGCCGGCACGTCCGCGCAGAAACTGTTCTCGCTCTCCCCCGAGGAGTCTGGCTCGGAAGAGTCGAATTCAGCACTGGATTCTGCCGAGGACCCGGGGTCGGGAGAGCACTCATCTCGATACAAGCGCCCGTGGCCAGGCTCGTCCTCCCCCACTATGTCAATCGCATCCTCTTCTAAAGGCAAATCGGCGTGTTGTGAAGCTTCAAACTCACTGGACAGAGTCATGATCACACGCAGAATGTGTTAAAAAACGCGTCAAAAACTCAGCTGTGCCAAAGATGCATTAATAGTTCGCCGTGCGTAAAAACCAAGAGGGCCCTTCTCGTGCGTAAAAGCGCATCAGCCGTCTGGTTCTCCTTAAACCCTAGAATGCCGATTTGCCGTGGAATGGAGGGCTGAGGCTTTATATGCAGGGAGACCACTGTCCTGCAGGCCAGTCCCATTAACCCTCTGGACCTATCAGAGTGGTCCCTCGCCGCGGGGAGCCAGAGGAGGCAAGCACACAGATGGGGGGGAGTCCTGAAGTGCGCACGGCCTATACTCATGTAGAGAGAGCTCAAACTGTTGCAAAGTATTTCATTAAATGTGTTTAACGGCAAGACTGAGTGCACACAACAACGTGCATAACATTAAAACAATATGTAAAAAAAAGAATTGTTTTTAAAACATGCCGCGATTCGTTTCGATCACCAGTGCTCATATAACTTGTTGTACTCCTGCTGCACAATCAGGACGCATTCACAGTGGTTGGGCATGTGTTCCGTTGCTCTGGGTCTGACATGCGCACATGCCACCACATTAGATGCACGTGATGAGGTTAAAGTTGACTCCCGGTATTTTAATCATCTGATATTACAGAACATCGAGCAGCACAGTCGGAGGTGGGATGTTCTCGGGAATTTTAACACCACGCCTTGCCAGTGCTAAGAAACCAAGTGTTCCCCCTCTCGGAACCCCCGCGGGTTCGTTTAGTTTGCCACCTCTGGATGCCCGCAGGTGGTGTGACCATGAAAATGGCCGTGGCAAGGCTCCCCGCAGCCTGCAGAGAAAAGAGGCAATAGTCGCCTTAACGAGGCCATCAGCATCAGAATCGAGTAGGAAACGGCGGAGCTGAACGGTGCGCTCTGGGCTACAGGGCTCAGCTCGGCTTTACGACCGGGATGAATACGCAGAGCAATCCTCAAAGCAAACCGGTCTTACAGCGGATATGTGCTAAAACCGTGCTGCTAAACCATCTCCATTGCAAATGACCACGTTGGGGAAAACTCCACCTATTTCGTCACCTTACTGGGCCTACTGTGTGTGAGAGAGATGGTTCTCACAGGACGGGCCCAATAAAAGAGTAACAAATACCTGAAAACAGAATGGCAGCAACACGTCAAGTATTGCGACTTTATTGACGCTGCAATTCAACATTTAGTCTTAAATGCGGTGGAACTGTCGGTGCTGTGAAGCAATTAAGGCAAAGATGGATTAAAAAAGCGGCAGATCCTTAAAAACGCTAATTTAAAGAACACCATTCAAACTCAATTGGCAACACGTAAAGCCAAGTGGAGTGGAAAGCTGCAACAGGTTTAATGCATCCATGGACCAAATAAAGCAGGTTTGCATGGCACTAACGATAAATAATATATTAATGAATAATAATTAGAGCCAATTATACGTTTTTAAGCAGGAAACATTACTCTACTTGTACTTTTAGAGTCATCACAACCTGTGAAACAAACGCTCTTTATTATGAGCATTTCCTAGTAAGTAAATGCAGTAATAATAAAAAAACTTAGTTTTATGAAAATAAAAGCTAAGATGTTAATGCTCTAAAGGCATTTTTCCCGCTTTGTTGAGTATCATGCTGAACTTACCACTTTAACACAAAGCTACTGTTGTCTGTTGTTATGTTAATGAGCACCGTCGTCACACAGAACTAGCCATTTCTACTGATCTTCTTCTTTTTTTTAACGTTTATTTGGTTGAGGCATATCAGAGCAGTCGCAGAATACGTTCAGGAAAAAATATGTTTATTTTGAATAATTAAAAAAATACAGGAAGTTAAAAGCCAGAAACTTGTTTACAAGGTAGTCTTGTACCACACTTGATACATTATGTGCGTCACTTTGCAACTTCTAACACTCGGGATCCCAAACTGAACACAATGGTAGATTTTACACCGCCGTCTTTCTGAGAGAAACACATCTCACATGTCAGAGTCCATGAGCAAAAATGCAAAAGCATGTAGCTCGAACACCACTACCACACACACACAGTTTGTGATACGCTGTAGCTTTTAAAACAGATATGATGGATTATCACAATTTGAAAACTGCCGTCACCGTAAACCGTCCACTGAGGAAAAAGAGGAAACGTCTGAGACGCGTTGCCAGGGTTACGGATGGTCAAAAGCCACGACGTGCAGAATCATCAGGTTTTCGATGCAGAGGGAAAATAAGTGTGTGTGTGTCTAGTTCCCCTGTGCTCCTTCCACCACGGTCGAGATGAACTGGTCCTGCAGAATCTTCTTGTCCAGGTTCCGACCTGCAAGACCGAGGAGAGACCAACGTGAGACTATTTTACAGGCCTCTACCTACGATTTCTTACAAATGTGAAAGGAAGTTCCCTGGAAAGAACAATGTAATATGCTACAAATACAATATGGATGACTAGATTAAAGCAGGTTTACCACCAAGAACTTATAGAAATGTTCTAGAATGAGTGAGCTACTAAACGGTGAATTCGTCAATTTATGTTTTGTTTTTTTAACCCTCCTGTTACCTTTGGGGTCAATTTGACCCAATTCAATGTTTAACGTCTCTAAAAAAATGATTGACATCATTTTTTTTGCTTCATATTTCATGACTTTTCCTAATTTATTGGGGACAACTGGGAAAACAAAAAATTCACATGATATGTTTTCAATGTCCTGTACACAACTTAGGAATTTGTAAATTTGACCCCAGGTTTAAACATATAAGAAATATCAACTTTTTTATTTATTTAAAGGGCTATTTAGGTACTCAACAAACAAACATAGAGTGACACTCAAACTTGGGAAACAATATTAATTCTAATAATTTTCTGGAGGTTTTAATTGCTGGGGTCCAATTGACCCCACGGGTAAAATATGTTAGTAAATTTGAAGGTAACAGGAGGGTTAATACTAGTATACTACTAACACTTTTGATACATTTAATGCAATTGAGCGAAGCGGCTGCCTTCGCAGTGGTGTGTGTGAGCCGTGTGTAAAGACACACACGTGAAAGAAGTGCGCGCGTCTTCACCTATAAAGACCAGCCGGTTGATCCGCGAGTTCTCCTCCCAGAGCTGTGGAGTCTCATTCAGGTCATACAGCTCGTGGACCCCCTGCAGCATCACTTGGTGGGCTTTACCTGCAAAGGACACGATGCCCTGAAAACAAACAAGTCACGAGTGACGAATGACACATTAACCGGGCCTGAATGAAGCGGCTGGCACTGATTAATACAGATCATGAAGTGGCAGTTATTGATCACCGCTGCCACTCGGGGGGACTATTGTGCCGGACCGTACCTTTAACCGGATGACAGTCATGGGTTGCCCCTCTTTGTTTTTGAACATCTTCTCCCACAGGAGCTCCTGGAACGGTGCAGAATGGGTGTTTACTTTACAAAAGGACTGTATTGTGTCCGAGCTAATTAGTAATAGTAGTAACGGCGAAGGGGATACCGACCTGGATGAAAACATTCAGAGCATCCTCAGAGAGATTCCCGGCCACTTCAAACGTCACCGTTAAAATACTCTGAGGAGGACATTAAAGGGAAAACTGTATTTACGACACGGTATGTATGTTGTGGTTTTCAGACGAAAAGTATTGTTGAACAGATTTGGAGTAAGTTCTCCACAATTCTGAACTCATTGAAATACAAATATGTGACACTTTGTGTGAAATAGGATGGTGAGGGAAAAGCTGATCTTACAGCACATAACTATTATCAGCACAATGTACAAAAGTACCCATTAATCAACATTTAAAGAGTAAATGCATCATCTGTATATTTTAAATCATGTTCCAGAGACGTTCAAACCGCATTTTAATATTGCCAAGGAACATTTCAACAACTTTCTATACTGTGTGGTAATTTATTACAATGCATATGTTATCCACAGTTATATGCAGTACAATATGTTTAAGAGGTATATATAATTAAAAATACCTCTACAACTTTTATAAGTGTCCTTTCCATCAATGCTTTTATGTTTTTGAGATATATATATATATATTTTTTTTTTACAGACTCTAAAAATCACATTTCACTGATGAAACTTTTTTTTTCTCAGTTCACTGAAACCTGCAAAGTCATTATGAACGTTAAACAAAAGGAGTGTTTTTACGCCCCGGCTGATGACTTTGTCAATGAGCGTGTCAAAAACCACAACTCCACTCGGCACCTGAAACCTCTCTTTATCTGCCTCCAACCCCCCCCGCCCCCACCCCCACACACACACACACACAATTAAAAGGGCACTTTGTAGATATTTGGTGTTTTGTGTTGGAGTGTTAAGGTTACACACTTCCTTGTCATTTGGTATAACAACAGAAAAGCAGCATTCTCATTTGCATGAAAAGAGCAACACGGGGAAGAGGAGGAGGAGGAGGGGGGGAGGGACGATTGAGCTTCATGCGGGAAAGAGAACTCGGAGAAAACAGACAACAATGCCGTTATTTACCCACACAAACAACCCTCATCTCTCCTCATCCTGTGATAAAAGGTCGTGGGTTTAAAGCACAAGATGAGGCCTAATTGCTGCGAGGAGTCATTCGGTCTGATGAAAGCATCGAGAACAAATGGCGCGGGACTAATCCCGGGATCGATAGATTTTCATAATTTACATCTCCGCTGAAAAGAGCTGGATTCGACCGACGCTTGGATATTGGAGATACATTGTGTCTCCTGCTCTAAAAAGATACACCAGAGGGTTTCCCCCTCTTCGTATGTGGACGATGAAACGTGTTCTGTGTGTTGTTAAGTTGTAATAGTTTATTTTGATAACATCTGCAGAGGTCTTATGTTTTAAATTAATATATACAGAAAGATATTATAAAAGAAAATATTAGGGAGAATATTGATATTGTTATTAATGTATTATGAAGCATAGGGGTAATGTTTACTCTATGCAAATGTAAATGGAAAGAATTAATGTATATTGCATGAGAGTGACTGTGTGTTAGTATCATAGATTGACGAAGCCGGTTGAATTCCGTCAAGTGACTTACAATAATAAGGGACTTTTATTGTGAAAGTGACTTTAATGAGGACAATAACATCCTGTTACAGAGACTGGAGCAGTCGATTGGCATTTCAGGCACGGCACTAATTTGGTTTAAATCCTATTTATCAGATCGATCTCAGTTTGTATTTGTAAACGATGACGCCTCGATAACCACCAACGTTAATCACGGAGTTCCACAAGGTTCTGTGCTTGGACCAATTTTATTTACCTTATACATGCTTCCTTTGGGCAATATTATCAGGAAACACTCCATAAACTTTCATTGTTATGCAGATGACACTCAACTATATTTATCGATAAAACCAGAGGAGAGCAACCAACTCTGTAAAATTCAAGCATGTCTTAAAGACATAAAAACATGGATGACCTGCAACTTCTTGATGTTAAACTCAGACAAAACCGAAGTAATTTTAATCGGCCCTGAGCACCTCAGAGATCAATTATCTGGTGATGTGGATTCTGTAGACGGCATTGCCCTGGCATCCAACACCACTGTAAAGAATCTTGGCGTTATCTTTGATCGGGACTTGTCCTTTAACTCCCACGTAAAGCAAATCTCAAGGACTGCATTCTTTCATCTACGTAATATTTCAAAAATCAGGCACATCTTGTCTCAAAAGATGCAGAAAAATTGGTTCACGTTCGTTACTTGAGACTGGATTACTGCAACTCCTTATTAGCAGGCTGCTCTAATAAATCTCTTAGGTCCCTCAGTTGATCCAGAATGCTGCAGCTCGTGTTCTCACTAAAACTAAGAAAGAGATCACATCACTCCTGCACTAGCTGCTCTGCACTGGCTCCCAGTAAAATCAAGAATCACTTTTAAAATTCTTCTCTTAACCTACAAAGCCTTGATTGGTGATGCTCCATCATATCTTAAGGAGCTTGTCGTACCATATTGCCCCACTAGAGAGCTACGCTCACTAAATGCGGGACTACTTGTAGTTCCTAGAGTCTTAAAAAGTAGAATGGGAGCCAGAGCCTTCAGTTATCAAGCTCCTCTTTTATGGAACCAGCTTCCAATTTCAGTCCGGGAGGCAGACACAGTCACCTCGTTTAGGAGTAGACTTAAGACCTTCCTCTTTGACAGAGCTTATAGTTAGGGCTGAATCAGGTTTGCCCTGGTCCAGCCCCTTGATATGCTGCTATAGGCTTATAGCTGCCGGGGCGTTTAGGATGCACTGAGTACCTATCTCCTCTTTTTCTGTGCTTAAGGATGAATTTTCATCTCTCAATCTCACGTTACTAGCTCTGCTTTCTCCAGGGAAGTCCTTTTGACTGTACGTGTCATGGGGTGATCGGACCCTATGAGACGGCATAGATCTATCTGCCTGATGGATCGTCTGGGTCGTGGAATTCCTGCTCATGACTACGCCACTGTCCTGTTGAGACTCCGCCCTCCTCCTCCCACCGCCATCTGCCTGATGGATCGTGGAGGTCTCCATCGTGGAATATGCCTACTATGAACTATTCATACACTCTGTCATATTCATTGAATGTATTTTAACTCTAAATCTGTCCTTCTGTACACATTACATCTATTGCATCTGTCCATCCTAGGAGAGGGATCCTCCTCTGTTGCTCTCCTCCAGGTTTCTTCCCTTTTTTCCCCTGAAGGGTTATTTGGGAGTTTTTCCTGGTCCGATGTGAGGTTTTGGGGCAGGGATGTCTATGTGTACAGATTGTAAAGCACTCCGAGACAAATTTGTAATTTGTGAAATTGGGCTATACAAATAAACTGAATTGAATTGAATAACAAGACGGGACTCTTATTGTGAAAATGCGACGGAACCGGAAGTGACGTTTTGACCGGGGCCAGTGAGATCGAGTATGAAACTCCGGGGTTTAGAGAAATCGTGTCTCTTCTACAGGTATCCTCGAGGCCGCAAGGCTGAGGGCCCGGAGGAGCCGGGAGCCGAGGAGGAGCGCCTTGAATGTTTGTTTTACACTTCCTGCCATTAAATATTGATAACTTAATCCACGCGCGTCAGGAAGCCTGTTTTCCATCATCTGCCAAGTGCCCAGTTTCAGAATACTCGACAGTGTGACTTCTGGATTGGTTTCAAACGACTGCAAAGCCAGAACACGAAGCAAAGACTCTGGTCAGTCTAGCCAACCCAGTGCGCCCAGTCGACTGAATGTCTCTGACGCTGCGTCGGAACCGAGACCGGGTGACGAGGAAACATCAAAAGCCTCGATCACCAAACAAAACCCAAAGCAGGGAGGGAGTTTTCACTCCAGTGTCACAGCCTGGGGGAATGCAAGGCACAATGTTAGCCTCAGGAGAAGGCATTCCCTTCATCCTGGAGGAAATGACGTGTTGAAATAAATTAGCAAACACAACAAGGAAAACCATAAGAGATGAAGGACTGTATCGGCAGTGAATGAATGAAAGAAGTAACCGGACGATCAATACCTTGTCCAGGTGTGGCCTCGTGTCCTTCACCAGCTGGAGCTTCTCCGCGAGACTTTTCAGAGGAGAGAACGACAAACATCACGTCACACGTTTGTCCATTTTCATGTCGGTGAGATTTCCACTTAAAAAGGGCTCAAGAGGTAAAGGGTCAGTCTGCAGAGAGTGTGTGTGTGTGTGTGTGTGTGTGTGTGTGTGTGTGTGTAACCGCTGCACTCGCTGCTTCACTTCATATGTTTTGAAATGATTTCATAGATGTATTCATCCAGAAGCTGAATTACATCATGAAGAACGACAGAGCTGCATCTTGGGATGGCATTACAAAATATATATTTTTAGAGCTGAATTTACACACTGTCAATAGAAAGGTTGCCAGAGTCATTAAAATGTGTCTTTTATTATTATTATTATCATCATTATTTAAATATAGCTGCAGAGTGTGTGCTCTCTCTTCTAGCTGCTGATATTCTGGAGTAGCATACACACACACGGAGCATACACACACACACGCAGCATACACACACACACAGCACACACACACACGGAGCATACACACACACACGGAGCATACACACACACACGGAGCATACACACACACACGGAGCACACACACACACGCAGCATACACACACACGCAGCATACACACACATGCAGCATACACACACACACACACAGCATACACACACATGCAGCATACACACACACACACACAGCACACACACACGGAGCATACACACACACACGGAGCATACACACACACACACACAGCATACACACACACGCAGCATACACACACACGCATCATACACACACACAGAGCATACACACACACGCAGCATACACACACACACACACGCAGGACGCAGAATCCAGCGCTGAGAGTTGCCTGGACTCGTCGGGCTCTGGACCCAAGAGGTCGCTCTCTGCTGCTCTCCACAGTTTCGGCCTTTGTGTCGCGTCTCGCGGTCGAACACATAGAACACACTGCATGCTGTATCAGTGCCTAATGACACAGCTCTGACAACTTTAGAAACGGCAATTAAATCCTACAAACACCCCCCCCCCCCAAACAAACTCCGGCCCTTGTTCTGCCCGTCCTCCCCCTTCTCCCTGACCTCACAAGGAGGCTGAATGCGGCGTCCAGCAGCTCGAGCCCTGCGTGCTGTTAGCGCCACACAGGCGGAGCGGCGGGGGGGCCGCTTCAAACAGCCAGCGTGGGACGGAGGGGAGGAGGGGCTCGGACTCTCAAAGGCAGGGGGGGGGGGGGGAGGAGCTATCTGTTGGGACAAGGGGGGACTCCTCGGGAGCCAGCGGACACACACGGCTCTAATCCTCCGCAGCTGGCCTCGGAGACACTGACCGAGGGCATGTCGGAGAGCTTTAATTTCATTCACATGAAAGGATGAACACCGACTCCATTCATGAGCACGGCATTCTGCAGGGGATACAATATGATGACCACCCTGCGGTGTAACAGGGGGACGCTCAATAAAAGAGTGTGTTAATTAGAGAGGAACATGATGAGCAACAGTATCAAAGACCGCTGGGCACACACCGTTCGGACCGGCGTCAACGCAGCCCAACCGGTCTTTCACTTTCACCGCAAGTTTTCAAATAGAACACGACGGGCACCATATTGTCAGCGGACGCGTCGGTATCCAAGTATACGCCGACCGATAAGACATTCCAATGAAAAGACGTGCTCAAGGCAACAAGAAAACAGTGTTTCCGTTTCATATTTGGTCCACTAGAGGACAAAAAACTCAAATGTCTTTCTTCTTTTCCATAGAAGAGCAAATCATATCAGGGATCTAGCAAGAAAGAAATGCTTTTAATTCGACTGGTCAGATGTAAAACTACATGTCGTTGTCCCAGTGCTTGACAATAAAGTTGAATCTGAATCTAATGAGCAAAGTGACGACTACTTGTGTTGTTTTGATTGGACCACACCGCCTTTACCTTTTTTGTAAGATAAATATGTGGTGATTTCTTGATGTCCTTTATAAACACCGTCATCGTGACATCACTTGTCTGTCAGAAGTCAGTTTTTTGGGAAAGTTTCAGGGATCCTCATGAATTTAAAACATCAGCTGATGACTTATTGGTATTTGGCTTTTCGCAGTACATTTCTTGGCCGTTACAGAGTATTTTCACTTAAATAATGAATGTATTCTGCGTACATGACCAAACCGACTCACTTGGCTCCGTCTTTACTGTCGAAGGAATGCAGATCCAGCACTTCGGAGAGATTCACCCTGTGGAAGAAGAGGGCGGATTAGAAGTCGTCTCAAACTAACATGCGGGGCAAACGGTTGAACCGACTCGAGCTCGAAAAGTTGTGGGAATGTTTTTCCGATTAACCCCTCGCTGCACGGCGTCTTTCATCTGCTCACCCTGTCCTGAACTCTGTGGGGTGGCAGGAGCAGATCTGACACACACCCAGACCTTTGAAACACACAGATGCTACCTGGGTCCCCACAACACACAACATGCTAACACAGAGGGGGCGCGCGCACACACACACACACACACTCTCACACTCACACACCGACTTGAAGACACAGGGTCAGAGAGCAAAGACTTGTGGGTAATTGGACACCGTTGAAGGTTCGGTGTTTATTCAGGGTGCAGCAGCTTGTTTATGTGAACGTGTGTGTGTGTGTGTGTGTGTGTGTGTGTGTGTGTGTGTGTGTGTACGTGGGGTGGGGTGGGGGTGGGGGGTATTCTCTTGAGCAATGTCACCCCTGAACGGTTTAATCTTTGATATAAAGATCTGAGCAGGAGCAGCAAGTGGAGTTCAAACAAAGCAGGGAACCTGGTACAAAGTTACATACACACACTACAAAATAAATATCATTTTTTTTGGGGGGGGGATGGGTGGAGGGGACTTACTTTGACCTCTGGGCTTCTAGAATCTTGACAAGACCATTTACAGACCTGAAGTGAAAGGGAAAACAAGTTTACCACTTAGAAAATGGACAAATTGGACATTATTCCTTCTCCGCTAAACCTTTGTTCTTTGAATAATTATAAAAGGAGGCCAAACTTGCTCAAAGACAAGAGCATGGATTGAACTACAGATTACTACTGTACTGGGCAAAAGGGGCGATGTGAAGCAGTGGAAGTCAGTGAAGCTGACCTGACCGCCTCTCGGATTTGAGCGAGTTCCTCTTCATTCACCAGGTCCGTCTTGTTGATGATGGTCAGGTCAGCGACGGCAATCTGCCTAGAAAGACATTAAATTCCACGTTAAGTTCACACGGTCGACAGAACTCCTGAGCGATCTTCATTTTAAAAAAAGTATCCTCTAATGAGGTCGTCGTCGCCTTGCTCGCGCTGCGTAACGTGATAACTTGTGAGCGCGTGAGTTTCCGTGGGCGGCGCATGCCGGACTCAAATGGGAACCGAGCGTCGTTTAGTTTGGAGGTGAAAACACAAACGGAGACAGAGAATGCAGAGGGTCGGGCAACGGGTCTTTCTTCATCGGCGTATTTGTTCAACAACAACAACACCACCACACAGCTGCTGGAAGAGACAGACAGAGAGAAAGAGACAGACAGACAGAAAGAGAGACAGAGAGACAGACAGAGAGACAGACAGACAGAGAGACAGAGAGAGAGACAGAAAGAGATAGAGACAGAGAGAGAGAGAGAAAGAGAGACAGATAGAGAGACAGACGGAGAGACAGAGAGAGAGACAGAGAGAGAGAGAGAGAGAGAAAGAGAGACAGAAAGAGAGACAGACAGACAGAGAGACGGAGAGACAGAGAGAGAGAGACAGACGGAGAGACAGACAGACAGACAGACAGGCAGACGGACAGGTGGGTGGCAGGAGTACGGTCAACGGCCTGTTATGAGCTTTAGTCTAAAAATGAACCGCTTGGCATTATGGGAAACGCCACACTCAGACTGACGCTCAGGCTAACACCAGCAGCCTGTTAGCTTAGCTTAGCACAAAGACTGGAAACGGGGGGAAACAGCTAGCCTGGCTCTGTTCAATCCTCCTGACCGGCTTCTGTTTGGCTCACTACTTAAGATGTTCGATCTTCACATTTAAAAAAAAAAGGTGTGAAAGCAGCAGCGCGGTTTCTTTCTGCAACGAGCTGAAAAAGTGTATTTCCCAAACTGTTAAATGAATTGAAATTTTTGTAGACAAAACAAAAACTTCAGCAAACATACCTGGCCGCTTCATTGACGAGTCCGTCCGCTTTCTCCTCGGTCAGTTGCTGCAGAAAGCAGAGACGACGGACACAACGTACACGTGCAAGCAGAAAGTTTAAAGGGAACAGAGGACGGCTCAATCTGAGTCGAAAACTATGAGCAAAACAAAACACAGCAGCGAATGTTTGCAACCGTGAAATGTGACAGATAAATTGGTGAAAGAAAAGGCCTCTCCTCCATCTATGCGAAGAGGGCGACTCTCTCAACACGCGCGAGTCCACAGGAGACGGCTTTTCATTTCCGCCTGTGTTTTGCGACTCGCGCTGGGGACGCTTCTCCAAAACGGTTTTAATATGCAACGACAGACGGAGCGGGAGGCGTTGATCTGGATCACGACCCCCGAGCGTCAATCCGACGTTCATCTGTCACTGCGGCCGCCGTCGCCGCTTCATCTCCGAAGGAACGAGGGACAACATGTTTTAAAGAGCCTTAATCGAACGGCCACTTGCTGCTTCTTTTGGTTGTCGACGACCTCTGCACCGAGAGACAAAGGCCTTTCAGAGGGTGTGAGGCCAACATGAGACAGATGAGGGGAAAGGCAGGTGAGTGGACGCGACAGGCCTATTACAATGGTCACATCTCGGATATCTATTACTCCTTCACTCTCGGTTATCCTCTCCTCCCTTCTGTCATTGTGTCCTTCATCTCACGTCTCTCCAATGAGGAGACAGAGCAGCACCTACAGGCCATGAAATGTGTCACCTCGCTGGGTATGACACCTTCAAATAAGAGCCCATTATCTTGGTGTCACTTGTCCTGTTCCTTTTATATACCACGGGGAGGGGAGGGCAGGATGTGTGTGTGTGTGTGTGTGTGTGTGTGTGCGCTGCTATTCACTTTGGGAAATTCTCACAAGTTTAACAGCTTATTGTGGAGTGAAAGTATCAATAAACCCAATGTATGGGGTTATATCTCAGAGGGTGAGATATAATGCAGCTATGATTACTTTCAATACCAAACATTTTTTTCAATCAATGGATTATTCATGTATCAATGTCAAGGAATTGCAAAAATATGCACATCACAGTGTCACACAGTCTAGAGCGACAGCTTTAAAGTGTTTGTTATGTCTGGCTAACAGTCCAAAATCCATGCATACTGTACATATGTAATTACCAACACACATTCTCAGCACATACCTGAAGTCCATGCTTGGCGTCGATGACAGTGACGATGCCTAGGATCAACGAAGGAAGCAGAGTATTAAATGTTGAGCTTCAACTCGAGCACATTCTGTTCAGAGTTTCCTTCTGGTGCTTAGTTTGCTCCGTTTGGCTAAAGCTCTTTTCTGAGTTACGGGAAGTCCACTTTTGGTCTGCCAGCCTGTCACAACAGAGCGGGCAGCTGAGTATTTAGTGAGGACACACACACACACACACACACACACACACACACACACTACCGTCCAAGTAGATGTCACTGCCGAGCTCTGCGTCGACCCAGAACATGGAGGCCACGGCTCCTGCCAAACAACAATAACGGTGTTGTTAGATTGTACGTGGCTGAAACACTTACACTCAAACTTTTCAAAATGTAAAGACATGAAATGTAAATATAGGCCGCTCACTTCCTTTTTCCACCCATAAATGCGCTTAATAAATTATACTCGGCATAAAAACGCCGTCCTCAGGCATGTTACACGGTTGTAATTAAGTACACACTGTTAGACATCAGAGATGATCGATAAAATGTACAAGACGGATGATGTAAAATGTTTTACATCCGTTGGAAATCGGTTTAAACAGCCAATCTACGATAATAATAAATATTAAATTTTTGGGGGGGGGAAACAAATTTAATATCCAACTGTCATATTTTTAATACGTTTATAAGACAATGTATATTATTTATGGATGCAAACATGTATTTTTTGTTAATTAGAAGAACAGCCTTCGATGTATCATTTACGTCTATAACAAGTCAAATAGTGAAACACGCCATCACACTTTCCCAGGTGCAAGGGAACGTCATCAAATGACGTAAAATCACAGAATATTCAATTCACAGTCATAAAAAAAGAGAAAAGCAGCAAACGTTACATTTGAGAAGCTATATAAAATACGTTTTCATTAAATATCAATAAGATTAATGTAATAATAATGTAATGATTTCAACATAAAGTGAATTAACTTTATGTAATGACATCCCTGTCTTGAGCTTTTGTTTTGAAAGTCAGCATTGCATTCTTTTCTTTGCTCTGTGGAGCAGATAAAACCAATATCAGGAGCCTTCAATTGTTTATCTCCTGCCGGTACATTTGGTTTGTTTCCATCTCCCTGTGAACGCAGTTATTACAAGACCCGATGTTGCCATGCCAGCCACAGCTTGTTCACATAATGCACTTTTGTCAAACTGCCAAGCGAGAATAAGAAGGCATTGTAAATATTTGATGGGTGCGTAATGAAAACATCGTTTTTGAATGGCATGTTTCACCACACGACTCATGCGACCCCTTTCTGGATGGAAGAGGAGAATCCCCCCGGGGAGCCCGGATGATCGACAGCGCTGCCTGGGCCAATGACAGGCCTGTCCTGGTCGATAACGAGCCTGTCTCAGCCAATGACGTGGCGGAGGAGCGAGGACAGCCTCCCCGGTCTGAGCGTGCTCCGTCGGTTCCGTCTGTGAGGCCAAGTGGTGTGTGTGTGTGTGTGTGTGTGTGTGTGTGTCTGCACACGCCGCTACTTCCTGACACCTGTCCCTTAGCAACACGCCCCGCCTGTCACGGCGCTCGCCCGGTAGCGGCCCGCTATTGATTCTCTGATTCAAAGCTGAGAGCTGAACGGACAGCTCTGGGTTTTTTTGTGTGGAGAGGAGGAAGGGGGGGGGGGTGGGAGCCCTGATGCAACAAAAGTCTGGTCCTCAGAGTTAAAAAATGTTTCACTTCAGACGAAGAGCTGGAGAGAAAAAGGCTTCCTAAATATTGTGCCGGGATTAAGTCGTTCTGGGTAACATTAAAAGACAGAAGAGACTAGAAGAAGAGACTAGAGGAAGAGACTAGAAGAAGAGACTAGAGGAAGAGACTAGAAGAAGAGATGAGAGGAAGAGACTAGAAGAAGAGACTAGAGGAAGAGACTAGAAGAGACTAGAGGAAGAGACTAGAAGAAGAGACTAGAAGAGACGAGAAGAAGAGACTAGAAGAAGAGACTAGAAGAAGAGACTAGAGGAAGAGACTAGAAGAAGAGACTAGAAGAAGAGACTAGAAGAAGAGACTAGAGGAAGAGAAGAAGAGACTAGAGGAAGAGACTAGAAGAAGAGACTAGAAGAAGAGACTAGAAGAAGAGACTAGAAGAAGAGACTAGAAGAAGAGACTAGAGGAAGAGACTAGAAGAAGAGACTAGAGAGAGAAGAGACTAGAAGAAGAGACTAGAAGAAGAGACTAGAGGAAGAGACTAGAAGAAGAGACTAGAGGAAGAGACTAGAAGAAGAGACTAGAAGAAGAGACTAGAAGAAGAGACTAGAAGAAGAGACTAGAAGAGACTAGAAGAAGAGACTAGAAGAAGAGACTAGAAGAAGAGACTAGAAGAAGAGACTAGAGGAAGAGACTAGAAGAAGAGACTAGAGGAAGAGACTAGAAGAAGAGACTAGAGGAAGAGACTAGAAGAAGAGACTAGAAGAAGAGACTAGAAGAAGAGACTAGAAGAAGAGACTAGAAGAAGAGACTAGAAGAAGAGACTAGAAGAAGAGACTAGAAGAAGAGACTAGAAGAAGAGACTAGAGGAAGAGACTAGAAGAAGAGACTAGAAGAAGAGGCGGTCTTAAGTCTTGCTGATACTCCAGAATGGTGATGTCATTAGTGGACTAGTTAACTCCAACATGGCCGACAGCTCCTCGTTGTTCAAAAACAACCATCAATAAAAGCAACCTAGTTGTACTAATTGAATTAACTTCATTCCAAAGCGTCCATGTGGCGAGTCCTGGGAACACGTCCTCAGGACCAACAACACGACCGAAGAGCCGCAGCAGCCTCTCGACCAGGAGACTGACGGAGACGTTTCATCTGGGAGCACACCTGGGCTCGTTGGTTCCGTTGCAGACCCGTCGGATCAGTCCTGGTACTGTGACCATACTACTGAACAGAAACACCCCCGACTGGGATGCGGAGCACACGGAGGACGTGAGGAGACGGTGACCTCCAAACCCACGGCCCGGCCGCCCTGCTGTTGCTCTGGAGGGGTGTTGGTGTCTAACAGAAGTCACATTGTCCTCTTGCTGAACACATTCGGACACATCCGGTCTGATGTCTGTGCCGCGTGCTCGTAGCGAAGCAGCTGGTGACTCCGAGGCTTCCCACGAGAGGCATACAACTTGAGAACGAGATAATCCACCAGGCCAGAATTTGAACAAACAAAACAATGACTTAGAGATATTTAAGATGAATGCTCCTGTTTAAACTGTGCAGGACGTGTGGTACCTGGATCAGCGAGCCCTGTGGTCTCCAGCAGGATGTAGTCAAACTTTCCTTTCTTCTCCATCAGGTTCTCGATGGCTTTGAAACCGTTGTCCCTGAAGAATTAAGGAACGGACACTATTATTAAAAACGCCAACAGCAGAGCTCTTGAAAAAAAACGTGAAACATCAAAGTGGACGTGACGCTTCATCGCCTTCGCTGGTCAACGGAAATACAAAGTGCGGCTTCTGTTCTCACCCTTTTTGTGTGGATGGGTACTACACGCTAAAGTAAAGGGTGCTGCCTGGAGCGCTTTATTACCTTCGCATTGAAAATGCGGAAGGTTATGTTTTGATCGCCGTGTATTTATTTATTTATTTGTATGCGTGTTACTCGCATAACTCAAAAAGTATTAAACCGAATTGCATGTAATTTGGTGGGATGATTGGTTATTATCCGGGGACCGTTTGATTAGATTTTGTGATCGATCGGGTCAAAGTCAATGTCATGAAAAGGTCAAAATCGTCTTTTTACCATAGTGCGGTCAATTTATATCCAATTGGCATGCAACTAATGCCAAAATGTTCATAATTCAATGCCCAATCTTGGGATATGCGAAGGTATGCGCTCTACCGAGTGCCCGTTCTAGTTTCACTAAGAAAAGGCCGCATTTCAAATTGGTTTCGGAAGTATTCTTGATTCACTTCCATCAAAAACCTCAAAGTCGAGCATTCATGAGCAAAATCAAGCACATTGTTTTCATCCTGGACCGGACTGGACCGGAAGATGTTTTGGTCTCCATGATATTTGATTTGCTCACTGTCAGTTATGAGGGCGGATGTTGCCTGATAATGTACCTGACTGGTTTGATATAGCACCTGCTCAACATCCCGCTTTTTGGTTTTTACTTTTAATTTATTCATCTGGTTGATGAACATGGTTTTTTTTGTGCCAGTGTTTGAAGTTTAATCAGACAAGACACCAACGCAGAACCGAAAAGCAGACATACAATACACCCCAAGAAGACAGCTCGAACACATGACTACCGTGTACTTGTACCCTCAGCAGCACAGCAGTTAATCCACATATGCACAAAGATGAGGCATTTACTGAAGATTTGAAACTGTCTGAATTTAGTTGAAACGCAGGGAAAGCAATCATGTTAACCTTTAATTTATATCTTAATCAACAATCCAACACCGACGGGACTAGAGCTCCTCCACGTACTTGACGGAGCAGCAGAGGCAGCCGTTTCTCAGTTCCAGCCACTCCTCATACAGCTCGCCCGCCTGGCTCACAGCGAGGGACTTCTCCAGGGCGCTGCCTGCAGGCGGAGGATGACGAAGGGAGAAAGAAGCAGAATGGGATTAGCAGATATAGACGCTTCTAGCGAAGATGCCGTATTTAGCCTTAAACACACACACACACATACACAGTAGATATTTGTTTTTTTTGTGTTGGGGTGTTACGGTTACACATGTCCTTGTCATTTGGTATAACAACAGAAAAGCAGCATTCTCATTTAGATTAGATTAGATTAGATTCAACTTTATTGTCATTACACAAAGTACAAGTCCTGGTGCAACGAGATGCAGTTAGCATCTAACCAGAAGTGCAAAGCAGAAGAGTGCAGAGTATGTGCAAGTGGTAATATAAATATAGATAAAAGTTCCGGTGTGACATCGACATGTGATATGTGTAAAGTGCAGGTGAAGTACAGGTGAAGGTGGCAGGAGAGGTTATGAAGTTATATTATTATAATTTACATGAAAAGAGCACCATGGGTAAGAGAATGAACTGTCATATTTCTCAATACATGAGTTTCATCATTTCAGAGGCTTCAACTGTGATGTTTCACAACACTTTTAATGTGTAACAAATGCAGGATGACTATACAACAGGATATCTGAGTTCCTGAAGCATTGTGGGATTACTATACTGTAACTCTACAACAACAAGCTATAATTATCTGATGGGTATTTTAAGGTAAATGTAACTTGCTGTGAAAGTAATGTAACTTGTAGCCAGTGATTCAGTCAAACATGTTACCGCATAAGAAAGCAAGTCAAGGCAGTGAATAACATGTAAGAGCTTCTTTCAGTTGCAGGCAAAGCTGCAACTCTGCTGCCCCCTTGCGGAAGGTCGAGGGAGTGACGCAACAATCATCCTACATCGAGTTTATAATACCTCATTTGAGATGAACAACCACAATAAATACAACTAATTTGTATTAATCTGAAGGACATTATTATACTGTAGTTTTACTTTAATTGGTTACTATAATATTAAACGTACCCTCTCCAAATTCATTGAGGATGACAGCAATCCGCTTGTTGTGTTGTTCTGTTAAGATATAGTTCAGGAGTGTAGTCTTTCCAGCACCTACAATGATAACAACACACAGAAATGATGAGGAAACATAAAGCTGATCGGTCATCAGATCAACAACAACAACAACAACAACAACAACAACAACAACAACAACAGCAGCAGCAGCAGCAGCAGCAGCTCGTGGTTGTTGCGAGACACGTGTCCATAATCTCCTCGTTAAAGCCTCTCACCCAGGTATCCCGTGATGATGGTGACAGGTATCTGCTCTGCAGCGGGACGCGGCGGGGGGTCGATAGGCACCAGCTCCGGGCAGTCATCCTCCTCCTCCATCACCGAGCCATCCATACCAGAAACAACCAGCTGGACCGGAGGAAACCGCACCGTTTGAGAACATCAACGCACGAGTGGGATTAGGCACACGGAAAAAACATCACGCACGTGCTTTAGATGATTAGTCAGATGATTTATTTGACATTAGAGAATCCTAAACGACACAGAAAACGCTCAAAACAACCGTCGGTCTCTCGGAGTGAAGAGAGTTCACGGAGGAGCGCAAACCAACATGGAGGTAATCTCCTCCTGATGCCGCTCGCTGCGCCACGACGGAGAGACAAGCCGACGACCGCGTATTCGGGGATTACCTTAATGTTCCTCTTATGGATGCAGTTATTTAAAGTTTCCACCAGATCTGGTAGCTTCTGCACTGCTGCCGATTTCTGTTTTGACAGCGTGCGGCACCGAAGAGGCTCCGGTCAGATTCTGACTCGGCGACAATGGTTCCCCTCTCGTTCACGGCGGTCGGAACAGAAAGTCTCCAGGACCGGAAGAAGGTGACACATAATATTGGGGGGGGGGGGTCAACCGACGAAAAGATTCTGAAGGATTACAAATAAATGTGCCAATAAATACGTACCCTTTTGTGTTTCTACATGTATTTGTGCGGTTTCTCAGGGCAGACTAATCTGGTGTAATGACAAGCCTCAACCACCAGAGGGCGAGAGAATCCTGTTTATGGAAAAGGTGTAAACAAGGCTTCCAGACAATCTTCTCACCAACAACACATTATATTATATGACACATTATTACATTTCGTCACTTTGTAGCAAACTATATATGATATGATATGATATGATATTCCTTTATTCGTCCCACAGTGGGTAAATTTCAAAAATCACAGCAAAAGTGCACATCAGAGCATCAATGAAAATACAAACACAAAACTAAATACTAAAAATTAATACTCATACTATATATACAGGGGGAAAACAAAGTAAAGTGCAGAGTTTTCCTGGATCTCTAGCGATCTACTGCAGTTTGTTGTCTATATATATACACAATGCAAACATATTTATGATTTTAATCATGTATGTAACATTATGATTATAATCATGGATGCAACATTATTTCCAGAGTGGGTACAATCTTCTTTGAACCAATTGGCAGTAATTAAGAAGCAGTGGGCTGCAGTGAAGCGCCCGGAGAGCAACTGTAACAACCGGTGTCTTGCTCAAGGGCACTTCGACATGCAACTATGAGAGAGTGGAGGTCGAACCGGCTACCTTGTGGTCTCAGGACGACCCCTCTCCCTCCCCATGAGCTGCAGCCGCTCATTTGAATGGATTACGACTGTGACTTTTTTATGGCTGCGATATCCACAACAACTATTACTACATTACTGGTCTCCTGCAGGCCTTCAGGTCCCTTTGTTCATTCAGCAGCCTGGACATCAAAAAGAAACATTTAGAGAACATATAAAGCCTCGTGCTGCAACAACCAACCTGATTGAACACCTTTCAAACCGACCTGTTTACACCCTTTTTAATGCAAGATATATAAAAAAGACCTTGTACATTTCAAAGCGCAGATGAGTATATTGAGTCTCACATTAATAATTTGATCACGTTATCACAATGTGTTTTGAGGAATGATGACAAGGAGTCAAACTCGTACATCGACATGGGCTAGCAGAGCCGGGGATCGAACCGCCGATCCTTTGACTGAAGGATGGACCTGCTGAGCCACAGTCACCACTCCAGCAGAAATGCAAAAAAACACATCACAGACACACAATCATTCAGATATTTAAGGAACATCATGTAATTAGTCTCCAGTTGTGTGGTGGAGGAAGTGTTTTTCAGGTCCACCATGACGTCCCCGTCTCCATCCAGTCTGCGGCTCCTCCCCCAACGCCTCGTGTCTTTTCTCTGAGAGACAAACAAAAAAGACAATTCAGATCCTTCAATGGGTTGCCATGTCAGCTTCGGGTATTCTGAACTTCTGAACATCAGAGACAATGATATTCTGTCTAAATCACACTTAACGGTGACTGGATGTCCGTATCTATAAAACACCACAAGAAGCAGTTTCATTTATAACTTGTGCAATAATGTTGTTGAATCACTATCCTGTCAAAACCGGCTTTAAACCACAGCACGTGAGGGAACTTCAGCTGGTGAAATCCGGTTTGACTGCAACATTAGACCCCAAGGTGTCTGTTCATTAAAATGTGTTGACTTACAGACCAAACTGGAATAAGGATGACAGGATGACAACACTGGGTATAAGGTTCCCGCCCGGGCCCTTGTGCAAGACTGAATGTGGAACGGCAAAAACAAGACGCTCCCAATGATGAGTGGACTGACCTTAAAACTGGTGGTTCTCCTTTAAACTCTACCATACCCCTCCACTCTCAAAAGTATTTTAACTATTTATAACTTCACTTCCGTGTGAGCTTTACTGTGCAGAATCTGACACCATAACAGGCTGCTTTCACATGCATTTGCGGAACATTCTCTTTACTGACTTAAATTTGAGTTTAAAGATTATATTTGTTGTACTGATGTGAAACTTACACACTGTTTCATGAAGAACATGTGAAACCCGTGCATTCTCAATTTCTCACTTAGAATGGACTTTTGAATGACACCACTGAGGTGGTAGATACACCTTTAAAGTGAAAGTTGCACATTTATTCATTGTGGATTGTTTTTAGAAATCTTGGGGTTGGACCTCAAAACCAAAAGCTATAATTGAAATTCATGAATGCTGTGATACTGTTATAACACTGGTATAGCCTATAGTTGAACAATATGTCAATATTAGATATTCATGAATTGCATGCTATACATTGCTTTCCTATTTTACACACTATCTCATGTGCATATATTGACTCATACCTATAGTTCACATTTTGAGTCCCACACCGATCCTGTATTCATGTGTTGTGATCTGTATGTCGCCTGCATGTGTTGACGACTGTCCTTCAAACAGAATGGATGTCGTTTCCTTTAAAAGACCATGAAGGCTACATCTTTTAATTTGAAGGAGCACATTGATTGTGAGGAGCAAACACATTTATCCTGGGAACCAGCATTCTCAAGTTTATGAAACACCACAGAGGCCTCCCATATCACGAATATGACAAATAAAAAACACTTTCATAATTCGTTGAACCGTAGCGTGTTAAAGGCAATCGGTATGAACAACAACAAAAAACGTTATTAACTAAAGTTCACTGGCAGAGTATTTTCAAACTTAGTTTATGACAGTTAAGAGAATAAAACGGTAACAATCTCTTCAGGCAGCTCACCAAACACCCTTTGACTTCCAGCCGGGGGAACGAGACGTGCTCCTATTCTCCCTATACTTTTACGAGTAGGCCTATTTAAATATTAACGTTACTCATTAGAAACTGCATTTGGTGTATCTTTCATTCTCACTTACTCACAAAGAGGGGGGGGGGGGAGAGAGAGAGAGAGAGAGATTTTGTGTGTGGATTTTTTAAAAACACTTTATTCACATTTGTTTAGCCTTTACACAGATCCTTTAAAATAAAGTGCTTTAAAAAATCAGGTTGTTTATAATAAAAACCCCAAAAATAAAAAACTAGAATGGGCACTCGGTAGAGCGCATACCTTCGCATATCACAAGATTGGGCATTGAATTATAAACATTTTGGCATTAGTTGGATGCCAATTGGATAAAAATTGACCGTGCTATGGTAAAAAGAAGATTTTGACCTTTCCATGACCTTGACCTTTGACCTGATTGATCCCAAAATCTAATCAAATGGTCCCCGGATAATAACCAAACATCCCACCAAATTTCATGCGATTCGGTTTAATACTTTTTGAGTTAGGCGAATAACACGCATACAAATAAATACGCGGCGATCAAAACATAACCTTCCGCATTTTCAATGCGAAGGTAATAAAACATGTTTTACCTAATAAAAAGTGGAGAGAGAGAGAGAGAGAGAGAGAGAGAGAGGGGGGGAAGAAAACTTGTAAACACAAAGCTTATGTCGGCAGCGAGGGAGCGCGCGCGTGTCATCCAGACTGTCCCATCATCCCCGCCCTCTCTCTTTCTCTCTCTTCCTCCCTCCCCCCTCTCTCTCTCTCTCTTCACGGGATGGCTCAAATCAAATGCGGAAGTTGACACCCAGGAAAAGCCGCCGCCGCCGCCAAGATGAGTGTTGACATGCCAGTTGCGCCGCAGCGAGGAGAGGTGGCGGCGCGTCGGTGACAGCGAGGCGGAGAAACCGCGACGAAGCCCCGGGGTCCAACGCCGCAGAACTTCGGACCCGCTCATGGCTTCTCTCAACAGCGCCGAGCGACGGGCGTTCGCTCTCAAAATCAACAGGTACGACGAGCGTTTCGAGGAGCGAGCGGTGAACTCTTGGTGCCTTCCCAGAGGTAACGGGGAGGAGGAGGGGGGGAGCGCGCGGAGGGAGCTCCGTGTTGACAGTTGGAGAGGACTCCACAGCGGAGCAGGCAGCCACATGTTGTGAATGTTAACGCTGCAGGTTCGGTACAAAGAGGAAGCCCGCAGGATAACAAACGGACCTTTTCTCTAACTTTCTCCACGCAATTATTACAGGACGCAGCGAGCTTCTGGTATTGGTGACCGCCGTGTGAACACAGCTCGCCTCGCCGAGATGTCCAGTGCCATTTCCTCCCCACGAGGACGCTGACTATATTTCTGGTGTCTAATATGATCATTTCCTGTAGTGTGTCAGCTCTGACTGGCCCTTTTTAGAGCTGCTATGAATGAGGAGGGACGTGGCCACTGTAGTTCCTGCTGTGCCACTGGCCAGGTGTGGAGGAAGTATGCACATGGAAGTCTATTGTGCCTCATTTAAACAAATACTCGTATACTTCCTATGATAAGCAGCACATCCACGTGGGCCGACTGGAAAGCTTCTCACACACAGAATATGTTCATGTGTGTGTGCTCTTGCAGCTCGGGGGTTTCTGATTTGGGATTCAGGGATTTGTTTTTGGTCAGACTTTGAGGTGGTGGATGGAGTTATTTATGTTCATAGTCCACAAGCAGACCTGTTTGAATCCCCTTTGATCCCCTCTTTAAAGCACTCCTAACAAAGCCAGCTTCCTTGTTACTGCAGCTTTTACACGCCCTCATAGGTAGCATTCTGTAACTGGGATGAAAACAAATGCATATCAAATATGTGATGTTATGGGATTGAACGCATCACCAACCATGCAAAATGTCTCCGGGAAGTAGTTTAAACTGGTTTAAATCAGCAAATGACCAATTAATCTGCGAGCTTGTCTTCTTCATTCTTTGGAAAGATGACGTCTTCAGATACTATGTTTTGTCCGATGGCAATCTCCAACTATTCAAAAGCAATTGTGTTTTGTGTAACATCAGCCAACCCCAACCACCACGAATAATGTACCAATCCCTTATTTTCAATAGCTAGTAGAAATCCTGGATCTCTGCTGTGCAGAGCTGAGCTCGGCTGCGGAGGGATCTTGGGGTGACAGTCTGAATCCAGTGATGAGCCAGCAGAGAGGCTGGTTGATTGATGCTGCATCAAAGCACGGGGTCGGGTATGTGCGGTTGCAAAGTGTTAAACGGCACAGTCAGTAAGCGATGATGCAAGAGCAGGGTTCGTACGGTCATGGAAAACCTGGAAAAGTCATGGAATTTTAAAATGGTCATTTGCAGGCCTGGAAAAGTCCTGGAAAAAACTTAAATCATAATAGTTTTGGAAAAGTCATGGACATGTGTTATAATCACATGTTCATTTACGTCGAGTTTGAAATAATTAATATGTTTTTTTAAAGAAAGACGCTCAAAATATAAGCCGGCGTACGCTCTCAATACGCAACATTTTCTAAAATGTTCATGTTTATACCAAGATTTCAGTTTGGTCATGGACATTTGGTTTAAAGTCCTGGAAAAGTCCTGGAAATCCATTGGTCAAAATGTGTAAGAGCCCTGAAGAGACAATTTCTACTGTAGTTAGTGATTTCTCAAACTGTTCGTGAGGAAAGTCTGTTTGTTTTTAACGTGAACTACTCTTATATCGACTCAACAACCTTTTGAAAAGAGTATCATATAGTATTATACTATCTTTTTTGCGTGGCGTTGTAATGCTGCGGTGCATGTTAGGCACACGCATGTCAATACCTCTTGGAAATGGACTCTGACTCAAAGGTGGGTCGTTTTCGGTTGTGAAAAGATATGCATCAAAGGTCTAAAGACCAGACCCGCTGACATCGTGGTTCCATGGTCAGCGCCTTCAGGCCGCCAGGACGACCCGATATGTGTAATTTGTAGAAACTATGATCCAACAAGCATTGGTCAAACAAATTGCAGGTTTAGTCACTGAGGGGAAACAACTTCGATAATCATGGCAACAAATAACAGACAAACAAACCGCTCGAACAAAGAGGAACGGACATTGGACACATTTTGTAACGAAGGCATTCAAAATGTTACAGGCTGAAAAAAACTCTTTAACGACTAACACAACTCATATTTGTGGTGGTTTTATTTCAGCATTGAATTAATAAGTAATGTGCTTTTGTCCACCTTACATTTTCTCTACCAGCAGTTCCTCTCTGTCTCTCTCTCTATCAGGATGTGGAGTGTGAAGGAAATCCTGCACACGTGGACACTGCAGTGTGTCGTTGCGTGTTTCACTTAACTTTTCTTCTTTCTTTTTTAAATTCACGGCGGTTTTGAATCCGGAAATGTCTGTTTCTTAATAAGCTCTTTAAAAGGGGGAATGGCAAAGAGGTGTGAGATAACGCCAGTCAAACATTGAAAACATGATGGTGTAGAGCAGTGTTCAGTTTTGGGTGCAGGGTTCGTACGGTCATGGAAAACCTGGAAAAGTCATGGAATTTGAAAATGGTTATTTCCAGGCCTGGAAAAGTCATGGAAAAAACTTAAATCATTAAAGTTTGGGAAAAGTCATGGAAATTGTTATAATCACATGTTCATTTACACCCGAGTTTGAAATAATTAATACGTTTTTTTAAAGAAAGACGCTCAAAATATAAGCCGGTGTACGCTCTCAATACGCACAATTTTCAAAAATGTTCATGTTTATCCCGAGATTTCAGTTTGGTCGTGGAAATTTGGTTTAAAGTCCTGGAAATCCATTGGTCAAAATGTGTAAGAACCCTGTGGGTGAGCAGACTGAAGGTAGCTGAACACTTGATAGTCCGCCGATTTTATTTATTTATTTATTTTAAATGTTATTTGTCAGGGACAAAGCAGCGCACATTATTACACAAAGTGTACATGTGATACAGAGATCGAACACGGCGTTACTCGCGACTCGCGAGCATGTGGTAACAGGTGTGGGGACAGCTGTGGACGTGGGGCCCGCCGCCGTTCATTCCTCCTTAGCGGCAGGCGGCCCCGGATTGAGTTACATCTGATTCCCTGTGGGCTCTGCTTAATGACATCTGTTAAGCCTCATGTGGCTGTTGGTGGGCCTTTTGAGTGATGGGGGTGTGTAGGGTGTCCAAAAGACACACGGCGACCCTAAATAAATCATAGATAAATGAATTAGGGCTGCAACTAACGATTATTTTGATAATCGATTTATCTGTTGATTTATTTTTTCGATTAATCGGATTTTAAAAAAACCCTGTAATTTTCAACCCTTTATCCAAAACAGGGGTCATACGGTCATGGAAAACCTGAAAAAGTCATGGAGTTTTTAAATGGCTATTTCAGGGCCTAAATAAGTAATTGAAAAAAATAAAATCCCAAAATGTTTGGAAAAGTAATGCAAATGTGTTATATTCAAATGTTAATTTTCACGGAATATATACGGTATGCTTTGGAATTCTCATTGTTAGTTTAAATACAACATCTTCTCACTTGTTCATGTACAGAGTTTTCACAAAATGTTTAATCATGGAAATTTGGTTTAAAGTCACGGAAAGGTCCTGTCGATTCGTTGTTGCAGCCCTAAAATGAATTTGCCTCTATAGTCAAAGCGTTCAAACTCTACTAGGATTTCTGTTTTGATGTTTACCTTTTGTAACTTTCCTTTCTGTCTTGGGGTCAAATGACTGCTGTGTTTACGCGTCCCTCCCAGGAAGCCGAGCCGCGATGATGCCGATAGCAGCGAGACCCATTACGTCTGGAGACATATGATAGTACGAGACACACAGAGGGGGCATCCCTTTGCTCTGCTTTCCTGCTCTTGTCTTTTGTTTTTGGGCTCGGCTGAGGGAGAGAGGAATTATGGGGGAAAACACATGGGTGGGATTTATTTATATTTGTTTAGGCTATACCAGGGGTCCCCAAACTTTTTCCAGTGAGGGCCACATAACTTGTCCCTTCTCTGATGGGGGTCAGTTTGTAACAGAAAAGGTGTGACGATCGCAAGGGTGCCTAAACGAAAACATTTATTGTTTTCCAGAAAGCCACACGTAACCAAATATGAATAACCCTTTCCAGGATCTTACCTAACCTTTTTGCCATTATTCCGTACTATTTGACAGCGGCTAGTCTAGGATTTGCGTGGCCAGACTAAAACAAAATCTCTGGTATGCGTCTCTGGTATTGTTCAAATGTGGAGGCGGGATGTATCCGGCCCGCGGGCCTTAGTTTGGGGACCACTGGGCTATACCATGCAAGCTAAAGGAAGCCACCCGCCCTTGTTGACTTGATAATAGTGGTGCTAATGGTAGACTGCCTGGGTGAACAGAGCACCGTGCCTGGTGGGAGTCATGTCAGGAGAAGTGAATATAGATAATCACGAGTACAATTATAGACTCGGCTATGAGAGGAGGGTGTGAGGCTATTCGTCAGATATGGAGAACAATTGCAACTGCAGTTTTAGAGCAGGATTCAGTCTGAGGAATGCTTGGCCCATGATTCCAGAAATGCTGACAGGAACACACCATATGCATACACAGCAAGTGCAAGTCTGCCACAGACGGCATGACGTGACAAAAAAGGGACCAGCCTTTTTCTGTCGGGAGGGGATGATAAAAGGTTTTCACTGGGGTGAGACTTCTTTTCACAAATGCTCCTTCAGCATGCTGCACTGTGACTACAATGTCAAAAGGAACATAACACAGCTGTTTGGCAGCTGATGGTATTCACATTAAAGTCTTAACGGCATTACTGAAAGATTAGAGTGTGTTTGGTGGCTCTCAAATACTTGAAGTAGTGGGGTCACACACACAAAGCTGCTTCATCAAATGTTTTTTCATTTGGATTAATGATGAACATTATTTTGGACATTTGTCATTCTTGGAATAGGAGTGTATTTTATATACAGGATGATCTAATTAGCACAGTGGACATGAGGTCTGTCGTTATGCCAATATCACAACCATTAATCTGAGAAGGAAGCTATTAATATATCCCTGGTCTGTTCATCTGGCGTGTTATTATATTCTACATGTTGTCCAGTACAGGGTTCGTACGTTCATGGAAAACCTGGAAAAGTCATGGAATTTTAAAATGGTCATTTCCAGGCCTGGAAAAGTCATGGAAAAAACTTAAATCATAATAGTTTTGGAAAAGTCATGGAAATTTGTTATAATTACATGTTCATTTACGCCGAGTTTGAAATAATTAATATGTTTTTTTTTAAAGAAAGACGCTCAAAATATAAGCCGGCGTACGCTCTCAATACGCAACATTTTCTAAATTGTTCATGTTTATACCGAGATTTCAGTTTGGTCATGGAAATTTGTTTTAAAGTCATGGAAATCCATTGGTCAAAATGTGTAAGAACCCTGCCAGTAACATAAATGAATGATATGTAAGTGATCATCCAAAGATGTTCAACTCGATTCATGAATAATTATCATCCGACTCAGTGTTATGGAACAACATGGTAATGTTGTAGTCGCTGTTATTGATGTGCCTGATGTGAATTGAATATGTTTTACGACCAAACCAGAGAATGACGCAGGCGTTTAAAGAGAGCCCTCCTCATCAGTGTCTATTTGCTTTTTCTAATTTAATCTCATGAAAAAAGATCCACATTTCTGACATCAGGCTTTTCTCGGAGAGTGTGTTTATATGCAAACATGAAATCGGGTTACTCGGAGACGCCGGGTCATACACGATATCGAACACGCACGCACGATGGCAGCCTGGATACCTTAAAACTGTGCACATGCAGCTGATTGGTCATCCTAAGTAACCCATTGATTACCTCTCTGACGTGTATTTTAGTGCTTACAATACTCCATTATTACCTTCGCATTGAAAATGCGGAAGGTTATGTTTTGATTGCCGTGTATTTATTTATTTGTATGCGTGTTACTCGCATAACTCAAAAAGTATTAAACCGAATCGCATGAAATTTGGTGGGATGATTGGTTATTATCCGGGGACCATTTGATTAGATTTTGGGATCGATCGGGTCAAAGGTCAAGGTCAAGGCCACAAAAAGGTCAACATCTTCTTTTTACCATAGCGCGGTCAATTATTATCCAATTGGCATGCAACTAATGCCAAAATGTTCATAATTCAATGCCCAGTCTTGTGATATGTGAAGGTATGCGCTCTACCGAGTGCCCGTTCTAGTTGTTCTCTGTTGTAATAATTATTAACCATCAGCGTGACCACGATGATGTTGTGATTATAGTGGTTGCACTGCCAGTTTCTTTTTGGAAAACAACCTTAACTGCACAGCAAGATGGAATTCAAATTCTTATTACTGCGCTGTATTCAGCTCGGCCTGTCCTTTTGAATGTGCACGTACGGTGTTTGGGAGCCTACAGTTGCAGCCAACACTGACTTTCTGATGCTGGGTCTGCTCACGTTTTATTTAAGGACATCATCACACCGACAGAGCGGTATTGAAGAATATGCCTGTCATTTTACGACGAGGCAAACGAACCTCAGAAGCTGCTTTCGAGGCCAACAAAGTCAACTTCAATAACATCTGTTTTCACAGATGGGGTCAGATCTGAATGAGAACAAGATGGCGTTACTGACCTTTCCTATTCAGACTTCTTGACCTTTATTCACCGAGGACCTCGGCCTTTGTGTCCTCTCGGCTAAAAGCTTCGCAGGTGTTGTTGACATTCGTACATTTGATCCATGACAAGAATTCACAACATGTTTAGGCTTGGGGGGTTTCGCAATAGAAATAATTATCAAGTCGTTGCTTTATACTCAGTTGAGGACACAAGCTGCTTTTTCTATAATCTCACCACAATCCAAAGCTCTGCTTTTTGTCTTCCTGACAAATGCAGCTTTGGTTTTATGTAATATACGATGCCAAGACACAGGCCCATTAAAGAGAATGACAGACGCCGTAACAAGCTGTTTGTCTACTTGAGGTAAGAAATAATGTCTGCTGGGGCACTGCTAGCATGAGCTGGCTCCAGTTTTTACTCCTGGTATTTTCAGACACGGATCCTGAATGTGTGTCATGTGTTTGCAAGAAAGCAGACGTGAATGTGTGTAAATGCAAAAACAATCGCTTAAACAAAGTGTGAGTTTGTGAATAGTACGGGTTGACATGCACACGTGTTGAGCTTTGTCTCTCCAGTGGCAACGCAGGATGAAGAGGGAGTGCACTACATTAGTGGTGGGGAGGCTGTGGGCTCAGTCTGCACACAGGGGAGAGCATGTTTCTTTTGAAGTCAAGTTATGAGAAGGTTTTACAAGGTTTAAATTGCCTTGGGTACAAGCTCAATACACCCATCTTCCCTCAAGCAAGAAAAGGCTTTCTTGCTTCTGGGATAGTATAAGATCGTAATCACGTCAATCTCAAAGTGAAACATGCTAAACTAGAACGGGCACTCGGTAGAGTGCATACCTTCGCATATCACATGATTGGGCATTGAATTATGAAAATTTTGGCATTGGTTGCATGCCAAATGGATAAAAATTGACCGCACTATGGTAAAAAGAAGATTTTGACATTTTCATGACCTTGACATTGACCTTTGACCCGACCGATCCCAAAATCTAATCAAATGGTCCCCGGATAATAACCAATCATCCCACAAAATTTCATCCGATTCGGTTTAATACTTTTTGAGTTATGCGAGTAACACGCATACAAATGAATAAATAAATACACAGCGATCAAAAAAGAACCTTCCGCATTTTCAATGCGAAGGTAAAAAACAATCGAGCCTAACGGGAGACGTCTGAGGCAGAAGCCATAACTCTGGCCCGTCAACTCCTCTCTAGATCCCTGCTGGGTTGAGGCTGTGAGGAGGATTGTCATTCCTGGTGTTGACCTGAAGCCTTCTGGAGCTTTAGTTTCTGAACCACAGCCCCTTTTAAGCTCCACGGATGTACGTGATTTGACACATTGCATTACAAGGAGTTGCTCAGCACATTCCTTTTGAGACGTTGCCGTAAATAAGTGGGCGTTTGAAGCGACCTTAAGTTGTTGATGCGCGAGGTGGGAGATCCCTCAACAATCGATCTCCACGCGCCGATGCCGACGTGCCGCTCTTGTAAACCTGCTTCGTGTTGGTGCTGCGCAGCCTTCAGGTGTTTGAACAGTAAATATTCCTCCCGCCCCGCCCCTTTTCAGGGCCGCAGTCTGCTATGAGTCACAGAGTACAATTTATTTATTTATATTGCACTTTGTTTTATATTGCCCAGAGCCAAAAGGTCACATATACGGGTTCAGTATTCGGTATCTTGAGGACAATGTAAAGAAGATTAACGTTGACGCAAGTTAGCGATGCATAACAGAACTGTTGCTGCAAGTGATGCAATAATAAAAGATAATGTGGCCACTGGCAAAGCACACTCATCTGTGTGTGTCTGTGGCTGGTCATTGTGGAAACCTGCATGCTTGTGTGTGATGTAACAGGCTTCGCCAGATTATTACCTTCGAATTGAAAATGCGGAAGGTTATGTTTTGATTGCCGTGTATTTATTTATTTGTATGCGTGTTACTCGCATAACTCAAAAAGTATTAAACCGAATCGCATGAAATTTGGTGGGATGATTGGTTATTATCCGGGGACCATTTGCTTAGATTTTGGGATCGATCGGGTCAAAGGTCAAGGTCATGAAAAGGTCAACATCTTCTTTTTACCATAGCGCGGTCAATTTTTATCCAATTGGCATGCAACTAATGCCAAAATGTGGCTGCGGCGAAGGTATGCGCTCTACCGACTGCCTGTTCTAGTTTTTTTTATTGCATGGCATTCATGGCCATGGATTTCTTGTCATTCTTGCATTGTTGTGGCCGTTTAAATGACAGTGGATGAGTTCCGTGTTTAAATCTAACGGCGTGCTGCCCTGCTGGACTTTGCTCTTTGTGTACATTTGTATACTGCTCGCCCAGCCATGCCGTAACCGTTCCTGACATACTGCTTTTGCATTGACTCGGCATGTTTTGCGATCGACAGGAGGGGCGGCAGAGTGTTGGAAGCAAACGTGCATGAATGCCGGACTCGAATCGGGAGCGTCGTATTCACTCGTGTGCCCCATTCGGATTGAACTGCAAACTGTCAACAATGCATGTGAAATGCTGCACAACACTTGTTTTCCAACGTTTACATGAAGCTCACAGATTTTACAACGTGACTCTGCAGCCTCTGTGGTTTTGACGTGCTTCCAGCCCTCTTTTACCCTGGCGTTTATTGGTTTGCGGTGGTAATTAGTAACAGGGCTGTCGTAACAATGGCTTGAAGGGATTAAAAGAAGATGTATTTCGGTTGTAGGGGTCCAATTATGGAATAATGTTGAAATGGATGTAAGAATGGTGAATTCCTTTTTGGTTTTCAAGGGAATTATTTATAAAACAATTCTTGAGAGTTATAAATGTAATTAAAAATGTTTTAATATGGAAGATGTATGTGGTAGTATATATAAATATATTTTGTTGTTTATTTTGTTTATTGTTGTTTTTTTGTTGTTTTATTTTATATTAATTTTCTGATTTTTTTTGGTTTCAATTTAGGATAGGAATTGATAAGCATTTTTTTGCTTCTACCTATACCTTTTCAGTCTTTCTCTTTTGTATATTATATAGGATAATATTGTATTGTATTTGATTTGATTGACTGAATAAAAAATACAAACATACAAACAAACCCATGAGATTTACCACAGGGGCAGCAGTTGGGAATGTGACCCATTTACTTACGTCTTTGTCCTCTAACTCTCCCCTGTGTGGCAATATTACAGCAAACTGAATTGCATGTACACATGTGAGGGATTTGAACACGCATGGAGGACACATGGTTGTGCACACAACACTGGCCTTTCATCAGTGACAGAGGATAAAGCAGTCATTGTGCAGTTCGGTAGGGCTCAAATGATGTGGTAGACTAATTACTAAGGAATATACAGTGTGTTGTGGGCAAGAAATTGGGACACTGGCTTTGTTCTTGTCCTCCTCTGTTCTTTTGCACAGGGCTACGGGCACACACACACACACACACAGCCTCATACACACCATCCCCAACAGCCCAGCATATTTAAATACTACTCCATTGGTATGTCATGCTGATTTTCCAGCTCAGTCTGACCCTTAAATCAGAACACCCTATTTAATCCGCTGCCAGCCTGCCAAAGCCTCTCCACAGCCAGCAGAGATGCGCTTCTGTGGAGAGGGTAAACAATCATTTGAATGGACTCACCGTGACGGACCAGTTCTCACTAATCAGCGTAGAGAACAATGGTGGAATTAAATCTCATGAAGATCCACTGCATGTTGGGGGAATTGGACAAAAGCTATGAGGTCGTAGATATTCGTCTGTTTCTTCGAAAGTATTCAATCAAATAGCCCACGGATACGATATAAACAAGTGTTGTGACTTATCCTCCTGAACATGACATCTTATGACTTTCCATGTTTTGTTCCAGGCACTCTTCTGCAGAGATCAGACGACACTTCAGTGGGACCTACGCCCCTCAACACAGCCGAACCAACTCCAACGCGTCGGCCTCAGTGACCCTAATTGTGGTGAGCTTCCCGCGATGAAAAGACACGCCGGTTATTTTTCACCCGGCAGTTATTTGTCACATTATCCCAGATATGTATATTTCATTAATTCACAGCCACCTAGGAATGAAAGGATGGGTAGTTTTTTGAATGGCAGCGATCTTGTGCCGCAGCAGGCAAAGTTCAGAAAGGAAAGTAAGCAATGGGAGAATTCATTTTGCCTAAATGTGAAAAAGCAGCAAACGTTCAACTATCTAACATGTCAAATGTGTTTAAGAAGGTGAGCAGACTAAGAATGTAAAATGTTTGGATAATGCTGCTCCGTTTAATACTCGTGATGTCAGGGGAGGAGACGTTTTATGTGACGAGGAGGTCAGCATGGTGGTTTCCTCTCATACTGCCCTCACACAGCTTTAGTGTTTACACACCACCACCGGGCGATAAGCATCTCCACATCCACTTCACTGTCATTAGTGCTGACGGCGTCTGCCTCAGTGTGGTGTGTAGTCTCGGAAGATTAACATTTTAATCAAAGACATTGTTACCACAACTTAAGTTATTGCTTTTGCAAAAACATTTTGTCTGCATTTCGAGTTTTACAATTTTTTATTTTTTATGGAGGAATATTTCTGCCTCTTACAATAAAAGTTATGGCTGAACACGCTTTGTTAAAACTGGGCTGACACTCCCCGTAACCTAAATGCCATTAAGATGGGTTGTTTTCTTTCCTCTCTTGAAGCCTAGCAGATGGTTTTTGAGTCTCTCTCTCTCTCCCTCTCCCTCTCTCCCTGCACAGTAATCCTTTACAGGGATTTGTTCCTACTACTCTCAGTGGTACCCTCTGAACTTCTCTCTCTGACTCCCAGATTCATACCCTTCCGTCAGTCTTCCTGCTTTTCTTTTCTATTCCTGTCTGTCCATGACACAGTTCTTCTTTCTCTGCAGCCTTACATCTCTCTCAGTTGTAAGTTTTCTAAAGCTCTCAGCCGCTAAGTCTCCTGACATATCTGTGTGCATGGCGAACTGAGCCGAGGCCCTTTTTGAGAGTCCGCCAGTGATCATCCTTGAGCTCGTTAGCTAACGGGGTTTCAGGAGGATTTGGAGCGTCCTTCCCACCCCAGCTTGTGGCATGCAACCCGGTTAATCTCTAACCTGCTTGGGATATGGGTCAGCGCCGTGGCTACCGATGGCTCGCTGGATGGGGCCTATTTACCTTGCAGTTTACAGTGGCAAATCTTTAATATTGCTGGATTTGGGATGCGGGAGAGCGGTTTTTAATACTATAATCTCCGGGATGATAGTTTCCCATTATTCGAGAGGAGGAGGAGGAGGAGGACCTTGTTGATTATCATATTTCTCCTCCTGCTATTTTTAGTGCCTAAATATGAGGAATGATGACTAATCGGTGGAGTCGGTTTCAAATACAATTTGAGAGATTAAGAGGAAAAGCTGCACGGTTGCAGCTTGTGTGTGTGTGTGTGTGGTTTCTGTTCCTGTCTGTTGAAACACCGGTTGATGGAGGGACGCCTTGCTTGATGTCACTTCCTCTTATGCCTTGTGGTCTCCCCCCCCCCCCCCCTTTCCCTTCAACTCTAAACTCAAACTGCCGTCAAAACTTCTCGTAGGCTCAACTTCTACTTCCAGCTATAAACACCTCTTCCACTCTTGGTAATGCAGATTGTTTTTCCTATCTGATCTCCCGGAGCTCTTGGCCTCTAGGAATATGAAGATCTTTTTAAAGCGGATCCGTTCACCGCGCCGCGGCTTCGTTTTAACAAAACGTATTCAGCGTCCGTAGGTACACACTGTCGGTTCCCATTTCCGGAGAGCGCCATTTTGTTCACTTCCCTTTTTAAGGTTCAGTTTTTCAGATTTGCACGGGGTAAGTCTCCACTTTCCTTATGAACGCAGCTGCCGCTTCGGCATACTTTAGAATGAGAAAATGGGTGAACTTGATCGTTTTAAATATTGCTGTTCAGGTCAAATAGGGGCAGTATTTTTGGAAGGACCATGTCTGTCATGACTTCTTTACGTGTCTGTTCTCCGTCCCTGCTCATCTTTGTTAATCCACACTGAGAACAGTTGTGTTGGTAGATACAAGTTGTCGTTTTTAAATACATTTTACACAAATAAGGCTCCGATCATGATTGCAGATATTGATTTAAACAATGTGTGAAGCTTATTTTATTAATTCATCGTTGCATGTGTCTGCACCGAATTTTATAAGTCGAAGATTATTTTTACCTGCGAGGAAGCATTGCAATCTCAATTATTAGCAACATAGTTGCAAAGGCACCACTTTTAAAAATAAATACAACAAATTAAAAACGAGGAAGCAGAAACAGTCTGGCTGTTGTTTCTCACAAGCTCCTCTCATGACTCCACAGAGCAGACGTTGATCAGAGCCATGCATAGATTTGCATTCATTTGTTTTTGTTAGCCTCCATACTAGACAAGAAAAAGAGGCCATGCTACAATGATTGTTTGAACTTTGAGGCAGAGAGCCAGAGACGTGCACATATGGAGAAGGCTGCCACTTCAGAGACGCTGGTGAAGATCGCGCCTCCTCTATAGAAAGGAGGCGTTGAATGTTTCTTCTGTATTGAGCAGCTGCCATTTAGCATGATAATGATACAGTTGTTCCATCTGGCTGTCTGCAGGGTTCGTACGGTCATGGAAAACCTGGAAAAGTCATGGAATTGTAAAATGGTCATTTCCAGGCCTGGAAAAGTCCTGGAAAAAACTTAAATCATTAAAGTTTGGGAAAAGTCATGGAAATTGTTATAATCACATGTTCATTTAGGCCCAGTTTGAAATAATTAATACGTTTTTTAAAGAAAGACGCTCAAAATATAAGCCGGCGTACGCAATCAATACGCAACATTTTCAAAAATGTTCATGTTTATACCGAGATTTCAGTTTGGTCATGGAAATTTGGTTTAAAGTCCTGGACATCCATTGGTCAAAATGTGTAAGAACCCTGTGTCTGTGTATTCTCCCTTACTCACGCTGCACGCTGATACGAACCCATGGAGCAGAGAAAAATATCCCCTCGGGTGAATTGATGTGCAAAAACATGTCTGAAGGCAAATGGAATTTGCCCCGTTTTTAAAAGCCGAGACGGCGGTGACTCGTCTCGCTGCTGAAGCTATCACCACTTCTCCTGTGTGCACATATATCGTCTGTCAGTGGGCACGACAGTGGCTGGATTCACTCTGTTTTTTTCTCAGTCTTTCACACCCGACCCATTTGCGTGTGCCCCCTTACAAGCTTAAATATGACTTTTGGATAGTGCTATAAGGCACTTTGTCTCTCTGACCACTGTGCATTGTATATCTTGAGAGACTTTGACAATTTATCAATGAGTTATCAATGTTTCAGCATCATGTTCAGGGTTCGTACGGTCATGGAAAACCTGGAAAAGTCATGGAATTTTAAAATGGTCATTTCCAGGCCTGGAAAAGTCCTGGAAAAAACTTAAATCATAAACGTTTTGGAAAAGTCATGGAAATTTGTTAAAATCGCATGTTCATTTACGCTGAGTTTGAAATAATTAATATATTTTTTAAAGAAAGACGCTCAAAATATAAGCCAGCGATAGCTCTCAATACGCAACATTTTCTACAGTTTTCATGTTTATACCGAGATTTCAGTTTGGTCATGGAAATTTGGTTTAAAGTCATGGAAAAGTCCTGGAAATCCATTGGTCAAAATGTGTAAGAACCCTGCATATTGTGATAGACGGTCCAAGCTCTTGCCCTAAATCAGCTACACAGCATGCCGACTCATCAGATGTGAGGTCTGCCCCTCTTCACAGAAACACCTGCTCCACGCAGGTCCCCAGCTCCCGTTTGTGGAGCCGGCCGTGTGTCGCCTCCTCATTCGTTTCCTTTCTTCCTTTGAGCTCTCTGTCATGATGAAACGGGGGTCTGTTCTTCCCCTTTGAGTGCCGGTGGGAATGTGTCTCACTGTGTGCTGATGGTTTGAACAGAATGTACTGAGACTCACATTTCAGCCCGTTTTTACTGGACATACGAGTGATTACAGCTCTGCCTTTAAACTGCTGCAGCTCTGGAGGTTGACACAAGTGTTTGCCTAAAAATAGGCTCACAGAAAAAAAAGTCCTTGCTGTCTTATATGGACCACTTTGTTCCAGAGTCTATTTTAGTTTGTGCTCCAGTCCTTTATCCCACTACAGGTATGAGGCATTAGAATATAATCATGATTCAACATGTCTGGCCCAACCTCCCTCCCGTTCTTTTTCTTTGGTACTTCTCTGCACTATGTGGACAAACTCATGAACCATCTTATAGCTTTTTACAAACAATAATATGTCTTTGTTCGCTTGATTCATCTTCTTTATTCCTAAATCATGCATGTATCATTATTTTAATTGCTAAATACAGTTAATTTAAATGTTTTCTTGAAAAATGTTTTTCTACACTAACTTTTGTTTCCATTTAATTCACTATCTACGTATGTTTAATCTATTTCTAAGTTATTGGAGAATAAAAACGAGTTAGAAAAAGTCATGCAAGATTTTAGAAACGGGATAAGGGACTGAACACTTATTCTATTTGAGCTGTTATTGAACGACGCTGCAAATTCATTGGTTGATGCAATTTGCCGTTTGTTTAAAGTCTGCCACCTGACTCTATATGTGGTTTGATATGATTTCCATTCATGCTTTCGTGGCATGCAAGTTAACATTTACTCTTAAGAAGTTCTCCACTCTACTCTATTAGAATCCTTAAACTGCACTTTAGCTAATGCGTCGCCCCGCATGTTCCTCACACTATTATTCCGATTATTCCCTTCCTTCACTCTACAGCCTCAGTCCTATGAAGCGGTGGAGCCCTTGGACCTGGAGGAATTCCTGATGTCACAGTTAACAAGCGGAGACTCGGCCTTGATGCAGGAACTTGGAGACTTCCCAGATGATGACCTGAAGGTGGAGCAGGTGCAGAAGGAGTGTCGCACTGTGAGACACTCTGTCCCTGAAGATGGGTGAGTCACCGCAGTTTGACAAACCGCCCACTCTGGCCATAAAAATCCTCCCTAAAATGTAATTTGCATTGCTTTGAGACCTTTATGTTCGAGTAAATTACCAGAAAGAATTGTGACAAATGATGACATAGGATGTTTCACTGCATTGTCAGTTCTCAAGTCCATGTAGGAAAGTTAATATTTATACTTACGACAAGCTTTTTTGTGAAAAGATGAACAGAAATTAAGTATAAAAGTCACTTACTTGGGATAAACAAATAAGGCAGAAGATCAGAAGGTGTGTGTGTGTGTGTGTGTGTGTGTGTGTGTGTGTGTGTGTGTGTGTGTGTGTGTGTGTGTGTGTGTGTGTGTGTGTGTGTGTGTGTGTGTGTGTGTGTGTGTGTGTGTGTGTGTGTGTGTGTGTGTGTGTGTGTGTGTGTGTGTGTGTGTGTGTGTGTGTGTGGTCAAGGTATTCTACAAAAATGTGCGATCTCAATTTATTCAGAGCATTCAGTTGTTTAGCACCTTGACCATGAAGTACAGCATCAGAGAAAGGAGGAATGTAAAGTTCCCAGTAGTCTGTGAATGTTTTGCAAGCTTGTTGGCACGAGAATGTGTGTCTCTTCATCCTCTTCATCCTCCTCATCCCTCTCTTTGTAGACTGGAGTTGGATCCACATGTGAGAGACTGCGTGGAGAGTTACATTCAGCCGTGGCTTTTGGTCTCTAGAAGGTAAACTGTCTCCCACAGAAACACGACGTTACAATATTCAGGACTCGCAGAGCGGGAGAGCAGATGTTGCTGTTGTTTTCACACGGATACGTTAAAAACGACAGAACTGAATCTATCCGTGGAGTTTAGAAATGGAAAAGTAGACATCCTCCAAGCTGCAGTGTTTTAACGAAAGAGCCACAAAATAAAGGGGAACAAATGCCCTCACTGGTATCTTACCTGTCACACTGAGCAACAGGTGACGGGTAGGAGATGTTTATCAGGCCTGATGAACATTGAACACGAGGATCTCCTATCTGATGCATCGTAGTTCTCACTCACTCACTCACTCACTCTCTCTCTCTCACACACACACACACACACAGACTCAATACTTGCACACACTATGTTACGTAAGGCTTCTGTTTTTATTGTCTGATCGCAGAGGCGCATCAGTGGACTTTTATGTGTGTTTGGTTGTCTATGTCGTTAACCTGGTGTATGTTTCTCTGTGTGTGTGTGTGTGTGTGTGTGTATGTAGGTGCCAGAGCGATGGCTGGAGTGCGTCCTCGGAGCGAGCGAGCCGACACAAACTGCTTCGGAAACAGATCTTTGAGTCCGACGTTGAGCCAGACAAACAGCAGAAGCCAGTAAGGAAGACGAAGGATCATTTTATTTTGGCACGATATCTTAATTTAACAGAAATGATTGCAGCCTGGCTCTGTCCAAAATGTAAAGATCACAAATCAACATGTGTCTTCTTCCTCTTCTCTTGTTTGTGCGCTGATTGGATAAACAAAATGCAGTGTGTGGCGTGCCCCGGTAGCCTCACGGTTAGGGCGCATACCACATTATGAAAAGTAAATAAAAGGTGACATGCTGCGATCGTTTCCTCTCTGCTCCATAATACTTTTCCTCACAAACACGAGGCGAGTCCAGATCTTCTCGCATGCACATGGTTAAAGTGTCTTTTGTGAGAGTAAAGTCATCAAGAGTATGGTCGTCCATTCTGATCCAGGCTTGAGAGGCGATGTGAAATGTGAGGGAGGAGTGGGAGTCTGGGCTGAGGGCGCTGTAATAGAGCCCACAACGGTGTTTTGTTATTCCTGTCACTCTTTCCCCTGCAGCAGCTCTTTCAAGTTTACTCTGCCTGGCTTGCGCTGAACTAAACCTGAATATCATTCATTCGAACTCGAGTAACCTCTGCGTGTTTAGCGCGACAGTCGAGGAGACGGTGTGGTTTATTGTTTTGCGGTATTCAGTTTGTTTGAATTCAGTTTTCCAAATCGGTAGCTTCCGTCCGCATGCCTCGGTCTTTTTTACTTTCATCTCGAATCCCAGCCTCGGTGGTCGACTGGCATTATTTTGAGCCAAGTTCCCGTCCTCTCTCGCTTCCCTCCCTCCGGCGCTTTTGTCTCGCCGTGGCCAAATCCCCAGCTCCCAGCGTTACGCGGTCCCAAGTCCAACCAATCCAAGTCCCAGTCAGCGCCACTCCCAGCCATCCCTAACCACCAGCCGGTCTCACCAGCCCCCTCCTGTCACCCCATCCTTGCCAATTCTGGTTAATCACCCCGACCAAAAAGGCCCTTGTTACCGCTACGAGCTGCCCGCGAGCTACACGCCTGAAAGAGAGTCCCAGGGAGAGGAAGAGAGGGAAAGAACGGCCCTATTGTGATGGGCCCTCGGAGCCCCGACGGGGGGAAGCTTCACCAGGGTGGAAGCTCGCTCGGTCCTCGCCAGTGGTTTGGGAGCTGGGATGAGAGACTCGTGGATGATGGGAATGAAAGAGACGAGACGATGTCAGATAGGAGCAGAGAGGTGGTGCTCTGCCCTGTAGTAGCTGAGTCTGACTAATCCAGAGTGACCTCTGAGGCTCCAATCCGTTATTGTTAACACAGGTTCAGGGTTCGTACGGTCACGGAAAACCTGGAAAAGTCATGGAATTTTAAAATGGTCATTTCCAGGCCTGGAAAAGTCATGGAAAAAACTTGAATCATAAAAGTTTTGGAAAAGTCATGGAAATGTGTTATCACATGTTCATTTACGCCGAGTTTGAAATAATTAATATGTTTTTTTAAAGAAAGACGCTCAAAATATAAGCCGGCGGTAGCTCTCAATACGCAAAATGTTCTACAGTTTTCATGTTTATACCGAGATTTCAGTTTGGTCATGGAAATTTGGTTTAAAGTCCTGGAAATCCATTGGTCAAAATGTGTAAGAACCCTGCAGGTTATTTCTAAATTGGAATTAAAAGTTCTTCCTCGCTGTTGATATGGTGAATATCACTGGAGCTAATGTGCTTCTGTGCTTGACTTTTAGCTTCAGGCTCAATAAAAAATGTATTTGCTGCCTTTTGCTTCCTTTTATCCGGACTCCCGAAGGACAGAGGATTTTAAAGCTAGGACGGTCTCTGTTAATGTCTTTGTATTGTATATGTTTTTACGAGATGCTTGAGGTTGGTGGTATAAATACATCGACTTCTGGATATTTCCAACAACACAGCTGAAAATAAGGTGGAGCACTCAAAAAGCCAAAGGGCAGCATCTATATTTTACAGCAGATGATATCTTTTGTGCATATCTCAGGCTTGATTCCCCTGACTTCAGCGCGTCTGAGAGGTACTTTACATATCCCACTGCTGTGTTAAGTTGGTTAATTCCTTTTGCACCATCAGGCATGTGATGTTGCTCTCAGGGCATTTGGGTGTGAACAATATGCAGCATCTCACAAGCTTGTTGTTCATAGCTGTTGTCGCTCCGAGTCAGCGAGCCTCTTTGCTGCCATCATTTTTTGCATTCAGCCTGCTGGGAGATCTCTGATTACAGAACTTAATCAGCTAATGTACGATGCATCAATATCGTGAGTGACGAGTAAGCCATACCACCCTATTGTCTGAGAACGTTCAATGACCATATATCCCACATTCTGGGGACTTTTTAAAATGTATCTAACTGAGAATACAGAAAGAAAACTGCATGTTTATAACACGGATGGAAGCAGCTGCTGAATGTACACTACCGTTCAAAAGTTTGGGGTCACTTAGAAATGTCTTTATTTTTCAAAGAAAAGCACTGTTTTGTCAATAAAGATAACTTTAATCAAAAATACACTCTACATTGTTAATGTGGTAAATGACTATTCTAGGTGGAAACGTCTGGTTTCTAATGAAATATCTCCAGAGGTGTATAGAGGCCCATTTCCATCAACGATCACTCCAGTGTTCTAATGGTACATTGTGTTTGCTAATCGCCTTAGAAGACTAATATCTGATTAGAAAACCCTTGTGCAATTATGTTAGCACAGCTGAAAACAGTTATGCTGGTGATATAAGCTATACAACTGGCCTTCCTTTGAGCTTGAAGTTTGAAGAACAAAATGAATACTTCAAATATTAATCATTATTTCTAACCTTGTCAATGTCTTGACTACATTTTATATTCATTTGATAAATAAAAGTGTGATTTTTCATGGAAGACACGAAATTGTCTGGGTGACCCCAAACTTTTGAACGGTAGTGTAATTGTGGGACTTGCGTCGCGTCACTCTCTGTCGCATCACACATTTAAAGAACATAAGCACGAGCGATCTGCTGCGTGTTCTCTGCATGGAGGAAGCCGTGATGAGGCTCAAACACACGGGAGACTTTCATTGTCTCCAGGCCACAACGGAAACCGCCTCCAGACGGCGTGAATGCCCGTTTGCTGTTCGCTGTGTCGTTTCCAACGAACTCGATGTTGTCGACGGTTCATTAAATGCTGTGGAAGTATACAGTTGATCATTTGTGGTGGTACATTTTTGGTTTGGGTATTTATTTTGGATTTAGCCATGGGGCAACAATCCAATGGGGAGGTCGAGTGTGCCTTAATCCCGTTTACTCACACCCCATAATAAAGTAGTTTAGCTGAAGGAAGACCGGGCTTTGTCCTAATATCCATTCATATAGTATCCCTTACCCTGCACCCAATTTCATCAATGTCTCTCTTCATAACATCCTTCTGGATATTCTGCTTTAATACCTCCCTTTTTTTGGCTCATCCTTTGTTTTTATTCCTCCTCCCCCTCTCCCTATTGTCTCTGTCCTCCCCCCAACTGCAACCCCTCACCCTCTGTCGCTGTCTTTGCCCCAGGTCTCGTCTCCAACACTCGCGGGGCTGAGTAACGACTCTGGCCGCACTCTGACCTCCTCCGACTTTAACTTGCGCTGCTTGACCCCGGACCGGAGAGTGGAAGGCCTGCTGGCCTACGGCAGCCACGAGGAGCTGGACCGCTTCAACCAGGAGGCGCGGCAGAGCTGCCGACACCCTGAGCTGTTTGCTCTGTACCCCCCAGCTGAAGAGGTGAGATCTAGAGGTTGGTCCTCTAGCGCTGTGATGTTCCACCAGTGCATATGGGAACCATGTCGGTGTGTCTCTGGTAAGAAGGCATACGCACCGGGATGCAGACTAATGTCATTCAACTCCTCTCTAATATATACAATGCTTTATTCCCCAATCAGTGAGGGATATGAGGTTGTCTCTGGTTTCTTTATATACCTTCAGTCAATCAATATCTATTAGAAATGCCAGAAATGGTAATCACGTTACAATAATCGTTGTAAGATGATACTTAATTTTCTGAATAGAGACTGTCGAGTTATCAATTAAACTTTTTTGAAAGTATTTTATTTTATCTTTACGGAGTTGAAGTTTTGCTGATTGTGATAGTTCCCTAGATATCTTTGGATTTTGGACTGTTGGTTAGATGAAGCAATCTATTCTAAGACATTTCCAAAACAGGAATACAATCTGCAGATCATTTTAATGATCACTCCTCCCTCTCTGTTCTTTATATGAATGGATTTTAGAGTACAGGAAAAGTACACGTCGAAAGGGCGAGAATTATTATTTTTTGTGAATTTGCAGACAACTCTAATGGAACACTATTCAGACGCCAACTATATTTTTAAAACGCATCACTAATTTACATATTGCCTGTAAATGGATTTACTTTTCTACCTTGTTTCAACGTTTTCCATTCGGTAGTTTAAATAATTTTTTGGTTTCCCTTCCTCTCCTAATTTATAAGCACCAGGAGCTGGTATTTCAAAATGATCCCACAGGATTAATCCTCCTGCATTGGATTAAATCCTGATTTATATCCCAAAAACTGATATTTCAAAACAAATCTAATCCTGAAGATTTTGATTCAGATTCGGAAATCCAATCCTGCCTTTGATCCGGATAAAAAAAATGCTGTTGAGTATTTCAAAACTTTAGTGGGAAATCTGGATCAGTTTGATCCTAAAAAACAGGATTACCCTGAGGTGGATTTGAGGGCATTGCATGTAAAGGTTTGACCAGCCTGAGTGTAATTGCTCCCAAAGTTCATTGTTTAATACAGATATACGCTTCAATGCTGTTTGATCAATGTTTATTTTCTTTGCACATTCCTTTAGTTTTCAGCAAACAGCGTGAAAAACTGAAAATAAATAAATAAATACAACGTATTGGTCGCCAAAACATCCGACAGCACATGAGCCGTTTTACGAATTGAGCATGTGATCAACATGCTGTTCACTGATTGGTTAGAGCATCTCAGTCAGAAGTGCAACACAGTATACACAATAAGGCGTTTACTTAGTGACATTAAAAACTCAAAATAACAGGAAATTATGAAAGAAAAACATTGTTGCGACAGCTCCATAAGACCTTCAAAATAAAAGCACAGGATTTTTTTTCTTCCCTTTTTTAAGAAAAGGCATCATATTTATTTCATGCCGTCGCGGGCAACATAAAATGACGTGGTGGGCCGGATGTGGCCCGCGGGCCGCGAGTTTGACACATGTGCTCTAACCAGAGTCAGAAGTGCAACACGTTATTCACAATAGGCGTTTACTTGGTGACATTAAAAACTCAAAATAACAGGAAATTATGAAAGAAAAATATTGTTGCGACAGTTAAACATAACTCTTATCAAGAACATTTCATTAATCTTTTAACTGTTTTTCCAGCAGCTGAATTCTTAACTTAACTTCTTCTTGTTTAAGCAGTGTCAGTTTAATTTGTTCGTTTGTGAGAATTATTTGTTGCTGAGCCCGTTCCGTTTCCACCTTTAAGTTATTGCAGGCATCCCCTTCCTCTGCTTGCCTTTTGCGCTTACATGGTGGCGCTGGGGGATTCCCCATCTCGTCCAAGACGGGGCTCTGACTTGTGCAGGGCTCTTCAAATGCACCCTCCGCAGGGGGGAGGGGGGTCATTTCAGCCAACCGGTTCAACGGTTCAGCGGGGTCAATTGATTCCCCGTTACCAGCTGGCGGGATACCAAACACGGTTTGAGAACTCTCACCTCCAATGATGTCCAAAACGGTTTCTGTGAATTCCCCATGTTTTATGGCGTTATTTCCTTTTTGGGGTTTTTTTGCCTCCGAATGGTCCTTGGTCGCCCTCTGCTTTAGGTTTTTCCACCGAAGCCGAACCTGTTCCACGTTCCGCCGTTGGCCGCTGCCGGTGGCATTAACTTGCTTTGTTATGTCAGCCCATATTTTATTTTTAAGTTTGGATGACAGAGAACTCTGTCGAGGGCCCCTGACGGCTACAAAAAGGGCACGGCGATTGGCACGAGCGCCCTCCAGAAGTGCTGTTGTTTCTGCCGTGGTAAAATTGCTTCCCTTGTTCTTCTCCATGTTGTCTGAGAATCATCACGAAGAACAGCCTTTTATACCGTAAAGCTGAATTCCTGTTTCCTGTCTGTGATCTAGGGGGCGGGACGGATTTAGACATCCTAATCTGCCGGGATCAGGATCACTCTGATCCAATCCGGCAACGTTTTGAAATACCGGGATGGATCAGGTTGATCCGTGGCTGAGGGCAGGGGGGGATTTGGTTATCCGGATCATTCTGAGTTGGATTGCAAGTTTTGAAATACCGGCCCCTGGGAATCATATTTTAGATCCTACATCTCCTCCAAATGTAACAAATTCTCCATTTTCTTTTGCTTGTCTTGAAAACGTCCTCTGCCATTGTGCTCCAGGAAGATGCAGTGGAGATCCGGCCCATCCCCGACTGCCCCAAAGAACACACTGGAGACCGCATCCAGATCCGATGCCAGGCCATCAAGTACGTCGTACATTTTCACGAACTGGAGGAGGAGCAGGGGGGAGGGTTAAACAGATGCCCTAAGTTGGACAAGGAACCAACAGTTGGCTGTGTTAAAGGGAAATTATTCCTACACCCCCTCGTTTATGAACATGACCTTCTGCTCAGCTTTCAACAGACGGTACATTCTTGTCTGCCACATCTGATCATGACTTAAAAGTCTGAGTGGTTGGGGCTGCAGTAGATGTGACGGACAGCGCAGGATGGGAGTGAAGGAGGACTGTGCTGCACAGTGGCTGCTGTTCTTCTCCAGAAAATCCCCGTCCCTCCCTCCCTCTGTGTGATTTGGTCTCTTCCTCTTTATTTCTATCATTCACACACACAAACACACAGGGTTGCTCTGCATTTCACCCTCGATCGCACCCGTCCTTCTTGCATCCCATAACACTCCTGTTTTAGTTGAACTCATTGCACCTCTTGCAGTGGTTTGGCAACTTCACCCCCTATTCTTTAGCCCTCAGTGCAACCCTGCTATGCCTTACTGTGCCATGTTGTACAACAATAATCTACGGAATAGGAATAGAATCGACTTAGAAGGAATAACCAGAGCACTAATGTGTTAAATATATGTCTCTCCTGCTATTATGTAATGAGTAATGTCCTTTTTTCCTCCTTGGCTTCATAGGTTTGAGATTGACATTGAGCCCATATTTGCCACTATGGCCTTGTATGACTTGAAAGAAAAGAAAAAGGTAAGAACACATTTCTAACGTTGACTGAAAGCATGAAATGACTCATGTCCTTGACACTTGTGTGGTATGTTTGTCTTGCGACATACTATGTAGGGATAGGACAACATGACAAACCTCTTGCAGTACAATAATAGCCCTGCAGTAAATGCTTGTTTGGTGTTGTTCATTGTGGACACCGTGCTATGCTTTTGCTGTTTGCGATTGACGCATCAGTTATTATGACAACAATGGGGAAAACCCCAACTAATATTAAATGGCATAAACTGGGACGTTTTGCTTGTCATTGATTCTGTTTCCACCCTTGGTTTTTACGGTAGCTTTTGCATGCTCGGAGTCTGGAAGTTTCTTTTGGTAGCCGGCTTTGAGCAGGGTTCGTACGGTCATGGAAAACCTGGAAAAGTCATGGCATTTTAAAATGGTTATTTCCAGGCCTGGAAAAGTCATGGAAAAAAACTTAAATCATAAAAGTTTGGGAAAAGTCATGGAAATTGTTATAATCACATGTTCATTTATGCCGAGTTTGAAATAATTAAAAAGTTTTTTAAAGAAAGACGCTCAAAATATAAGCCGGCGTACACAATCAATACGCAACAGTTTCAAAAAATTTCATGTTTATACCGAGATTTCAGTTTGGTCATGGAAATTTGGTTAAAAGTCCTGGAAAAGTCACGGAAATCCACTGGTCAAAATGTGTAAGAGCCCTGTTTGAGGGATCAGTGTAATCTACAAGGTTTTCCGTCTCATCTTCCTCTGATGGTCGTCATGTTTGGTTTTATATCTACTAATACTGCGCCACATTTTCCCAGTCAACCATTTTGACCTACGCTGTTTGCATGTTTTCTGTGGATTTCGGAGGGGGGGGATTTAGTTGATGCTTAAATACTCATGGGTCTCTCGGATGGGAACGGGTGTTGGCCACCGGCCTCGCCCAGCTGCTTTCCAGCTTGTCTGCAGGCTGGACGGCTTTTAAGGTGGTCCTCAGAGCGAGATTCTTTTTTAAATGGTCTTCATATAAGCCGCTTGGAGACTTTCCACTGTATGGAAAATGTTACCCAATATGTCAAACGGGGCACTGTACACGCGTCGGTGCACAAGAGCAGAGCTGAAGTGTTGCATCGCCATTCCCTTGAGATGAATTATTTTATCACGTGTTAAACTGAATCGTGTGTCTTTTAAAGAGGTCTTTACAACATGCTGCCTATTTAATTGAGCAGAGACAGATCCAGACAGTTAAATAACTCTGAAATGTGTCGGAGCGAAGGAGAAACTTGACAAGCTTGTTTTTCTCAATTAGTTTTAATTGGAGTGGAACTGTGAAGCATTCGCTGCTGACCCATTTATCCCTGAACCCTTCATTCTTTTACTTTCTGCTTTCAGTACACTGATATTATTTGTCTGTCTCCTCAAGAGTGTTGTGTTTTATTGGCCTCTTTGCCTTATTTCCTCTGTTTCCCTGCATCCCTTTCCTTTGTCTCTGTATCCTATTGGGATTGCGCTTCTCCGTTTGTATGTTGTTATCATTTTCTTCTTCTTCACATCTGTGGAATGTGCAGCAGATGTTCCTATAATTCCATGTCATACTTTCCTTTTTAATCACGCCTCTCTGGTCCATCAGCCATAGATTTGACCCAACATCGGCGCCGTACTTATAATATCAGATTCACGGATAAAAACAAACAAATGTTTTAGAGTAGACGTGCAAACAGACAAACATGTCGTCACAGTAAACTTACTCCAGGCATTAGTAATATTCTTCCTGTTATTCTCCTACAAGACCAGACAAGCCTGGTTTTGCTGGCCTGTGACTGCACCCCGAAAAACACAACGAGTGATCGGACGCACAGCGTTTTCTTTTCTTCATGCATGCGGTGGATACTCTGCAGCTAGCGATGCACGTCTGTCTGGTTGGTTGACGAGACATTGTCGGCAACCTCGGCAAGCAGAATAACTGCAGATTCATGGAGTTTGTGGGCAATGGGCTGATGTCTGACCTGGAAATTTGCATTCAGTTGGCGCTTCTTTTGAAAATGTGTTTAAGGGGTCTTACACCACCCTGGAGTCGTCGTAAGTGTGCCACATTTAGAACTAGAATGGGCACTCGGTAGAGCGCATACCTTCGCATATCACAAGATTGGGCATTGAATTATGAACATTTTGGCATTAGTTGCATGCCAATTGGACAAAAATGTATCGTGCTATGGTAAAAAAAGAGTTTGACCTTTCCATGACCTTAACCTTGACCTTTGACCCGATTGATCCCAAAATCTAATCAAATGGTCCCCGGATAATAACCAATCATCCCACCAAATTTCAGGCGATTCAAGAACATTTTGACCTGTTCATGACCTTGACCCGATCGATCCCAAAATCTAGTCAACTGGTCCCCGGATAATAAACAATCATCCCACCAAATTTCATGCGATTCGGTTCAATACTTTTTGAGTTCTGCGAAGATTTTGACCTGTTCATGACCTTTGACCTTGACCCGATCGATCCCAAAATCTAATCAACTGGTCCCGGATAATAAACAATCATCCCACCAAATTTCATGCGATTCGGTTCAATACTTTTTGAGATTTGCGAATAACACGCATACAAATAAATAAATAAACTAGAATGGGCACTCGGTAGAGCGCATACCTTCGCATATCACAAGATTGGGCATTGAATTATGAACATTTTGGCATTAGTTGCATGCCAATTGGACAAAATGTATCGTGCTATGGTAAAAAAAGAGTTTGACCTTTTGATTGATCCCAATCAAAAATAAAATGGGATCCCCAATAATAATAATCATCCCACCAAATTTCATGCGATTCAAGTACATTTTGACCTGTTCATGACCTTTGACCTTGACCTTTGACCCGATCAATCCCAACATCTAGTCAACTGGTCCCCGGATAATAAACAATCATCCCACCACATTTCATGCGATTCGGTTCAATACTTTTTGAGTTCTGCGAAAGATTTTGACCTGTTCATGACCTTTGACCTTTGACCCGATCGATCCCAAAATCTAATCAACTGGTCCCCGGATAATAAACAATCATCCCACCAAATTTCATGCGATTCGGTTCAATACTTTTTGAGATTTGCGAATAACACGCATATAAATAAATAAATAAATAAATACACGGCGATCAAAACATAACCTTCCGGCATTTTCAATGCGAAGGTAACTAGAATGGGCACTCGGTAGAGCGCATTCCTTCGCATATCACAAGATTGGGCATTGAATTATGAACATGTTGGCATTAGTTGCATGCCAATTGGATACAAATTGACCGTGCTATGGTATAAAGAAGATTTTGACCTTTTCATGACCTTGACCTTTGACCTGATTGATCCCAAAATCTAATCAAATGGTCCCCGGATAATAACCAATCATCCCACCAAATGTCATGCGATTCGGTTTAATACTTTTTGAGTTATGTGAGTAACACGCATACAAATAAATAAATAAAAACACGCCGATCAAAACATAACCTTCCGCATTTTCAATGCAAAGGTAAAAAGTGATTTAAACGGCGTGTGCCCGTCGGTCAAATATCCTCCGTGGTCCGACAAACACATGTTAAAAAGGGCTATTGCATTCCTTATTTTCACAAGTGAGTGCTGAAGCATGATATGCCTTTTAAGTCAGCTGGCTTTGATTATTGAGAAGCCATTTCTGTGAATTCCAAGAAGTCATGTGTCGGAAGGAGGTGGGACTCCTCCTCCTCCTCCGCAGGCTTTTGAGAGCTCTCGCTCTCGTGGTAAGTGCGTCTCGTGTTGACGTGACCGAGGTCATTTCCGTCACCAGCGCTATACGCTGAAGTCTGGCTTTCTGGATCGTCTGACCGCTGTGAACACAGTTCAGATAGAAAACCGAGAATATTTTGCCTCGAGTCTGGAATCTGATCACAGTTTGAGAGTGTTTTTAGGACTCCAGTTCACAACTCTCGGGCAGGTTTGGCTGACCTCGCTTTGGTGTGGTCAGTATATGGGAGAATGACGGAGAGTCTTTAATGGCTTTCTAGGGAAAAGGATCACATGACACACACACCCACACCGGGCCGGGCCAGGCATATAGCTGTGTTCCTATCCCGAGGTCCTTAGCAAGACGAGTAGATGACTGTCGAGCTCCGTTGGGCAGATTTTGACTCTAATATAATATGGTAAAGAAAAGAGCACTCCCTCATTCTTCACTGATTCTGTTCATTTTTTTTCTATTTGCGTGTCAAGATTTTTTTTAATTGAATGTTTCATACATAACATGTACACGTAACATCTAATTTTATGGATTTGTGTTGACTGGTGAATGTCAATAACAAATTTATTGAAAGAAAAAGAAAAAGGCGTGTGGAGAAACGATGGAGCTCACTGAACAGATGGTGTTCCTGGATCAGTCTCAGGTTTACATGAAACCAGTGTCATGAAACCTTTTCTCGACCGATTCCTGTCATTGTGCCTCAGAGCGACATGCATTTTTTTAATGCCCTGAATATGATGTAAAATATGTAATGAACAAAAGTAATAACGTGGTGAAGAGACCTATGTCTAGGACTTAAACGTTCAACTTTTCCCATTTTTGTCTCCCTCCAGATATCTGAGAACTTCTACTTCGACCTGAACTCGGAACAGTTAAAAAACTTCTTAAAACCTCACACGCCACACGTGGATCAGTCTTCTCTGGCCAGATCTGCAATCTTCTCCATAACCTACCCATCCCCAGATATATACCTGGTCATCAAGGTAGTAATTTAATCCATAGCACCTGTGAACAAATCCTAATCGTACGGAGCAGAAGTAAAAGGTTTCAGCTATTTACTTCTTGGCTTTAAATAACTTAGCGTGGTATTATATACCCTCTAATTCTGTGCAATGCTGCCTTTGTGTCTCTAACTCTTCAATATCTGTGACTTGTTTATGTATATTCTGGTTTGATTGTTCTGAGCTGCTCTCATGGCTCATGAACTTTATGTGTTTTTAGCTTGAAAAGGTTCTCCAACAGGGCGAGATCGGGGACTGTGCTGACCCCTACATGACACTGAGGGAATATGACACTGTGAAGGTAAACGTGGCGGAGCGATTTCTATCACTAAACAGTCGAAACCCACGCAAATTATCTTACCGTCCTCGTGCAAACATCTGATGTTATTAATCTACGTTCTTGGAGTTCGAGGCATTTTTGACTGCATTCATAAAAACGGCAACAACCACTTATCTCGACTTATCTGTTGTTCTTTCAGAACAAGGACAAGCTCGACAGGCTGCGAAACCAGGCGGAGACCTTCTGCTACCGGCTCGGTCGCTATCGCATGCCGTTCGCCTGGGCAACCGTTAATATCATGGAGGTCATCTCCACCGCGACGATAGACCGCGACGTCACCGACTCCGACAGCCTGAAAGGAGGTGTGTGTGCGTGTGTGTGCTTGCGGCTGTGCGCCTTGATGAATGGGAGGACTGTGGTGTGCATTTCCATAGATTGTACAGGGTTCGTACGGTCATGGAAAACCTGGAAAAGTCATGGAATTTTAAAATGGTCATTTCCAGGCCTTGAAAAGTCATGGAAAAAAACGTAAATCGTAAAAGTTTTGGAAAAGTCATGGAAATGTGTTATGATCACATGTTCATTTACGCCGAGTTTGAAATAATTAATATAAACAGATGGATTTGCACATAAAGAATAAACATTTATATAAGTGTTTAAAGGAATAAACATGAATAGAAATGTTTATTCTTTTAATCAAACTATTGTCTCATTCATTTGTTTCATAAGGTAAACTGTATGCTTTGGAATTCTCATTTTTTGAATCCAAAATTCTCTAAATTGTTCATGTTTATACCGAGATTTCAGTTTGGTCGTGGAAATTTGGTTTAAAGTCATGGAAAAGTTATGGAAAAGTCCTGGAAATCCATTGGTCAAAATGTGTAAGAACCCTGATTGTTTATAGCAGTGTGCATGTTTATTTTTCCAGGTAAATCCAGCAGCATTGACCGCAGGGCGCATCTTCCCAGGAGGAATTCTGAGCGTTACAACACCATCGATGATCAATTTTGTAACGTGTCTGCCTTCAAACCTGCCACCATCACTATCAGCACCATCTTCAAACAGGTCGGACCGCAACACAAGGAGACTTTTATTTCCTTGAGATGCAACATGCAGTGTAACAGACAGACCAGCTTGTCTTCGGCCTTTTCTCATTCTTTGATCAAACGAGACATTCCATCCAAAATATATGCAGTATATCTTTCTACCGTAATGACTTCACTGTCAAAACAATGTCTAGTATTTATTTATGTATGCATGCGTAATGCATTTCATGATTTTTCTTTTTGTGTGTGTTAGGAGGGAGATCGTTTGAGCGATGAGGATTTGCTCAAGTTCTTGTCTGAGATCAAGAAAACCTCCACTCCACAGAGAAGAGTCAAGACAATATCAGGTCATTCCTCTCATCACATCTAAACACTCATTCAGAGATTTGGATTTTTTTTTATACACATTGAGGGAATATTTCTACACTGTGGGAAATAGTTTTTTTTGTTTGTGTATTTTATTCAGTCAATCAAATCAAATACAATACAATATTATCCTATATAATATACAAAAGAGAGACTGAAAAGGTATAGGTAGAAGCAAAAAATGCTTATAAATTCCTATCCTAAATTGAAATCAAAATAATGAGAAAATTAATATAAAATAAAGAAGAAAATATAACAAAAAAACAACAATAAACAAAATAAAAAACTAAATTTATTTATACATACTACCACATACATCTTCCATATTTATACGTTTTTAATTACATTTACAAGAATTGTTTTATAAATAATTCCCTTGAAAACCAAAAAGGAGTTAATCTGCTTCCTTGCAGATAGCGCAGGTGATTGATACCAGTCTCAATTTGACTGTGACGTAGAGCCAGCAGCCGGTTAGCTTAGCACAAATACTTTGTTACCTTTGGCTTGCTGTTTCTTTTCTTTATGCTAAGCTAAGCTAACCAGCTGGTGCCTTCATACCGTACAGACAGACATGAGATTAGGTATTCAGGGTTCGTACGGTCATGGAAAACCTGGAAAAGTCATGGCATTTTAAAATGGTCATTTCCAGGCCTGGAAAAGTCATGGAAAAAACTTAAATCATAAAAGTTTTGGAAAAGTCATGGAAATTTGTTATGATCACATGTTCATTTACACCGAGTTTGAAATAATTAATATGTTTTTTAAAGAAAAACGCTCAAAATATAAGCCGGCGTACGCTCTCAATACACAAAATGTTCTAAATTTTTCATGTTTTTACCGAGATTTCAGTTTGGTCATGGACATTTGGTTTAAAGTCATGGAAATCCATCAGTCAAAATGTGTAAGAACCCTGGGTATTGCTCTTCTCGGCAAGAAAGCGCATGAGCAGACTTCCCCAAAATATAAAATTATTTCTTTTAAGTTTAGCTCAATTTATTTTTAATCATGAGTGTGTTTCTTGTTTCTGCTTGTGCAAATAATTGAAATGATGTGGCGTGATATCATATGACTCACAAGACGCATCTTGTGTCTTCCAGGTTCCATAAAACTGGACATGTCTCCAGTCCACGACACGCCACTGGCATGTTTGTCCACGGAGCTCATCCCTCTGATACCTGCGGCGGCGGAGAAGAACATCCGGCCAATCAAAGAAGTGCTGGAGTTCCCATCCAGTGAGGTCTACGTCCCTCACAACATTTACAGGTGGGTTAGGAAGCATGATGTACTGTAAATAAGTGAACGCTCATACACTCCTTTTACAGTCGTTTCACTTTTTGATTTGGCATTTTTATATCTAAAGGTACTTCACGCAGACAATGAAATAAGACAATTTGTTCCTTCCAATCAAAATGTTTATATGTTTAATACATTTTCTTCGTCATAGTAAAGTGAAACTGGTTCCAGAATAATTTCCACCTTAACCCTCCTGTTACCTTAGGGTCAATTTGACCCCATTCAATGTTTAACGTCGGCGTTCTTTCGGGTCAATTTGACCCCAGGCTGTTTTTCACTGTGTCAAACATATAAGAAATATCAACTTTATATATATATTTAAAGGGCTATTTAGGTAGTCAACAAACAAACATAAAGTACCTCACACTTAAACTTGGAAAACAATATTAATTCTAATAATTTTCTGGAGGTTTTAATTCCTGGGGTCAAATTGACCCCAAGGGTAAAATATGTCAGTAAATATAAAGGTAGCAGGAGGGTTAAACATTGAATGGGGTCAAATTGACCCTAAGGTAACAGGAGGGTTAAACAGGATGAAATGCAACCAAATGAATTACAGCTTGGGGTGTAAATGCGTGTTTCCTCTCACTGACAGCCTGACAGACCAGAGGCAACATGAACAGTCATGCTGCGCTCGTCTCCTAAGGCCTGACGCCGCTTTGCTCTTTCTAGCGTTGCGTCTATTTTTAGACCCTTCCAGCCAGTCTACATGTAAAATTGCTTCAATACGGAGGCAGCCTGTGTGAGCAGAGGTTTAACCCTCCTGTTCCCTTCAAATTTACTAACATATTTTACCCTTGAGGTCAATTTGACCCCAGCAATTAAAACCTCCAGAAAATTATTAGAATTTATATTGTTTCCCAAGTTTGAGTGTCACTTTATGTTTGTTTGTTGACGACCTAAATAGCCTTTTAAATACATAAAAAAGTTGATATTTCTTTTACACAGTGAAAAACAGCCTGGGGTCAAATTTACAAATGTATAAGTTGTGTACGGGTCATGTGAATTTGAGGTTTTTCCAATTGTCCCCAATAAATTAAGAAAAGTCATGAAATATGGGGTAAAATTGACCCCAAAGGGAACAGGAGGGTTAAACAACCAATTAATTCTGAAATGCTTGGACCGAAATGTAAGTAACGTCACGTGTGAACAAGTTCCCTGCATGGCAATTACACGCTGACGTTCAGAGGAATCTGTTGTGTTTCTACAGATCAGTCTCGTATTAAAACCACAGGTCTCAGTGAATTACTGGTTTTCTGGAACTTTTGTCACGACTATGACGTTGCTGCTCAGATAGTGCCATCTAGTGATGTGTATAGGAACTGCTTCGTTTCATAGAAGGGCGTTGTATGATTTGTTTCATGTATCAATAACTGAGGAAGCCTCCGTGGCACTTTTTCTCTCCCGATGTCAATGCAGGAACCTGCTCTACGTCTACCCGCAGAGGCTTAACTTTGTCAACAGGCTTACATCAGCAAGAAACATCTCCATCAAAATGCAGTTTATGAGCGGAGAGGACCCAACCTGCTCGCTGCCTGTGAGTGCTGCCGTTTGGAAACTGTGATCTCGCTGCACTTTCAGAACAGCGGCATGGATTTTTACTGATAGTTTAACTGGATTATCTCATGAAAGGGTGTGCATTTCGTAATTACATTATTATAAAAGCACCAAGCAAATCCCACTACCATCCCCAAAAGCACAGGTTCACATGTGTTCCTGTCCATCTAAAAACAATAGTGAGGTATGAACTTTGAGAAGTGGTGCTTGCTGTAATTATTCCTCCTTTATATACTGACTCTTACGAGATGCCTTTCTAATGTGCTTCCAATGCAAGTGATTTTTTGTGAAAATATGTATTCAAAAGTTTATCCTGCACCCCTAATTTGCATTTCTTCCCCCGCCTCTCCATTCTCAGGTCATTTTTGGGAAATCGAGTAGCTCTGAATTTTTACAGGAAGTCTACACCCCTGTTACCTATCATAACAAGCAAGTACACACTATTAAGGTTCTTTTAAATGTTTGTGATAGCTTCTTTTTACACTTCTGTTTAACTCAATATAGCTTTATATTGTCGCTCCCTGACTCTCACACTGGCTTGTAGTTTCCTCTGTTCTCTCATCTCTCCCCCTCCATCCCCACTCATCCCTGTTTTCTTTTGGTCGGCTTCCTCTAAAGCTCCACATTCTTTTTAATTTATCTTCAGGTCACCAGACTTCTATGAGGAAGTGAAGCTGGCTCTCCCGGCTCGTCTTACGGAGAGGCATCACTTGCTGTTCACCTTCTACCACATCAGCTGCCAGCAGAAACAGAACCAGGGCGGCAGCTGTGAGACGCTCATTGGATATTCTGTGAGATTTTGTCCTTTTTACTTCCCGAGTTTCTAAATGTACTCGCAGAAAGAAAAGTCAAAGTCCAGCTTTGCCTCATAACGTCCTGGACATGAGGAATTCATTTTAATATTAAGTAATGATGTTGAAGTGCACACAGCTTGCGTACTAGTTGTTCACTTTTTGTTCTTATCTAGTGGCTGCCCATGGTGAATAATGACCGGCTGCAGACGGGTCAGTTCTGTCTGCCCATCGTCTTGGAGCGACTACCTGCCAACTATTCACTGCACACACCTGAGGTAAATGCATCTATTATATATATTTTACATTAATGTTTAGATTTTAGACGTGCTTTCTGCATGTCCATATTAAGTTTCTCTATTGAGAGTAGTATTCGGAGAAGGCTTTGGACATATTAGAGACTGAACACGGACGTGGAGGACGGTTCCCACGGGTCACACAGTGATATTTCCTGTGTCTCTGTCATGTAGAAACTTCCCGCCCAGATTCCTCCGGTCAAGTGGATGGAGAGCCACAAAGGAATTTTCAACCTCGAGGTCCAGGCCGTGTCATCTGTGCACACACAGGTGAGAATGTCGTGAGATATCCACCCTGATCATCACGGGCGGACAGTGTCTTCACACTTGTTTCCATGCATCGCCGCTTCCCTCACACGCGCCGCACCGTAACAGATCATCGTCTCTTTTCCGCACCAGGACAACCACCTGGAGCGGTTCTTCACCCTCTGTCACGCCCTGGAGGGCGGAGCGACGTTCCCTCTGCGGGTCAGGGAGGAGAAGATTCCAGAGAACAAGCTGGAGCATGAGCTGAAGCTCAGCATCATCTCCCTGTCCTCTTCCAGTTTAGAGCCTCTGGTCCTCTTCCTCCATCTGGTGCTGGATAAACTCTTCACCCTCATCATGCAGCCCATGGTCATCGCCGGCCAGACCGGTGAGGAGTTCGTTCGTTCATCAAAGACGTTCAACATTTCCGTGCTCCAGCTTCTACAATGTGAAGAATTGCTGCTCTACTCTGTCTTGAGACTTCTGAAATTGTCCCTTTGGACTCCTAGTGGGATTTTTAAAAAGTATTTCGATTTAAATTTTGTTAATACATTTTAAATAATAAACGTGTCGTATTTAGTTTCAGCCCTAGATACAAAATGTAAATGTTTGAGAGCAAGATAATGAGCTGTTTAAAGTCTTCTACATTTTTTGCAAAATTCGATCAACATTTTTAAAGATACATTTCTTGTGATCAGCTTTACATTGATAACTACTTAATTAATCTACACCTTGTTTTAGCACTTATTGATTGTGATGCATAGCCTAATGTCATTATTTTTTTAAGAACAGGGAAGGTTGTCATGATAATATTTTGGATATTATCAGTCTAACATTTTTGATTGCATTTGTATGTCTGTGTCCTACAGCCAATCTGTCCCAGATCGCCTTCGAATCAGTGGTGTCTATTGTCAACAGTCTTCATAACAGTCAGGAGCTGATCAGGGACCAGCAGGGTAGGAACAGCCTCCTGGCGACCTACCTCTACTGGGTGTTTCGTCTGCCTGATCCCCCCCGAGACGTCCAGAATGCAGGTACCGACGGAATGATTTATGAATATTAACTTGCTTTTTTTTTTTTTATACTTTGATTTATACTTGCTGTGATTTATTTTTTCAGAATGAAGAAGTGATCTTTTTGTGTGTCCATGAACCTGTGTTCAGAGTCAGGGAGTGTAGCATCCGCAGAGAGCCGTTACAACACCATGGGTCGGGCCACAGCGACCACGATCGGCTCGATGCTTCTCGAATCCAGAATCCGCAGCAGCAGCAACCCCGACATCCCGGCGCCAAACACCTCCGCTGAAGACGCTGAGATCAAGAACATCCTCACTGCCAAGGTACAGAGAGCATCTCCTGAAAATAATAATAAATAAATAAATAATTTGACGTAAATTAAAAAACTATATTTCAGTGTCAGATGAGTTAAGCTCAGTTTTTTTAGAAGTTCTTTTGAAGTTATCTGCCTTATCCATGTACACATTGAGGGAAATTAGCATGAACTTAAAAAGTGTGCAATATAAATCTTGACAACTTTCACAGAAGTCTATATTTCACCAGGTCGATGCACAGTTTAGTATATTTGACAAAACACACACACGTTTGTAAATATTCCAGCAGGCTTGCACATACACACCAACCATGTCATTTCATCCCCTCAGTACATTGTATATTCTAACAGGCCACTAGAAGCCCGCTTTAATGAATGCATCCACCACGTCCAATGTGATGGGATCTGTGTGTTTCTGTCTCCAGGGCCTCAACAACCCAGGCAGCCGCATGTCCACCATTGTGGACTTAAACAACCACCTGAACTCCACAGGAAACACCAGGCCCTCACAGAGAAAGGTACAAATAAGTTCTCCTTTCTTTTACTGTTTCCCACCGTCAACGCATGCGAGATGAAACACAGCAGATCTAAGAATAAAGTTTCGAGTGACTTGTAACACATCTGCATATTGGTTAGACATGATTAAATATTCATTCATATTTTCTATCTCACTGAGACATATTTAAACTAGAATGGGCACTCGGTAGAGCGCATACCTTCGCATATCACAAGATTGGGCATTGAATTATGAACATTTTGGCATTAGTTGCATGCCAATTGGACAAAAATTTATCGTGCTATGGTAAAAAAAGAGTTTGACCTTTCCATGACCTTGACCTTGACCTTTGACCCGATTGATCCCAAAATCTAATCAAATGGTCCCCGGATAATAACCAATCATCCCACCAAATTTCAGGCGATTCAAGAACATTTTGACCTGTTCATGACCTTTGACCTTTAACCCGATCGATCCCAAAATCTAGTCAACTGGTCCCCGGATAATAAACAATCATCCCACCAAATTTCATGCGATTCGGTTCAATACTTTTGAGTTCTGCGAAAGATTTTGACCTGTTCATGACCTTTGACCTTTGACCCGATCGATCCCAAAATCTAATCAACTGGTCCCCGGATAATAAACAATCATCCCACCAAATTTCATGCGATTCGGTTCAATACTTTTTGAGATTTGCGAATAACACGCATACAAATAAATAAATAAATAAATACACGGCGATCAAAACATAACCTTCCGGCATTTTCAATGCGAAGGTAACTAGAATGGGCACTCGGTAGAGCGCATAGCATATCACAAGATTGGGCATTGAATTATGAAAATGTTGGCATTAGTTGCATGCCAATTGGACAAAAATGTATCGTGCTATGGTAAAAAAAAAGATGTTGACCTTTCCATGACCTTGACCTTTGACCTGATTGATCCCAAAATCTAATCAAATGGTCCCCGGATAATAACCAATCATCCTAGCAAATTTCATGCGATTCAAGAAGATTTTGACCTGTTCATGACCTTTGACCTTTGACTTTGACCCGATCGATCCCAAAATCTAATCAAATGGTCCCCGGATAATAACCAATCATCCCACCAAATTTCATGCGATTCAAGAAGATTTTGACCTGTTCATGACCTTTGACTTTGACCCGATCGATCCCAAAATCTAATCAACTGGTCCCCGGATAATAACCAATCATCCCACCAAATTTCATGCGATTCGGTTCAATACTTTTTGAGTTTTGCGAATAACACTCATAAAAATAAATAAATAAATAAATACACGGCGATCAAAACATAACCTTCCGCATTTTCAATGCGAAGGTAATGAGTTATACAACAATATGTTAGCAGTGATGCACAGTGAGATGTCCTGATATGAGTAAACTAAGGCAATGTTTGCAAATTTCATTTTTAATATAGATTTTAATAAAGCATAAACATATCTACTGAAGTCTAACTGGTGATGTTTGAGTCCAGATATTTGATTTGACACATGCTTTTCTTATAATTACCTTCGCATTGAAAATGCCGGAAGGTTATGTTTTGATCGCAGTGTATTTATTTATGTATTTATTTGTATGCGTGTTATTCGCAAAACTCAAAAAGTATTGAACCGAATCGCATGAAATTTGGTGGGATGATTGTTTATTATCCGGGGACCAGTTGATTAGATTTTGGGATTGATCGGGTCAAAGGTCAAAGGTCATGAACAGGTCAAAATCTTTCGCAGAACTCAAAAAGTATTGAACCGAATCGCATGAAATTTGGTGGGATGATTGTTTATTATCCGGGGACCAGTTGATTAGATTTTGCGATCGATCGGGTCAAAGGTCAAAGGTCATGAACAGGTCAAAATCTTTCGCAGAACTCAAAAAGTATTGAACCGAATCGCATGAAATTAGGTGGGATGATTGTTTATTATCCGGGGACCAGTTGACTAGATTTTGGGATCGATCGGGTCAAAGGTCAAGGTCAAAGGTCATGAATAGGGTTGGGTACCGAAACCCGGTGCCAATATGGTACCGGTTCCAATACAACCGGTATTACCCGGATCGAAACGCAACGCACATTTCGGTGCTTCTTTCCGGTGCCTGAGCCGATTGAAATTGGAAAAAACTATTGTTGTGAACTTCTCTGGTGATTCCGCCCTGTCAGCAGGTTACGATAGCCTATCATATTTAACTCTGACAGCAGAGGCGTGCGCCGTGTGTGACTGCTGAACCCGTGTAGAGCACACCAGCTTCAGGCTGGACGCGATGGGGAGACCGTCACCGGTCCCCCTGAACACGGGGAGACCGATTATGACGAGCAGCCTGAACTCAGATTAGCACTGTATCGTTGATTGCAAGTCTTGCATTCATAAAAGTAGCCCAAGAAATAATAAATTAGCCATTATAACCATGCTTAAGCTAGCGCTAGCTCGTAGCTAACACGAGCTACGAGCGTGACAGTCTGCTAGCAGATGTGTTGATGAACAGCGGTCCCGGCTGTATACCCGGTGTTACCGGGAATATAATGACGGAGGAATAAAGACCGTGGGGCGTCACTTTGTTTCAGTGGAACTCTCGCTGTCAGAAGCAAAACTTTATTTGTCACGTGTCATCTTCAGTACCTCTGATTGGTTGTTCTCTTTGCCCATCAAAACAGTGACAGGATTAACCCTATAAGGTCTGCACATGACAATACATACACATATAATGGAGAACATATATTGTGTATGTTAACAGTCTGATCTCTGTTGTTTGTCAGTGCTCCATGATAACGGCTTCTACAGGGAATATGGCCGAAGAGGTTTTTAATGTCCTCATTGTGCGTTTAAAAAAAAAGTATCGGTTCAGGCACCGTTTAGGCACCGGTATCGTTTTAAAAGTACCGGTTTAGCACCGGTATCGGAAAAAACCCAAACGATACCCATCCCTAGTCATGAACAGGTCAAAATGTTCTTGAATCGCATGAAATTTGGTGGGATGATTGGTTATTATCCGGGGACCATTTGATTAGATTTTGGGATCAATCGGGTCAAAGGTCAAGGTCATGGAAAGGTCAAACTCTTTTTTTTACCATAGCACGATACATTTTTGTCCAATTGGCATGCAACTAATGCCAAAATGTTCTTGTGATATGCGAAGGTATGCGCTCTACCGAGTGCCCATTCTAGTTAAATATGTTATTGTCGTAGCTAAATGTGTTTATATGTTGAATTTTAGGATGCTATATATATTTTTAATAATTACTGTTTAAAATGATAACATTCAGTCACAATTTTGGAGATGCTATATTGACCGTGAAATAAAATAATGGTATCCATAGCACGCTGGTTATGTTTCATACATCTTACTGTTAGAATTATGCATGTATTCAACAACATTCAGCCCCTGCTGCTCAGATTAACATGAAGAGAACGTTCCCTCTGGTTACCACAGGGTGGGAGTGTGACACTGAGAACCCAAATATTGTGGCGGATTATGTTTTCACGTTTCTTCCCGTTTAAAGCTCAACCAGTATTTCAGATTGTATTTAAATTGATTATTTGTTTATTACTTGCAGATGCTCTATTTAACGCTTTATTCTGGTAGCTACCACGGGGAGGGGGTTTCTCACTACTGGTTTTTCTATTTTCTGTCTTGCAGCAGTTCCACGAGGAGTTGGCCCTGCAGATGGTCGTCAGCACCGGGGTCTGCAGAGAGAACGCATACAAATATGCCTGGTTCTTCTTTGAGCTGCTGGTCAGTGTGCTCTAAAAAACATCAAATCACACAGGGTGTTCTATGATTGATACCCAGCTCTATGAAAACAGTGAGGATTGCTTAGGGTGTTATTAATGAATGGATGAAGCAATACAAAGTACTTACAAAACAACACGCAGGACACCATAAAAGATAAATGATGTTTTTATTGTGTTGTGAAGAAAAGGGCATTTTTAATACACTCTGCTCTGTAATCTATCAAGTCACTTGGCAATTTGTCCTCCTTTTTGAGTTTTGGAAGTGTGTCATCACTCACAATCACTCTCATCCGTTCAGTTCACTTCATGTTTCTTTTTTCAATATATATGTTCATTTTAATTTTTAAAAAAGGCATAAGATGATAATTATTCGAGGATCGCTTTGTTAGTATCGGGTCACTGTTTTTATCAAATCAGCTTTGCCTCTGACGGGTTACCTGATACATTATTGATTTTAAATGCCATTAATCACGCTTTTTTTAAATTACCATGCTTTTTCCATTGTTTTCCCTTATTTGTGTGTGTGTGTGCTCCAATAGGTGAAAAGCATGGCGCAGCATGTGTCTCATTTCGACAAGCACAGTGTCGCCCGGAGGAGCCGCTTCTCTGACCGGTTTAAAGATGACATCACCACCATCGTCTCCGTGGTGACGGCTGAGATTGGGACCATCCTCGTCAAACAACACAAGGTGAGGAATGTGACGATGACGACAGAGTTCAGACGGCCATGGAAAACCTCGGAAAGTCATCGCATTTAAAAATGGTTATTTCCAGGCCTTTGAAAAAAATGTAATCCCAAAGGTTTTGAAAAGTCATGGAAATTTGCATTTACACAGTTTGATTACAAAAAATAATATGTATATACATATTTATTCTTTTAATCAAACTATTGTCTCTCACTCAATTGTATACATGAGTATTCCTTAAATGACACACCGAGATTTCACCTGATGTTTAGTCATGGAAATTTGGTTTAAAGTCATGGAAATCCATCGGTCACCATGTGTATGAACCCGGTAAGGATGATGATGATGATGATGATGATGGCGATACCTTTCGCTCATTAATATATCCATCAGACGAGTGTACAATTCTTCACTGCATCGGTGTTCCTTCTGGTCTCCTGGGCTTTGGCAGAAGCAGTTTCCGCCTCTGTTTACATGTTGCCAGTGTCCTCCACACAAAAGGGAGCTCGAAGTGCTAATTGTATTTGCCTCTGTGGACTCCGAAGCCTCGCTTTCACTGCTGGATGCTTGGCATGATGCGCTCAGTGCAGCTTACGGATAGCTGATTGTTGTTGTTTTAGGAAGTCGAGCAAGCGGAGAAAGTCAACATCAGCCTGGGCTTCTTCCTCTATGATCTGCTGTCTCTCATGGACCGAGGGTTTGTCTTTCATCTGGTGAAAAACTACTGCAACCAGGTAGAATAACATTGATTGCAAACCAAAACCATTTAACATGCGTCTTAAAATACACGAATTCAGGGAAGTGTTTGATTTTAGGTTCTGAAAGAGGCGGCAATGAGTATTATTAAAAAAAAGAATTGTTGTTGCTCTGTTCCTTCAGATGTCGGCTAAGAGTGTGTCGATGCCGACTTTAATCAGCATGCGTCTGGAGTTCCTGCGAATCCTGTGCAGTCATGAGCACTACCTCAACCTCAGCCTCTTCTTCAGCAGCCCTGCTTCTGCTCCTGCCTCGCCGTGTCCATCCATCACCTCACAGGTCTGCCCACTCGTCAGTCAGAATTTGCACTTCTGTGTATTTGTAATTCAGGTGATTGTTCCATCATTGACAGTAAAAACTACAATCTACTAAAGTGACATGCGTGGCAGGTCAAGTCTATTTCCACAGAGAGCATTAAGCACTAACCTGAGACCCTCTGTTTGGAAGAGGATTGTCATCATGCGTGCAATAATGGAGCAGTATATATATATATATATATATGTGTGTGTGTATATATATGTATATATGTATGTATATACATATATATGTGTATATATATATACATGTATATATATATGTGTATATACAGGACTGTCTAAGAAAATTAGAATATTGTGATAAAGTTCTTTATTTTCTGTAATGCAATTAAAAAAACAAAAATGTCATGCATTCTGGATTCATTACAAATCAACTGAAATATTGCAAGCCTTTTATTCTTTTAATATTTAATAATTTTTTAATTGCATTACAGAAAATAAAGAACTTTATCACAATATTCTAATTTTCTGAGACAGTCCTGTATATACATGTGTATATATATACATGTGTATATATACATGTATATATATATAATATATATACATGTATATATATGTATATATATACATGTATATATATATATATATATATACATGTGTATATATATATACACATGTATTTATATATACATATATATATTATATATATATGTGTATATATATATATATGTGGGCCCTCGTGCTTTTACATTTGCCATTTAAGAGAAAACATCGAGGAACGCAGAAATAAAAGGAGTGCTAAGGAGAATTGGAAAAGGGGAGCTGGGGGAGTCATTAACTCGAGCAGATGAGATTAAATGAGATTCAGTTTACAAAGAGCTGTTTAAAAAGTACTTTACCTAGCATTAAGGAAAAATCGTACCCATAATATGTTCCCGCGCCGCTCATCGTGTCTGTCGCTGCTTCATTTCATCTCTCCACTCAGAGCTCCGGCTCGTGTAGTTTCCAGGAGCAGCAGAGGATCTTGGGGCTGTTTGAGCTTTCTCAGGAATTCAAGCAGCAGCACTACCTCACCGGTCTGCTGCTCACGGAGCTCAGCGCCGCCCTCGACATGGAGGCAGAGGGGTATTGAAACACAGACGCCTTCAAGTCTTCACCTCCTCATTGCCTCATTTTCACAAAGCTAATCTATCGGCTCTCTTTCAAGGCACAAGTTAAAGAAAATAAAAGCCGCAGAGTTGAAAAAAAATACAGTGCATGTTTGTTAAAACTGATTCTGAACTCCTTTGATACATTCTGATAAATATAATGCCGAACATTGTATACACCTCTGTAAGTACTTGAATTCTGTATACTTTGAATGCCATTGGTGGATTCAACGACACTTTGTGTTCACAGGGGAAAGGTCCAGAGAAAAGCCATCAATGCCATCTGCAGCCTGGTGCGTTCCCACGATCTCGACCCGCGCTGTGTTAAACCTGAGGTCAGAGCGAGGGGGGCTGCTCTTTACCTCTCTTTGGTGGGGATTATCATCGACTCCACCAACTACCTGGACTTTACTGGTATGCACACACACACGCACACACACATTCTGAGACGTAAATTGGATACGGGCTGATTCAATTCAACGGGTGTAGTCCTTGTTGATCCATAAAGTTAATGTAGTCTTTGTCATTTCACGCTCTCCGACCCTTCGGCGTTGACTCGCTGCCTCTCTTGTATTCACACTAGAGACACAGTGGAATTGGTGTTTTAGCCACTTCGACTTAGTTCATCATTTCCCTCTAATTGTCAAGGTGTCTTACCCACTGTCTGTATGGAAGCTGGAGAGGCAAGTGAGAAAACAAAGTATATATTTGGCCACAAGAGGTTGAAGTGGACCACTACCACCTCTTCTAAATATGGACTTAAGACATTCGTTAGTTTTCTTGTACATGCAAACATACAATATATGAATCTCATCTTTAGAGCGCAGGGAGAAATAAAAAATCCCTGTAAGAAAACTTGAATGCTTTTAATCATAGTTACAACATGGAGCCATCTATCTATCTATCTTAACTTGCCTCTCAGTTTTGATCAAGTTTTATTTTATCTACCAGTATTTTAACTATTTCTTTGTTGTGTATTGTGTAATAGTTTATCCAGTACGTGTTATTGTCGATTCCTCAGTGCATTTTAACTCGGATTACGACTCTGTCGTGTCAAATGTCTTCCACATCTGTGACCCCTGTTGCTCTCCGTAGTTTCTGACACGCGCGGCGGGAAAAACAAGACGGGCGGACTCGAGGATGACCTTGAAAATGTCCCACCCATCAATCAGTCTGTTGCCATGGCGATTGCCGGGAACCCCTTTAACACACTGGGACGGAATGCACTCGTTTCCATGGCATCCATGGTAAAGTTCCATCATAATTCCGTAATGATGAAATGATAACTGATTGTTGTGTGCGTTCCATTATTTTTAAAAGTTCAAAAGTGCATTTGCCCGTGATTGTGTCTGTGGGCATTCCGCCTCCTCACAGGTGAGCTGCACTGAGGGAGATTGATTGACTGTCGGAGCCGCACACACACTTCATCCATCCTGAAAAATCACACACAGGCGCGCACGCGCACACGTCCGCGGGAGATGGTTTATGGGAATGCATTGCCATCATAAGTGAACGGGGCCGTCCTCCCTGACAAACACATCCATCAAGTGTCGCCACGGCAAAAACACAGCTGACGTTCTCCGGCTCTCTCTGCTTCTCTCCGGGGGATGAATCGGTCCCTCGTATGTTGTCACATGAAATACTGATTTTCACACGACTGAGCCATCAGCCCGGTTTCACCACAGATCCAAACATGGCACGTGTTCCACATTTTCAGGCAGTTCCTCCTCAAAAAATGTTGGCCGCAGATGTGTTTTTTTTTTTTCTTCACATGAAACTTTATTTTTATTTGTTTGTTTGTATTTTTTATTCAGTCAATCAAATCAAATACAATACAATATTATCCTATATAATATACAAAAGAGAGACTGAAAATGTATAGGTAAATGTATATAAATTCCTATCCTAAATTGAAATCAAAATAAATCAGAAAATTAATATAAAATAAAGAAGAAAATAAAACAACAACAATAAACAAAATAAAAAACAAAATATATTTATATATACTACCACATACATCTTCCATATTAATACGTTTTTAATTACATTTATAACTCAAGAATTTTTTTATAAATAATTCCCTTGAAAACCAAAAAGGAGGTCACCAGTCTTGCATCTATTTCAACATTATTCCACAATTGGACTCCTACAACAGAATTTTCAAATAAGCAACTGATTGTTTTTGATTATATGCCACACATATTTGATGTTGGTTCTAGTGAGCTTCACTCGGCTCTGCTAGGAAACAGAGACCTGGAAACCAGGTTCTAGGTGGGAAACCAGAGCTCTAGGAGGTTAATGGGAACATTCATCAAACCTGCCACACAGTGAAGCAGCAGTAGCCCTCTATCGTAGCGATCCATTCATCACTCGGATGAAGGTAAATTAATCTGCAGTAGATCTAACACCTATTAAGATGGGGGAAGAGAACCGTACTTCACTAACGCCTGTGTGAAAATAAGTGTCCGGCCATGTTTGGGGTGGAGAGAAGCTTGTGAGTGATGCAGTTTGTGAGATACACTTGTTACACACACGATGGGTAGAGCAGGAGACCCCCACTCAGTGTTTTTGAATGGGAGTTGGCTCTGATAGAAATATATTCATAAATCGTGTTGGAAAGCGTTTTGGATCAAAGCATTCCCCCTGACTGTTATAATATACAGAGAACACCAGTAAAGGACATTTACATAGAAGTTTTATTATTTACCTCTGAACACACTTGCATTTTGTTTTTTAAATTATTGTTACTGTTAAGTATTCAGTTTAGTGCGCGAGTTCAGTCTGGTTCCAGAGGAACGTATGTAACGCAGCAGTTGTTATCGTTGGCTTGAAGTAAACTGGAGTTATTGAATTAACATGGTCGCAGAGGATGGCGGCTGGAAATTACAAAACTCCGCCGCAGTTTGACGAGAAGAAGTCTTGCGAGAACTGGAAAAAATGAGATTGAAGTTTTTGTTTATTTTCTGGAAGGTACATTGTGTATCTGCAGATGCACGTGTCTATGTGTGTGTGTTTCTTTGTGTTCAGCGGGAGCTCCATCATACGGCATCATACGGCATTTCTCTCTCCTCCTCTCTTCCCAGCAAGGTAAATCCGTAGCCACCCTGGCAGCAGACACCAGTCGCCACCTGTTGGCGTGTTTCCTGTGGGTGATGAAGAACGCCGATCGGAGTCTGATTCAGCGCTGGACTGTCGAGATGCCTCTCTCGCAGCTCAACAAGCTGCTGGAGCTGCTCACGATCTGCGTGTCCTGCTTCGAGTATGGGGTCAGTCTGCTCACTCGTCAACTTGTCTTGTTGCAGCATCCCATTTTAACTCGTATGTACTCGTCATTATCAATTTAGACTGCGTCATTGTGTGTCGTGATATCTCAATGAGTGATTTTATTGTGATATTATTCCATTGTTAGCTGATGAATCGCCGTTTTTTTTAAATTATCGCACAGCCCTGCTTTGCATCCTGGACGTCGGGGCATCCTGTGTGTTTATCGTTCAGAACTTTATCATACAGAGCTAAATAAATGCCAAATGTTCTAAATAATAAAATGGCACGCACTTATTTGTAGCTGGTGAATCTGTGTTTTGCAGGGTAAGCAGAGCAGTGACAAAGTGAGCACCCAGGCCTTACAGAAGTCTCAGCAGGCCAAGCTGCAGCTGGAAGAAGCCCTGCTGAGAGGGAGGGGCGCCCGCGGGGAGATGATGAAACGAGTTGGAGGTGCTGTGTCTCCTCTCTTGCAATTGCTTTTTCTCTCAAACTTAGATATGTATTCTCTGCAATATTTCAAAGTTTTCGAACTGGAACTACCTCGGGAAAAACTAGTGAATGTTATCGGTATTTTATAAACGTGCGGTCAGCAAGTCACTGGAAGAACCAATTTCAGGGTACGCAGTATCTGCTTAGGTTAAGCATGTACGTCCGCTCTGTATTAAGCAGCATTTCAAATGAGACTGTATATGAGACGGTGTATAAGGAGACCAGGTACATGTTTAAAAATACAGCTCTAAATGTTAATTTAAAGAAAAGAAAATTCACACAATTGGTCCACTGACATTTTTTTGTTCATCTTTCAGACTGCTTTGTTTGCGATGATACCGTTTAGTGTACCCCCTCAAGTAAACATGCATCATGGTTTTCTCACTACCGAATTTCTTGAAGTGATGAGTTGCTCTTGAACCCCTCACAGGGATTGATAGGACGATGGGTCACAGGGAGAACCTACGATGGAGGAAAGACCTCACTCAGTGGAGACAGACCAACGACAGACAGGATAAGTAAGTTCGAACTTTAGTGTCTCCCGTCGAATTTTCAAGCTTTTCCGTTTTATCCGCGGCCATCGGTCTTCCTTTGCCACTTTCTCGGTCGTCTTTGTGCTTTCTTCTCTAAATATCTGCCGTGCTCCAACAGGACGAAAGCAGAGTTGGACCAGGAGGCTCTGATCAGTGGGAACTTGGCCACAGAGTCTAACCTCATAGTGCTGGATCTGCTGGAAACCATTGTTCAGGTCACACTCTAACCGACACTCATGCAACATATAAACACTGTATGTACAGAACATTAAGACATGAACATTGTTATGCAGACCATCCTCAATGTTGCATTTGGTAATGAATTTCTCTATATTGTAAGGTTTTCCTAATAGTTTGCATCTGCAGAGGGACCTGAGAGTCAACAAGAGATAATATTTCATCAGCTAACCATATTTAAAAAAAAATTACATTTGTATGCATAATTAAAAGTTCCTGATCAGCTTTTTTGAGACCGGCTTGAAAACATGAAGTCCGTCCAAACCAGAGTGTTTGTCCCTCAGCAAATTAGTACTAAACAAAGTAGAAAACAGGTTGAATCCATGTTATTACCTTCGCATCGAAAATGCGGAAGGTCATGTTTTGATCGCCGTGTATTTATTTATTTGTATGCGTGTTACTCGCATAACTAAAAAAGCATTAAACCGAATCACATGACATTTGGTGGGATGATTGGTTATTATCCGGGGACCATTTGATTAGATTTTGGGATAGATCGGGTCAAAGGTCAAGGTCAAGGTCATGACACGGTCAACATCTTCTTTTTACCATAGCGCGGTCATTTTCTATCCTATTGGCATGCAACTAATGCCAACATGTTCATAATTCAATGCCCAATCTTGGGATATGCGAAGGTATGTGCCCATTGTAGTTAATTGCTGTGAATACACACTACATTAAATGAGTTGAGCACAAAGACGGCATAATATACCATCCACACATGTGACGCATCTGTGTCGACTTGCTTGTTGAACTCTCTTGATTCGCTCCTCTTTGAACGTCCCCTCCCAGGCGGTGCCGCTGGCCGACTGCAAGGACAGCGTGGTTGGCGGCGTGTTGAAGGTGTTACTTCACTCCCTCACCTGCAACCAGAGTACCACTTTTCTCTTTCACACCTTCAGCACACTCAGAGCGCTTGTTGTCAAGGTAAATTAGTTCTGATCTGTGTGTGTTTTTGCGTGTTTCACTTGTAACTGTGTGTTGGTGTGTTTACACGAAACGCTATCTGTTTCTAAATTAAAATGTTCCTATTTACTCGCGGCGGCGGTGGCAAGCTGTTGATGCAAGCCAGAGTTATGTATCTACATATCCGCCTGCGCCCGTGTATACCTGGTTTGAATTTGTCTGTTTGTGTGTGCAGTTTGGGGACCTGATGTTTGAGGAGGAGGCAGAGCAGTGTGCAGACCTGTGCCAGAAGGTGCTTCAGTACTGCAGCAGCCCCGTCGATGAGAACAGGAGCCAGGCCTGTGCCACCCTCTACCTCATTATGAGATACAGCTACAGCAATGCCAGCGTAAGGACACACACACACGCACACGCAGAAAATGTCAGCCATGTGTTACCTCCATGTCAGATAAAACCATGTCTAACATCTAAGCTTGCAGAAGAAATAGCATTTATGTGGGATCAAATATAATGTAAGTGCACATGAGAGTTCACAATGGCTTGACTTGATGTGTGTGCTCTTGAACACGCATGGAAGCGGGGAGTGTGTCACACACACACACACACACAGCCTGTCTTCTCCGCTTTTCCTCTCCTGCTCGACTTTAATGTCTTTTCTGTGTCTATTTTGAGCGTGCCGCAGAAAGTTTCTGCTGAAGGATTGTGTCGCCGAGTCGAGAGCACAGAGATATGTCACTGTCTCCCCGTGTTCCAACCCCTCTTAAACTAATGACAGCCAGAGAGAGTGTGTGTGTGTGTGTGTGTGTGAGTACATGTGTGTGCATGTGTACGTTTATGTGCCTCAAGGGCAGAGAGAGTGTGAAAAGGGCGGAAAGGAGGAAATCAGGATAGAGATGGAGTGCGTTTGCCAGAGGTGAGGCAGTGTCGGAGGGAAATAAAACGAGAGACGGATCTGAAGGAAGGAAGAAAGATTTAGGATCGAGTATCTTCTTTAATTTTCTCTGCTAGTTCGATAACTGCTGTTGCAGTTGATATTTCCTGTGTTTACAGTCTGTACACTTTAATGAAAGTCAGACACCAGCTTGTGGGAGCACACACACACACACACACACACACACACACAGTATCCACAGTATAAAAAGAGTATTTCCCATCTGCGTGTCCCAGCTTATGTTTGTTTATGTGGTGTATACAGACGGAGCTGTGATCTGAATTAGCGTAGCAGCCATATGACTCATTCATTCAGAACCTCCACCTCGTCTTCTGTTTATGTTTTCCGACCTTCATCTGCCCTTGTCCTCCTCTCTTTGTCACACACACTTTTTTGTTTCCTCTGTCCATTTTTTACTTTTATTTTCTGTTGGTAAAAAGAGACAAAACCCGGCTTTATCTTCCAGAAATGAAGAAAAAAAGCATCCATAAAAGCAGATATCTTTCGGGTCCAGTTATGTAACGGTTGGAACGAGAAAAGCCAGAGGAAAGGGGGCGTATGAGAGAGAAAGACAAAAGGGGTTGTGTGTTGACTTAAACTATCATTTAGTGTACTTATGAACACACTGGCATACAGAGTTAGAGGGCAAGGATGGGTGGTTAGGCTTCGGCTCCATGCTCAGTTGAACAGAATGGGGCCGTAGAGATGATCCATGGGTGATTATGTCTCTGCTAATGGGAGATCATTTCCCGCTTAGCCGGTCATGCTGGAGATAGATGGGACTTCACACACACGAGCACACGCATGTTCACACACACACACACACACACCTTGCTGCAGAGGATGAAGGGGGGTTTGTCAGTTATGGTGGACAGGTCGTGTGGCGAGTAAAGAAAGTAAAGAGCGGTGACGAGGGTCAACAAAACGGCGAAGCAACACAAGTCTGGTTTAATATCTTCATAATGTCTTCAGTTGTATAATAGCACATCTGTAGCAGCTGTCTTGTGCTGTCAAATGGCAAAACATAACTAAAACAAGCAGGCTACAAGCATGGAATATGGAATATCCTTTGAACATTCAACAAGACACACAACACAGTGCAGCGTGTACACATTTTCATTTTCAATTGATATGTGTTCTATTGGTTTATTTACATGTCGTATTGTAGAGAACTTGAAGGTCGGGTTAAAACGGAACGGTCGAATTACTAGAAAGGAGTCCAAAATGTTCACAGTGTAAATTTTAACGTGTAAAAATCTAAACCGGACGCTCGCCCGTGTCTTCGGTAGAACTTCTCCAGAGTGAAGATGCAGGTCACCATGTCTCTTGCCTCGTTGGTGGGCAAGTCATCCGACTTCCAGGAGGAATACTTGCGACGCTCCCTTCGCACCATCCTGGCCTACGCGGAGGAGGACTCTGAGATGCAGAACACGCAGCTGCCCTCGCAGGTATAAAACACACACACCTGCGCCACATCGCGGACATCGATCGGATTCTCGCCTCACGCCTGCTTCTTGTGTTCGCCGGCGCTTTCAGGTGGATGAGCTGCTCCGAAACCTCAACAGTATTTTGTCAGACACGGTGAAGATGAGGGAGTTCCAGGAGGATCCCGAGATGCTGATGGACCTCATGTACAGGTGAGACACACAATCAGTCTCTCTCTCTCTCTCTCTCTCCTTCCTCTTCTCACTCCTCATCACCAAGGCATTTGGTTCTCGCCTTAAACGCCATCTCACTTCATTTTGAAAGTTATTAATATTGATATACAGCCTGGCGGCACAGTACAATAGAGGAAAGATATTTAAAATAAAATGTATATACATAATTTGATGTTCGTGATATTTTTTTTCTTCTTCTAAGTTATCAGTAGTTCACATTTGCCTTTTATTATTATTTTTTCTATGTCTCTTTTGGTTTTCTTTTTCTTTTTCCTGTTCTGGTTTTTGTTGTTGTTGCTTATACGACATTTTATGTTTTGATCCATATGTGTGTGTACTGTCTGTGTGCCTGTAGTAGTTGGGAGGGGAGGGGCTAAAGGGTTAGGGGAGGGGCCGTCCAACTCCTCATCTCAGAGGAGCCTACAGACCTCGGTCTTTGGACGGTCCTCCATTCGTACATTTTTTCTGTTAATGTCTGTCAGTATGTACACGTTATGTATGTACTTATGGAAAATAAATTACTTACTGACTTACTTACCCTGTGGCTTCTCGCTACGTTGTGCTGCTGGTTCCTATTTCTCTGTGGTCTGGGCTGTTTTGTCTCTATTTGGTGCCCTCGCTATGGTAACCATGTGGTAGCAGTTTAGTCTCTTGATCTTTCTTTGTGTATATGCAAACAGTGTGCGTGTGTATTCCCGTTTATGCATATGTGTGTGTGTGAGTACAAAACAGTGGGACAAAGAGAGCGTACATACTCTGTGTGTTGATTTAGGCCCTTTACCTCAATGTGCCCTCATGTCACTTCCATGTGCCATTTATCACGCACCTTCCCGTTGGGCCTGTGGGCCCAGTCACCTGGCGAGTGTTTGACGACTGCAAGGAACGACCCATTAGTTTTACACCCTCGGCTCGCCCCGACACAGAGGTCATTGACGCACGAGACATTTGTTCTCCAGATGCTCGAATTCATTTGTCCGGTTTGGTGACTCGCCTGCTTTATAAATACATTCATTCAGAGCATTTCAGATTTATTCCCATGCCGTTAGGCTAATGATTATTCATGCGTTCCATGAACAAGAAAACATTTTCCATATTCGTTTGTTGCCCATGAAAACACTAAATGACCCAAATGCTTTCATGGCTGCGATACCCACTCTCAGGCACTCGTTTTGTTTTGAGATATTCACTCTTTAGATGTGGACTCTTTTCCCTACAGTACAGGAATAAATATGTCGGGGTGACATCAGGCTTCATCTGACACATTCTGTGGAGCGCACTGAATTCTGAATGGGTCTATGAAATAAACTCAACATGAGATGCATTTGAATGGTGGATTTTAAGTGAATGGTCTTCTGGCTTGTAAATCATTTTGAAGGAGATGTGTTTTCTCTCTCCCAATGCTTCAGTTAAGAATATTGCTGACGCCATTTTTGGTGTTTCCTATCCAGTTTTATTCATAATGAATGATGGACATTTTTCTATGTCGTCCTTGCGTGACAAAAGCATGAAGCCTCGGTTGCAGTTCGGACTACAAGTCTATTCGTCTCTGGCCTGTGCCAAAATAAATCAACATAAATGTTGTCATCACATGTAATGCATACACTTTTTTTATTTATTGTTTGACAGTGTTCTCACTTCCTTGTTGTTACCTTCGCATTGAAAATGCGTAAGGTTATGTTTTGATCGCCGTGTATTTATTTATTTATTTATTTGTATGCGTGTAACTCTCATAACACAAAAAGTATTAAACCGAATCGCATGTAATTTGGTGGGATGATTGGTTATTATCCGGGGACCATTTGATTAGATTTTGGGATCAATCGGGTCAAAGGTCAAAATCTTCTTTTGACCATAGCACGGTCAATTTTTATCCAATTGGCATGCAACTAATGCCAAAATGTTCATAATTCAATGCCCAATCTTGTGATATGCGAAGGTATGCGCTCTACCGAGTGCCCGTTTTAATTTTATCTGTTTATTGTCTGCCTTCTTAGCTAAATGTGTCTTAAATGCTCGTTGTTAATCTCTGTGACTTTTACCTCGTTAAATGAAGGAAAAGAAAGAAGAGACAATGCAACAATACCCTGCTCCCCCTCCCTCCCTAGGATAGCGAAGGGCTACCAGACATCTCCGGACCTTCGCCTGACCTGGCTGCAGAACATGGCAGAGAAGCACAACAGCAGGAAGTGTTACACGGAGTCGGCGATGTGTCTGGTCCACGCTGCTGCCCTGGTGGCCGAGTACCTCAGCATGCTGGAAGATCACAAGTACCTGCCTGTTGGCAGCGTCACCTTCCAGGTAGAGAACACGGAGACCAATATGAAAAACAAATTAGCAAGGAACTAATGATGAAAACAAAACCATGTCTAGACTGAGAGAAGAAACTGATGGACGCCCAAATGAAGCATTCAGCATTTGTTTGTTGTGACTGTTGGTTGTTTTGTTGAACAGAGGCAAACCCTCATTCTCTCAACACGCCACATCACACATCTCCTCACGGATTTCTTCCAATTCTGGCTGCATGTGTCCAGAGTGGGGAGCTGTGCTCTCAAAACGTCAACGTATAAATAGGGTCCCCCTGGTAGCACTGCTTGGCACAACACAACGCCTTTGAAGTTGGAGGGGGGGGGGGGGGGCATATGTCCCGTGGCAAAAGAACAGCCTATTCCCCCCCCCCCCCGACAGTCACTGTGTCGACGGTGTGTTCGATGAGCCGTGTCACACATGGCCTCTGCGGCGCTTTGGCACCGGACACTCTAACCTGCATCCGTCAGCAGGCCATCGATCGGATGTTCATCGAATTAGTTCCATTTCCGACTTCAGGACATCTCCTTTTAAAATCAGCCGTGTGATTGATTATTTGATTAAGAGGGCTAATTGATTGATCGGCCGACTGATTTGCTCCTCAGAACATCTCCACCAATGTGCTGGAGGAGTCGGCGGTGTCGGATGACATCCTGTCCCCGGACGAGGACGGGGTGTGTTCGGGACGCTACTTCACCGAGAGTGGCCTGGTGGGATTGTTGGAGCAGGCTGCGGAGCTCTTCAGCAATGTGAGACCGTGACGCTGCACCGGCGGTCATGACATTTATGATACATCTATTAGATACGGCATTAAAGAGGACCAAACTGTACTTAACCCACAACCTTAGAGTAGGTTGAATGCAGTAACTAAAGTAATCGGTACAGTAAGTAGTATGGAACTGGGATGCAGTAACTATTTGCATTGAGTTGTTAAGGATGCATATTTGGGCTGTCATGTCATAGAACATTTGTTTGAATTTTTTGTGTTGGATGCTAATATGTCCTCTTTCAGGGTTCGTACGGTCATGGAAAACCTGGAAAAGTCATTTAATTTTAAAATGGTCATTTCCAGGCCTGGAAAAGTCCTGGAAAAAACTTAAAGCATAAAAGTTTCGGAAAAGTCCTGGAAAAAACTTAAATCATAAAAGTTTGGGAAAAGTCCTGGAAATTGTTATAATCACGTTCATTTATGCCGAGTTTGAAATAATTAATACGTTTTTTTTAAAGAAAGACGCTCAAAATATAAGCCGGCGTACGCTCTCGATACGCACAATTCTCAAAAATGTTCATGTTTATACCGAGATTTCAGTTTGGTCATGGAAATTTGGTTTAAAGTCCTGGAAATCCATTGGTCAAAATGTGTAAGAACCCTGCTCTTTATATATTGTGTGTGGTCACGCTAACCAGCAGTGCTGTCCGTCTCATCAGGGCTTTCTCTTCGAGGCAGTGAACGAGGTCTACAAGATCATCTTACCAATCCTGGAGGCTCACAGAGATTTCAGGAAACTGGCATCCACTCATGACAAACTCCACCGAGCTTTTGAGAACATAATTCAGAAGGTAACGCCTAAAGGGCAACGGGTTCTTCATAAAAGGCGACTAACGTAATGAATATGTGACTGATGTCATGTTGATTAGATGGTGATATAAAAGCTCCTCTTCTCTTCCCTCCAGGGCCACAAGAGGATGTTTGGAACCTATTTCCGGGTGGGTTTTTATGGGGCCAAGTTTGGCGACCTGGACGAATGGGAATTCATTTACAAGGAGCCAGGGATCACACATCTGCCTGAGATATCACACAGGCTGGAGGTACGGGATGTGGAGGGAAGATGGTGCACGGCTGGACTGGTGGGATCTGATAATGACTGAGAGACTTTGAGTTGAACAGATGGAAAGAATGTCATCCATCTGTTATATTGAGTTTTTAGAAAGTCTGCAAAGTTTGGAATTCATTTAAAAGGAGACAGAGTGAAACAATGTTCGCCACAGTCTTGACTCCAATATGTCAATGAATCAGTTGCTTGATGACATTTCTTGCTTGACGGGTGTTCTTTTAACATTTTATTCTTCAATGAATAGCATTGAATGACATTGTAATCTGTATAACAGTTGCATACAAGTCATGAAAGACTATATTATGCACTATACTGTATACTAACAACATCGTTTTGCCCACTCCTAGAACTTCTACAGTCAGTGTTTTGGGGAAGACGCATTGGTGATGATCAAGGACTCGACACCAGTGGACAGAAAACAACTCAACCCCAGCAAGGTAGGTGACCACGGCCATGACCACTGCCTTACTGGACAACACAGGAGGAACGATACGGCTGGTTAAGTTTAATCTTTTCATTGCCATATACTTATGTTATGTTACAAATAACATGTGTGTGTTTGTAAGTATATATGTGTATATACATATATTAAATATATACAGTATGTATTTATATATATGTATATATACAGTGTATATAAATGTATGTATGTCTGTGTATATATGTATATATATGTGTGTATGTATATATATATATATACATATATTAAATATATACAGTATGTATTTATATATATGTATATATACAGTGTATATAAATGTCTGTATATATGGATATATATATGTGTGTATGTATATATATATATTAAATATATACAGTATGTATTTATATATATGTATATATACAGTGTATATAAATGTATGTATGTCTATGTATATATATGTGTGTGTATGTATATATATATATACATATATTAAATATATACAGTATGTATTTATATATATGTATATATACAGTGTATATAAATGTATGTATGTCTGTGTATATACAGGACTGTCTCAGAAAATTAGAATATTGTGATAAAGTTCTTTATTTTCTGTAATGCAATTAAAAAAACAAAAATGTCATGCATTCTGGATTCATTACAAATCAACTGAAATATTGCAAGCCTTTTATTCTTTTAATATTGCTGATTATGGCTTACAGCTTAAGAAAACTCAAATATCCTATCTCTAAATATTAGAATATCATGAAAAAGTATACTAGTAGGGTATTAAACAAATCACTTGAATTGTCTAATTAACTCGAAACACCTGCAAGGGTTTCCTGAGCCTTGACAAACACTCAGCTGTTATAAATCTTTTTTTAACTTGGTCTGAGGAAATATTAAAATTTTATGAGATAGGATTTTAGAGTTTTCTTAAGCTGTAAGCCATAATCAGCAATATTAAAAGAATAAAAGGCTTGCAATATTTCAGTTGATTTGTAATGAATCCAGAATGCATGACATTTTTGTTTTTTTAATTGCATTACAGAAAATAAAGAACTTTATCACAATATTCTAATTTTCTGAGACAGTCCTGTATGTATATATATGTGTGTGTATGTATATATATATATATATATATACATATATTAAATATATACAGTATGTATTTATATATATGTACAGGACTGTCTCAGAAAATTAGAATATTGTGATGAAGTTCTTTATTTTCTGTACGCAATAAAACAAAAATGTCATGCATACAGTATTCATTACAAATCAACTGAAATATTGCAAGCCTTTATTCTGATTTATTGCTGATTATTTACAGCTTAAGAAAACTCAAATATCCTATCTCTAAATATTAGAATATCATGAAAAAGTATACTAGTAGGGTATTAAACAAATCACTTGAATTGTCTAATTAACTCGAAACACCTGCAAGGGTTTCCTGAGCCTTGACAAACACTCAGCTGTTATAAATCTTTTTTTACTTGGTCTGAGGAAATATTCAAATTTTATGAGATAGGATTTTAGAGTTTTCTTAAGCTGTAAGCCATAATCAGCAATATTAAAAGAATAAAAGGCTTGCAATATTTCAGTTGATTTGTAATGAATCCAGAATGCATGACATTTTTGTTTTTTTAATTGCATTACAGAAAATAAAGAACTTTATCACAATATTCTAATTTTCTGAGACAGTCCTGTATATATACAGTGTATATAAATATGTGTGTATATATATATATATATATATACACACATACATATATTCAATTCAATTCAGTTTATTTGTATAGCCCAATTTCACAAATTACAAATTTGTCTCGGAGTGCTTTACAATCTGTACACATAGACATCCCTGCCCCAAAACCTCACATCGGACCAGGAAAAACTCCCAAATAACCCTTCAGGGGGAAAAAAAGGGAAGAAACCTGGAGGAGAGCAACAGAGGAGGATCCCTCTCCTAGGATGGACAGATGCAATAGATGTCATGTGTACAGAAGGACAGATTTAGAGTTAAAATACATTCAATGAATATGACAGAGTGTATGAATAGTTCATAGTAGACATATTCCACGATGGAGACCTCCACGATCCATCAGGCAGATGGCGGTGGGAGGAGGAGGGCGGAGTCTCAACAGGACAGTGGCGTAGTCATGAGCAGGAATTCCACGACCCAGACGATCCATCAGGCAGATAGGATCTATGCGTCTCATAGGGTCCGATGACCCCATGAGACGAAAGTCAAAAGGACTTCCGGGAGAAAGCAGAGTTAGTAACGTGTGATTGAGAGATGAAAATTCATCCTTAAGGAGAGAAAAAAGAGGAGATAGGTACTCAGTGCATCCTAAACGTCCCCTGGCAGCTATAAGCCTATAGCAGCATATCAAGGGGCTGGACCAGGGCAAACCTGATTCAGCCCTAACTATAAGCTCTGTCAAAGAGGAAGGTCTTAAGTCTACTCTAAACGAGGTGACTGTGTCTGCCTCCCGGACTGAAATTGGAAGCTGGTTCCATAAAAGAGGAGCTTGATAACTAAAGGCTCTGGCTCCCATTCTACTTTTTAAGACTCTAGGAACTACAAGTAGTCCCGCATTTAGTGAGCGAGCTCTAGTGGGGCAATATGGCACGACAAGCTCCTTAAGATATGATGGAGCATCACCAATCAAGGCTTTGTAGGTTAAGAGAAGAATTTTAAAAGTGATTCTTGATTTTACTGGGAGCCAGTGCAGAGCAGCTAGTGCAGGAGTGATGTGATCTCTTTTCTTAGTTTTAGTGAGAACACGAGCTGCAGCATTCTGGATCAACTGGAGGGACCTAAGAGATTTATTAGAGCAGCCTGCTAATAAGGAGTTGCAGTAATCCAGTCTCAAGTAACGCGTGAACCAATTTTTCTGCATCTTTTGAGACAAGATGTGCCTGATTTTTGAAATATTACGAGATGAAAGAATGCAGTCCTTGAGATTTGCTTTACGTGGGAGTTAAAGGACAAGTCCCGATCAAAGATAACGCCAAGATTCTTTACAGTGGTGTTGGATGCCAGGGCAATGCCGTCTACAGAATCCACATCACCAGATAATTGATCTCTGAGGTGCTCAGGGCCGATTAAAATTACTTCGGTTTTGTCTGAGTTTAACATCAAGAAGTTGCAGGTCATCCATGTTTTATGTCTTTAAGACATGCTTGAATTTTACAGAGTTGGTTGCTCTCCTCTGGTTTTATCGATAAATATAGTTGAGTGTCATCTGCATAACAATGAAAGTTTATGGAGTGTTTCCTGATAATATTGCCCAAAGGAAGCATGTATAAGGTAAATAAAATTGGTCCAAGCACAGAACCTTGTGGAACTCCGTGATTAACGTTGGTGGTTATCGAGGCCATCGTACAAATACAAACTGAGATCGATCTGATAAATAGGATTTAAACCAACTTAGTGCCGTGCCTGAAATGCCAATCGACTGCTCCAGTCTCTGTAACAGGATGTCATGGTCAATGGTGTCAAATGCAGCACTAAGGTCTAACAAGACCAGGACAGAGAGGAGTCCTTTATATCTATATATATATACACACACATACATATATCTACACTGTATATATATATATTTATGTGTGTGTGTATATATTTATATATATATATATGTAGATATATATATATACAGTGTAGATATATGGATATATATATATACACACACATACATATACACACACACATATATATATGGGGTCCTGACCCAGTCTCTGGGAATGACTGATATTGAACATGCAGCAACGTATTTGTTTGCAAGGTGTGTTTTTGTTGTTGTTGCATTGATTGAACACCTGTCAGTAAAGCACCTCTCCTCTCCTCTAGACAGGTGGAAGCGCTGTGCCAACGGCTGCTTGTTTCAGTAGTGGCGTTTTGCTTTTATTTTATTGTCTTTTTTTGCACTTTTCCTCTTTTTCTTTTTCTTTTCTTTCACGTTTGTCTTAGTTACGGTCGGACACTGGACCATAACTACTTTTTTCGATACTTCTACTGTGGCTTTTGTTCACTTTGTCGTGAGTATCGGTGAGCCGCAGCATAACAATGACTGGGACCGTCGTCTACTCGCGCGCTCAGCTGATCGCGCTGTGCAGGCCGAAGCTTCTGCCTGGAGAAAGACCTGTGATCCCGCTGGAGCTACGGAGAAGGGCTCGCGGCTGCAGATCGGTGTCAAACGAGGGCTAAACGAGGAGATACAAACCCTCGGTACCGTCGATCATAACGGAGAACGTGAGGTCTTTGGGGAATAAGAGGGATGAGCTCGGCGCCGTGGTAATCACCCAGAGGATCTTCCGTGAGAGCAGTCTGCTGTGCTTGACTGAGACATCGCTGGAGGCGGACTATCCGGAGCAGAGCGCCTTTGCCCGGCTTCAGGACTGTTCGGGCTGACAGAGACGCTACACAGAGCGGTAAGAAGAGGGGGGGCGCGATCGCTGTTTATGTGAATGAACGGTGGTGCCATCCGGACCATGTGTGCGTGAAGGAGCGCTTCTGTAGCCCGAACATTGAACTGTTGGCCGTGGGGATGCGCCCGGACTATTTGCCGAGAGAGTTCACGTCCGTCACTTTGGTTGTCGTGTACGTGCCGCCATCAGCTGACGCTGAGGAAGCAGTGGACACCATCCACTCCACTGTGTCTGCTGAACCATCAGCCTGGAGCATTCATGGCTATCACTGGTGACTTTAACCACACCACACTGGATAAAGCTCTGCCAACCTTCCATCAATACATAGACTGCCCAACTAGGAACAATAAAACTCTGGACTTGCTGTATGCTAATACTAAGGAGGAATACAGCGCCACTGCCCTTCCCCTCGGCAGGTCTGATCATGACCTGGTCCGCTGACACCCAGGTATGTTCCTCTGGTGAAGAGGCTGCCGGTGACCACCAGGACTGTGAGGAGGTGGTCTATGGAGGCTAACGACGCTCTACAGGACTGCTTCGAGTCAACGGACTGGGATGTGCTGTGGACCGCACAGGGAGGACATCAACAGTATGACCGACTGCATCACGGAATACATCAAGTTCTGTGAACACACCACCATCCCATCACGGACTGTGCGCTGCTTCCCCAACAACAAGCCCTGATCACCAGGGACCTGAAGGCGCTTTAACATGAAGAAAGCTGCTTTCAGGTCTGGAGACAGGGATGAGCTGAGGAAAGCCCAGCGCAACCTGAAGGTGAAGCTCAGGGAGGGCAAGGACTCCTACAGGAGGAAGCTGGAGGCCAAACTCCAGCTGAACAACACAAGGGAGGTGTGGTCTGGCATGAAGCAGATAACTGGCTTCAAGGTGGGAGGGAGACAGCCAGGGCTCCTGGAGAGGGCCAACGAGCTGAACTGTTTTTTCAATAGGTTCAGTTCACAGCCCTCCCCGCCTCCTCCACACATCACACCTCCCAAACACCTCCTCCCCCTCTGTCCGCCCTGCTGAGCTGCACATCCACCGAGCACTAAATAAGAATGGGCACCTCCACCCACCCCCCCCTCTCTGGGGCGACTGACCAGGTGAGGAGACAGCTGGAGAAACTACACCAGCGCAGAGCTGAAGGTCCTGATGGCATCAGCCCCAGGGTCCTAAAGACCTGCGCCACCCAGCTGTCTGGTGTCCTGCAGCGCCTCTTCAACCTCAGCCTGAGGCTGGGGAAGTCCCGTGCTGTGGAAGACGCCGTGCCTGGTCCCTGTCCCAAAGAAGTCAGCACCATCTGGCCTCAACGACTACCGACCGTCGCCTCACCTCCCATGTGATGAAGGTGCTGGAGAGGCTGGTCTTGGCCCACCTCCGCCGCAGGTGAAATCATCGTTGGACCCTCTGCAATTTGCTTACCAGCCTCATGTGGGAGTGGACGACGCCATCATCTACCTGCTGCAACGAGCTCAGTCGCACCTGGATGGAACCGATGTCTCTGTGAGAGTCACTTTCTTTGACTTCTCCAGTGCATTTAACACCATCCAGCCACTGCTGCTGAGTGAGAAGCTGCGGTGGCCGTGTGGGCGCGGCCCCCCTCTCCTGGGTCACTGACTACCCCCCAGGCAGACCCCAATTTGTCAGAAATGGGCGTGTGCTGTCTGGGACGGTGGGCCGTGATGTTGAGCCCCACAGGAACTGTTCTGTCTCCTTCCTCTTCACCCTGTACACCAGTGACTTCCAGTACAACACGGAGTCATGCCATCTGCAGAAGTACTCTGATGATTCTGCAGTGGTCGGGTGTATTAGGGATGGACGGGAGGAGGAGTACAGGGCAGTGGTGAGTGACTTTGTAAAGTGGGCCGATGAGAACCACCTGCGGCTGAACGTGGCCAAGACCAGAGAGATGGTGGTGGACTTCAGGAGGAAGGCGACAGCTCCTACACCTCTGAGTGTCCTGGGAGTGGACGTGGACATGGTGGAGGAGTACAAGTACCTGGGCGATCCATCGACAGCCGACTGAACTGGAAGGCCAACATCAACGCTGTGTACAAGAAGGGGATGAGTCGCCTCTTCTTCCTGAGAAAGCTTCGATCCTTCAACGTGTGCAGCAAGATGCTGGAGTTATTCTACCAGTCGGTTGTCGCCAGTGTGCTGCACTTTGCCATTGTCTGCTGGGGAGCAGCATCGAGCCGTGACACCAGCCGCCTTAACAAACTGGTTAGGAAGGCTGGCTCCATCATCGGCTGCCAGCTGAGCACCTGGAACAGGTGGTGGAGAGGAGGTCGTTGAAGAAACTGGTGTCCATATTGGACAACCCGGACCACCCTCTCCACCACCTCCTACAGGGACAGAGGAGTACTTTCTCCAGACGTCTCCTCACGCTCCGCTGCCACAAGGAGAGATACAGGAGAACATTCCTGCCGACGGCTATGAGGCTCTACAACAGTTCACCTCTTGCCAGATCACCCTAACCCTTCTTATATTTGTGTTTTGTTTTTTTATTCTTGTGTGTTGCTGCTACTGACTCGACAAATTTCCCCTTGGGGATTAATAAAGTATATATCTATCTATCTATCTATCTATCTCTCCAGGCATACATCCAGATCACTTTTGTGGAGCCCTTCTTTGATGACTATGAGATGAAAGACCGGCTGACGAACTTTGAGAAGAACTTCAACCTGCGCCGCTTCATGTACACCACGCCCTTCACAAAGAGCGGGCGGCCGCGGGGGGAACTCAACGAGCAGTTCAAGAGGAAAACCATTCTCACCACCATGCACGCCTTCCCCTACATCAAGACTCGCATCAACGTCATCCAGAAAGAGGAGGTAGGTGTCAACAGCCAACAACTTTTTCTTTAAGACCCTTTCTCCACATTTCGACGACTTAATTTGACCAATATTACCTCTCTTGCTTCCAGTTTGACCTGACCCCGATCGAGGTGGCCATAGAGGACATGCAGAAGAAGACTAGAGAGCTAGCAGTTGCCACACATAGAGAACAGCCTGACGCTAAGATGTTACAGATGCTGCTTCAAGGCTCTGTGGGAACCACCGTGAACCAGGTACGAGCAGAGCGCCGCTTCTCCGATTACAGCGGAAATGATCGCTTACCTCGTGCTCGACCCACCGATGGCCGTTCTCCCAAAACGGCGGCTCTTTGTATCCCACATAGCCCTTTTGTCCCCCGAGTGCTCCTCCTGGGGAAATTAAACCCCCGGATAATTCACCTCCTATTTATCTCATCACATTTACAGTTTCCATTGTAGTCCAAAAGTGCAGGTGGGAGACATGACAGTGATCACACATCAACGCCTTCGCCCCGTCCACGACTCTAATCCGTCCTTTTGCTTGTCGCCTGATTTAGTTAAAACGTCAATTCATGGCCCTTCTGTCCTTTGATGTCCCCGCGGCGTGCCGAACCGGAGGTCTCTTTGATCTGACGGCTTCCAGGTCCTGCCAGCCTGGTGGATGTTGGCGTAACGATGCAGCGAGCTACATACAGTGTCTCCCTTTTGCTTTATCTTCCGGCGTATAATCTGACAGGTCGCTCGCTCCGTCCCGATGGTCGTATACAGAACGCTAATGCCCGGCAGCTCCGTAAACATATATCTCTTGACTGTCATTAGCACAGGGGGCTGATGATGCTAATCATAGTTGTTTAACTGTGCCTGTCGGGATGCAGGCACTCTGCGAGCGTGCTGTGGTTTTATGATGAATATAAGTTAAGGGAACGAGATCTCATACTGGGCAAATGGGAGCCAAATGGCGGGTGTGTGCCGTGTTGGCGGTGACATTAGCCACGCAGGAGGCTCATCGTGGCTGCTTCTCTGATCCGATATCTTCCTCGTGTTCTCGTTCAGCATCTCGGGGTCGCATGAGACATTCAGTTAGGAAGTCGTTTCCCGGCCTGAACAAGGTGCCTTCGCATCCCTCCTTTGTTCATACACTCTCGAACGCTTCCTCTCTTACCCCCGTCTCTCTTTCCTTCCTCCCTTCTGTTTTTGCTTTCTCTTTCTCTTTCTTTGTTTTTGTCCCCCTCGCTGCAGGGCCCATTGGAGGTGGCCCAGGTCTTCCTGAATGAGATCCCAGCGGACCCGAAGCTCTTCCGTCACCACAACAAACTGCGTCTGTGTTTCAAAGAGTTTATCATGAGGTAAGATACGATCAAAGAAGCGCCACCCAGTGCCTCCGCGCAGCACGAAAGTCATGCAGAAATGAGGAAAAACACCACTAAAAATACAAATAAAACAACAACAAAACCTTTCACGGTGAGCCAAAAAACCTGAAGGAGTTCACCAACTATTTTACTTACATTTGCATTTCTGCCTCCCTTAATTGTTACCAGTGGCTGGCTCAGTAGGTGGAAGTGAAGAACAATACTTCAAAGAGATTGTTGGGTATTCAGTATGTTTGTGAGACTTGACTGACTCCAGGATGCTCTCTCTCTCTCTCTCTCTCTATACATCATCATTGGTGTCGGTGAGTAATGATGAAAGAGCATCGGCGGCAACTGTGACTGATGAAGATTGATAAACTGCTGCTGAAGCAAAGTGTCAGTCAAGATGCAGAGATGGAAATGATACTCTGCATTAAAGTGCAAACTAGATCCTTGTTAAAGAAACCAAACATGTACACCAAGAGGACTGAGGAGAATATTACCCATCATGTGTCTCGTTTTCTCTGTGTGTGTGGTGGACATTTGCATTTTGCCTCCAAAAGGTGGTTTTAATTTTAATCCTCATGTCACATTCCAGTTGCCTTGATTGCTACAAGGCAAATATTTACTCATTAAAAAAAAAAAATTGTTGTTCTTGTTTTCATCCATAATCCAGCCAAGCTGGCCCTCGACTTTTTGTATGCCAGTTCTTAACTCAAGAAACACTCAAGAAAACACCATTTTAAAAGTTGGTCATCTGATTTCTCCCACTTGTCGTCTTCTGTGCGCCGTAGCGTCCTGCTAGTTTTATGTTTAGCTGCAGCAACATAGATGGGAACAAAAAACACATGCAACATTTTATATTTTATTCAATGGACTATCATCTCCTAGTATGCATGATTTTAAATAAAACTACTCTCATTTAAACTTAAAACCTAATAACTTTTGACGATTAATTAGCCTGGAGTTTTCCATTTCAACAACTACATTTTGTTGAACTATGAAACAATCTTATATTGCCATGTTACGATTCCACCTAAAATATATAAACGAAGGAATTATTGCCTTGTTCAAGTTCAAAGCAGATTTAGTAAGAAATTGTGAAATTCAGGTGTAAAAGGACTTCATTTAATTGATAAATTGAAATAAAATTGCAGTCGTCTAAAATAAAAAAGTACTTCTCTTTTTTTTTTTTAAGTCAGTACATTCGATCTGCGAAATGTTTAATGTCACATGTTATTACTTGTGCATTGATGGCATTTCTAAAACTTGTCGTCTTAGTGATTTTGGCTTTAAGAGATGGATGTTGGAGAGGTTGTTTTCTTGATTGACGGGTGTTCTGAGCCTATCGGGAGCTTCGGTGTAGCTCATGTCTCGTCCCATCTCCCCTTTTCCCAAATGTTGATTATCTACCCCCAGTAACAAACAAAAAATGATGTTTAAAGTCGGCTCAGAAAACGTGTGAATGATCTGACGCGTACAGAAAGAGTCATTCGTTTTCCTTTCACACTCATTTAGTCAGTTGGATCAAATACATGTGTTTACATATTGCAGGTACCTCAGGATAATTCATTTTAAAGCTTTCAAACCAAGCACTGGAGAGAAAGCTATATATCCGTTGATGTTTTTGTGGTTTAGAAAATCCTTTTCTCTCGTGAACTGTCCTTAAAGCCCCTCGGCCAGCCTAATTGCTGTATACTGTTACATGACATTGCTGTTTCCATAATACCTACTTTAAAATGGAAGCGATAAACTCAGACATTTGTTAGCAATCATCTCAGCCTCTCTTATTTCCCGCTGTGTGTTGGTCATGATAGAGGACCGCTGGGAGACCCCATTCCTGCCCTCTGCTCTTCATTCAGCTCACATCTTGTGGCGCTTACGGTCCCATAACAGAGAATAGAAGTTTATTTTTGAGTCATTTTGAGATTTACCTCTACTGCTCCTTTTTTTTTTTTACTGCGCCCTGAAACCGCCACGTGGGTCGTTTACAGTTTAACCCACATTCTAGCTGAGGTACTTGGAAAGATCCAATATAGGAGTTCCTTACAGCCAAGTACATTTTGTAACTCGCATGTCGCGCTCTCGCATGAAAAAGGAGTCCAATTTATGTCAAGTAGTTCCAGGACGTTGACGGCACGAAGCGGCGAAGTGCGTTTCAGAAGGCTCGAGGGCATTACCGCAAGATTGTTTTGCATAGAATCGCTTTCAAAGCTGTTTTTAAGGTTTTCCATTAAAAAGGCCAAGGAGTACATTCAACTCGGTTGTTTTTCCTTCTCCATCTCATGCAATGTCATTTCAGAGCAGAGTTTAAAAACTGACTCTCACTCCTGTAGGTGTGGTGAGGCGGTTGAGAAGAACAAGCACCTGATCACATTCGACCAGAAAGAGTACCAGCAGGAGCTGAAGAAGAACTACAACCGCCTGAGGGAGAACCTGAGGCCGATGCTGGAGAGGAAGATACCGGAGCTCTACAAGCCCATCATCAGGCCTCGGCTGGAGAACAGGTAGACGCACTCGGCCACTGTTTTGACAAGAGACGACACTTGAAAAAAAAAACATGTATTATTGATTTCATCACTCTCTGATTGCTGAAGCCAAAGAGAAGTGAGAACAAATGGAACTAAGCAGAGATCCATTCAGTGACCCTGTCGCCTCGACAAGTATTGATGTCTGAACCAGAGCCACAGTACACAGATTGAGTGCTGAGCCAAAGCCACATTGTACCCTTGAATTAGTAAACACTGATTACTCACTAAGTGCTTTTATGATCGACCATGGTAATCGTGATACATCTTGCAATGTATTTCCATGCTGAGGGATGGGCATGTACTTCAAAGCGATACTTATCTCCCAACTTTAGAATTTGCTATCGATTACTCAGGAATTGGAAGAGAGCTTCCAAAATCAGTTGCTTCAGTATGCTTGATCAAATTAACTAGGAGGAGGACGAATTAAACTAGAACGGGCACTCGGTAGAGCGCATACCTTCGCATATCACAAGATTGGGGCATTGAATTATGAACATGTTGGCATTAGTTGCATGCCAATTGGATAAAAATTGACCGCGCTATGGTAAAAAGAAGATTTGTACCTTTTCATGACTTTGACCCGATCGATCCCAAAATTTAATCAAATGTTCCCCGGATAATAACCAATCATCCCACCAAATTTCATGCGATTCGGTTTCATACTTTTTGAGTTATGCGAGTAACACGCATACAAATGAATAAATAAATAAATACACGGCGATCAAAACACAACCTTCCGCATTTTCAATGCAAACTTAATTATATGGAAATGTTAATACAATGACAAAATATATTTATATTGGATTTATTTGACTTTATTGCCAATATGTATTATGTAAGTTTAATAGAATATATATATTTTGTCTCATACCTGCTTCTCTCCGTCTCTCAGGGATTCCTTCAAACGTCGAAGTTTCCGCAAAGCTCAGGAGGAAAACTCCTGAGATGCCACGACTCGTCTGAGAGAGGAAGTAGAGGCCGTCGCAAAACCGAGCGAGGAAACGAGAAGATGGGATGAAAAAAAACGAGGAAATGAACTGCTGGTGACTTTGCGCTGGAGACGCACGGCGTATCCACGATGGACGACTCGGTCTCCCAACAGTCCAGTGCTTAGTGATGTCTGCTGCACGTCCGCTTGATTTTGCGGTTGTTTGTTCCAGGAGGCAAACGGTGAGAGGGCACATACGAATATGGAGATGGGAATCTCAAGTGTAGCTTATTGAGCATTTCACTGTAGAATCTTCAGATGCTTTGGCACTGTAGATTTCCTTTTTTCTTTAAAGATAACTGCAAGTCCTAATAATGCTGCAAACAGTTTCTCTGGGTTGGCGCAGAGAGACTAGAGTTCCTCTCTGAGGCCCTTGCTGGCCCGGGGCCTGTGTGTGCCAATACTGCTTGTGACCTGTGTGTATGGATGTGTGTGTGTGTGTCAACGGATGTGTGGTTTTTTTTCCGATAATGTTTGGAGTAGAGGATTTCGGTGCCATACCGAATTCACTTTGTACTCGTGATGATAAATGATTCTGTTTTGTGCTAAAAGGCTTGTGAAATTCCACTGGGCGTCTGCATGAAATGTGCAAGTTAAGAGCAGCAAGAGTACGGACGGATTTGTGCACTGGAAAAATAGACGCCATTCCCCGTGTTAGCTCTTCAGGCCATTCTTGTCTTAATAATGTTGAACATACAGTACCTGACCATGTAGCTAATGGAAGAGTTTAACTTATTGATGTCATTTACACAAGAGATAGATGGACTCTCCGCATCTGATGCTCAAAATCACACACGGCTTATCTCTAAATACTCATGTTGTATATGAATGTATGACATCAGATAGTTACAAAGATGTTTACAAAGGTATGAAAAACTATTTAGCATTTTATGGAAATGCTTTTTTTTTAGCAATAATGATATTAATAATTAGAAATGTCAATCATAAGGCAGGATTCAGTGACCGAGTGTGCTGTAACAACCTCAATGTATGTTCGAGTAGTTTCAGTACCTGTACAGACTTCCGACGATACACAGAGTGCCAAATGTAACTTCTTACTTACTTAAGAATAGAGTTAGTATCAATGCAACATTTTTAAAAGTCACTCCCTGCAGCTGTGCTTTGCAGTGTGCATTGTGTTTACTCGTCAAAATGCATTCCAGAGGACAAACGCACTTCTGCTTTGCAGTATTGAGTAGTGGCAACCTGGTTTTCTTTGACCTTTTCAAAAGTATGTAAGTATACACCTTTTTAGATACTTAGATTTGAATATTTTTCGCTCTGTTTCCAGGTACATCTGTTATTTATGAGCTGTTAAATGTTTTTGAATTGATAAACAAGTGTGAGTATTAACTAAAATGGAGACATATTTTTTTAAACATGCAGTACATCGCTGAAAGTTGGTGTAATAAGATACATTGGTGGCATTCAACCTCTGGATATTGCATTTTGGTTTCATCAGTTATTTTATGTTTAAAATAACTTGTCTTGGAATCTGAGCTGTAGAAGAACCCAAATAAAAGTTAATATATGCACATTTGTCATTTCTGTTTTAAGTGGCTCTTTTAAAACTTCGTTACAAGAAATTGCCTTTAAAGATGTTTATTATTAATATTAGAGCTATATGACTTGCTGAATGGCAATTGATAAACTCACGCAACATTTGCAGATTTAATTTCCAAGTTATAAATAGTATTACCATTTAAATATATAATTTTACTGGTGTTTTCTTCCCCCACTGGGATACTGTACTAATGACTGATTACCTTCGCATTGAAAATGCGGAAGGTTATGTTTTGATCGCCGTGTATATATTTATTTGTATGAGTGTTACTCGCATAACTCAAAAAGTATTAAACCGAATCGCATGACATTTTGGTGGGATGATTGGTTATTATCCGGGGACCATTTGTTTAGATTTTGGGATCGATCGGGTCAAAGGTCAAGGTCATGAAAAGGTAAAAATCTTCTTTTTACCATAGCGCAGTCAATTTCTGTCCAATTGGCATGCAACTAAAGCCAAAATGTTCATAATTCAATGCCCAATCTTGTGATATGCGAAGGTATGCGCTCTACCGAGTGCCCGTTCTAGTTAATACAATGCGAATATACACGACGCGAGTTTAAAAGGAGGGAATAACTCAGAGAATAAAAAAACTAAACTACAACCTTCTGCTGTCTCGTCGACGAGACGTCATCACTGCGCGACGACCAGAAGACGGACACAGGTTTGTTGTCGATTTCATGAAAAAGCGAGCGCTTGTGAGTACGCGGCGTTATACCGACAGTTGTATTTATTAAGGACGGTCAGCGCCAGTGAAGCTGGTGTTCAATGGCGGCGCCGCCGCCGCGACTAGTTTGAGCTTTGAGTGACAGAGAGCAGACTTTGTGATGCCAAATACGCGCGAGCTCCCTCGCGCCGCACGGTCAGTTACCGCGAAGTTTAAAACTCAGGCGTTAACTCGGGACGCCTCGCAGCGTGGCGCTGCGCTAACAGACGAGTGCGGGTCCACACGCGCCACTCGGCACGGACCGCCGCGGCGTTAAGGGGTTCACCTGTTGCTCTGCAGCCATTAGCTGTCACCTGTTTCAGGACTACGCATGCGCACTGACCTGCCACATTTAGCCTTTCACAAAGTCACTTAACCCTCCTCATACCTTCAAATGTACTAATATATTTTACCCTTTTTGGACCACAGCAATTAAAACCTCCATATAATGATTAGAATTAATATTGTTTCCCAAGTTTAAGTGTCAGGTAGGCTACTTTATGTGTGTTTGTTGACTACCTAAATAGCCCTTTAAATAAATAAAAAAGTTGATATTTTTACCTTCGCATTGAAAATACGGAAGGTTATGTTTTGATCGCCATTTATTTATGTATTTGTATGCGTGTTACTCGCATAACTCAAAAAGTATTAAACCGAATCGCATGGAATTTGGTGGGATGATTGGTTATTATCCGGGGACCATTTGATTAGATTTTGGGATCGATCGGGTCAAAGGTCAAGGTCATGAAAAGGTCAAAATCTGTCTGAATCGCATGGAATTTGGTGGGATGATTGGTTATTATCCGGGGACCATTTGATTAGATTTTGGGATCAATCGGGTCAAAGGTCAAGGTCATGAAAAGAACACTAATGCGTACAAGTTGTGTTCAGGACATTGAAAACATATCATCATGTGAATTTGATGTTTTCCCAGTTGTCCCCAATGAATTAGGAAAAGTCATGAAATATGAAGCAAAAGACATGATGTCCATCATTTCTTTAGAGACGTTAAACATTAAATGTGGTCAAATTGACCCCAAAGGTAACAGGAGGGTTAATAGCTACTTTCTACTTGACATCTATCTTTGCTCCGCTTGGCTCATGGCGACCCATTTGAACACTCTTTGAGTCGCGTGTCATTCCACACTCCAGTAACAGTATGCACTTTATATCACTATAAAGTTAGAAAACAGACCGGGTCATGTGTTAGCCAACCTCATACACTAATTATTCTTTTATTGTTATTGTTGGCTTCTTCTTATAGCTGGAGATATTATCCTCTTTTTTTGTGTGCTCATAATTTTATGAATTTTCATCCTGCACCGAATAACCTCTGAGGATTTCCCGCTGTAAATGGTAATCGCCCCTCCGGCAGCCTGAATGGAAGGATTGTGACTGTAAAGACTGATGTACAGCAGGAGAGCTTCGATAACGGCTGCGGCAGATCCTCGGCTCTCCTCGGTGCCGGGCCTGAGGTGTTCAGCTGATAAAAGGACTTACTTATACCTCCACTTTATTACCCGCGGATCAGAGTATACGATCATGAAACGGTTTTTCCTGTTGGGGAAAACATTTGCGGAATGTGTGAACAGATTGAGTTTGCCGTTTGAGTTGAGCACACAGACCCCGACCGTTTTGGCTTCGGCGCAGTACACTGGCACAACACTCACACACTAAAAGTAAGCGCCTCAGCCCACAGGAAGCTGTAGAATATCAACTTAAAGTGTTGACCGTAACTTACGCAAACACACACTTATCATTACCCTTTGAGAGACGAAGGGTTTGCTTTTATGGACACATAATTAGAACTAGAACGGGCACTCGGTAGAGCGCATACCTTCGCATATCACAAGATTGGGCATTGAGTTATGAACATTTTGGCATTAGTTGCATGCCAATTGGATACAAATTGACCGTGCTATGGTAAAAAGAAGATTTTGACCTTTTCATGACCTTGACCCGATCGATCCCAAAATCTAATCAAATGGTCCCCGGATAATAACCAATCATCCCACCAAATTTCATGCGATTCGGTTTAATACTTTTTGACTTATGCGAATAACACGTACGCACGCATACAAATAAATACACGGCGATCAAAACATAACCTTCTGCATTTTCAATGCGAAGGTAATAAAGCTTTATTTTTCTTCTCACCTCTTAGGTTCAACCATCCTGACGCCATTTGTGTGACATGGAGCCAGACGAGGACCTAAACCCCGACACGGACGACCTTCCGCTCCGAGCCAATACCAACCACATACTTGTCAGACATTACGTGCTGGACCTGGCGGTCCATTTCGACAGGAAGGTCATCAGCGGCAGCGTCGTTCTGTTCCTGGAGCCTCGCTCTGAGACTAAAGAGGCCGGAGTGAGACGGGGTGCATTCGATGCGGAGGAATGCCTCGGGGAGACTCCGACAGCGACGGAGAAGAAGCTCGGTGCGAGAGAAAGAGACGCGCCCGAATGTCAGCCGCACACTGCAGCCAAAGCCGGAAGTATTCAGTCTTCACATTTGTGGGAAACCACCAGCGACGGGGATTTCACCCTGTTGCTGGACTGCTGCGACCTCGACGTGTCAAAGGTGGAGGAGGTGGCCGTCGCCTCTGCGTCGGCCACGTCCGGCCTCCTGCCAGAGGTCGAGTCCGAGAGGTCGGCCGTCGGCTCGCTGCGTTTCCACACGGACCGGTGGAGCCTGCAGGTGAGGAAGAAGGGGGTCGCGTCGCCCCAGGCGTTCCCCCGTGCTCTCAGGATCCGCTACGAGACGAGGCCGGCAGGAGGCTCCGTGAGGTGGACCGAAGACCAGGACAACAGGTTTGTCTCGGGACGCCAATCGTGAAAACATCTTTAAATACTTTAAAACTGCTCTGATATATGACAGTAATATTCTCAGCCTGCCACGTTGGACCGGACTCCCGATTCACTAATTCGCACGGTTATATTCCGCCCCGTGCGTCGACGCTTCACGTGTCCGCGAGTGTGTTCGGCGGGTCCTTTGAGAATTGCACGAGAGGTTGTTTATAGTTTCCCATTGTTTACCCTTCCAGGGTGTGTGTTTACACTGCCGGCTCTCCCATCAACAACAGAGCTCTCTTCCCCTGCCAGGAGCCGCCGGTTGCCATGTCAACGTGGCAGGCAACAGTGCGGGCCCCCAGTGAGTGTGTGGTTTTGATGAGCGGGGAGGAGCCCGCCGAGCCCATGGAGGATGAGGACACACGTAAGCTGTTATTTCGCAGACCTTTTGTTGAAGCGAGGGGAAGTCAAGTCAGTTTTATGAACGGCGCCCACAATCACACGTTTATCAAACATAAAGTTTAGTTCTACGCGGTCCCGGCTGTGGAGACATTGGTACAGCTCTCTATTTCTAAGGCATTCGTGGGTCTATGTATTTTATTAGTTGGAATGCTTCAGCAGTCCAACTGTTGTTCTTGTCTTCTTTATATCAACTTATTATTCTATTTCTTCCGTACCTTTTTCGTCCCTCTTCTAGTCCTTCATATATTCAGCTATTTAAACCATTCAAATATAACAAAATTCAGCTTCTTCAGGAATAGCGGGGAAAGACTTTTCATATTTCAAATGTTTCAAATTTGTGTATCTTTAAATACTTTTGTTATTTAAAATTCATCAGATCCTATGGAGAAAATCTTCAACTTTAAAAAGCTTCCAGCATCTTCATTTTTTCAGCAAATGTTTTGTACTATCTGGACCTTGAGGGTGAAATACAAGTTTGATGATGATGATGATGATGATGATTAGCTCTCCTTCTGAACGTGAACGACTTCCTATCTACCTCGACCGTTGATTTGAAAATATGGCTTAGTTTTAAGTGACTATTTGTTTAAGCATAAAAGTAAATTTTCCCGAAATATTTCGCTTTTCTGGCTTATTCTGTGAAATTCAAAAGGAGAAAATATGTAATGTTGGTGTTATTAAAATCTAAACGTCAGTGTTGTATCGGCAGCGACGTCGAAACATTAGACGTAATTATAATCGATGTGTTGCGCTCGTTGGCATCTTTTTCAAATCAGAGTAAGAAGGATGTGTCCCTGTGTCGGGGGCAGTAACAGTAACACCAGAGACTTGCTATAAAAATGGATGGAACTGTGGATGAGATGAGACTGCAGAGAATTATTTTTAAAAATCCTAAATTGACATTTCTTTGATTGACATCTGCGACCGGTACTTAGATCTGTGTCGTTTGACGAGTCGGCATGAGGGATATGGATTAGCTAGGTTGGAATAACAAGATGTGAGAATAACACGTCTTCAGACAGGGTTCGTACGGTCATGGAAAACCTGGAAAAGTCATGGCATTTTAAAATGGTCATTTCCAGGCCTGGAAAAGTCATGGAAAAAACTTAAATCATGAAAGTTTTGGAAAAGTCATGGAAATGTGTTATGATCACATGTTCATTTACGCCGAGTTTGAAATTAATACGTTTTTTAAAGAAAGATGCTCAAAATATAAGCCGGTGTACGCTCTCAATACGCAACATTTTCTAAAATGTTCATGTTTATGCCGAGATTTCAGTTTGGTCATGGAAATTTGGTTTAAAGTTCTGGAAAAGTCATGGAAAAGTCCTGGAAATCCATTGGTCAAAATGCGTAAGAGCCCTGTTCAGACTAGTGAAGTGAAACAAAATGTCATTTAAGTCCAAATGTTTCCTTCGCTCTCTGCCTCTCTTCCTCCCCATTTCCCCACCTTTTTGACATTTTGATCCTTTCTCTCGTACCCTCCCTCTACTCTCCGCAGGCTCCTTAATCTGGAATTACTACGTCACCATGCCCATGCCCGCCTCCACCTTCACCTTGGCAGTGGGCCACTGGCGCCAAGTCCTGGCGGAAAACCCTGCGGCGTCGGACAGGGTCGCGAGGGACGAGACGGATTGTGGCGGGACGGCTACACTCGGGGCTGGACCTGGGGAACGGGCCCGGGCTGACCTTCTGTCTGGACCCAGCTCCATCAGTGAAGTCGTAAAGGGCTCTCCAGTCAGGACTGGCAGGTATTTTATTATTTGTTCTTTATGTGTTTTTTTCCTCCTCCTCCTCCAGACTGTTATTAACCCAAGTCTGGCCCTTCAACATTCCACTGTGAAACTTTCCTTTCGCCATACCAAAAACGGTGCAGGTGAAGCAAGGGGTGCAGTACTCAATCAGATTTTTTTATTATTATGACAAGTCGATTAACCCTTGTGTTGCCTTCGGGTCAATTTGACCCGATTCAATGTTTCACCCTCCTGTCGCCTTCGGGTCAATATGACCCGATTCAATGTTTAACCCTCCTGTTACCTTTATATTTACTAACATATTTTACCCTTGAGGTCAATATGACCCCAGCTATTAAAATCTCCAGAAAATTATTAGAATTAATATTGTTTTTCAAGTTTAAGTGTGAGGTACTTTATGTTTGTTTGTTGACTCCCGAAAGAACACCGACATTAAACATTGAATCGGGTCAAATTGACCTGAAGGCGACAGGAGGGTTAAATATTGAATCGGGTCAAAATGACCCGAAGGCAACACAAGGGTTAAAGCTTGTACTCTAGTCTATAGAATGTTGGCTTCAGTGCCCAGCAGACATTATCTTTGGAGAGCAAACTGTACGGCGGTGGAGGATCCTGAGTGCAGGCGGGAGGACGGAGAGGGCCGGCGTGCTGTGGGCGCGGTGGGACTGGGGTCTCCCTCTCCACTGGCCCGGCAGGTTGGCAGGTCTGCCAGTGGTTTCCAGTAATCCTCCTCCTCCCCTCACGGTTTTCCTCCAGCAGCAGCCCAGCTGTAGCCTGCTGCAGGCCCCGGGATTCTCCCACTACAAGGAAGGCCTTTATTTCCAGTGAATTACTGGAAGGAAGGAAACTTGGATCTCGCTCAAGGACCTTTGGATGCTCTGGTGCTGAGGAGGGCGTGCTGGATATGGGTTTTAGAGTGAGATTGCATGTCGGCGAGATATTTTTGGGCTCACTGTGGTTGGCCCGTGTGACGCATGTGTTCCATATTTCATTGCCATGCTTATAGCACAGGCAGACGGGACAAATGGGGCCATATTTGGTTCCCCGAACTGTATAGAATGACATCAACAAAATGTATTAAATTGTCGATATTAACCATTTGATTACATTTTTACTCCTATTTTTTTTAATCTGCTACAGCTCCGACTCTGCATTCTGCGGCTCGTCGCTCGAGGATGAGGGTCTCTCTAAAACAGATTATTCAGGCACGGTGAATGACGGCATCCCTTGTTCCCATGGCGACTACCCTTGCCGGTTTACTGAGCGGTCGACGCGGTCCCAGCGGGTGGTCCCGCACCGTGTGTTTGGACCCGCCTGCTTGCTGCAGAAAGCCCAGGTGGAGTTTTGACAAAGAGCCGCTGAGACGCTGTGGCTAATTATATCTTGTGAGATTAAAAGAGACAGTCGGCATCCGTTCATGTTCCTAATCATTATGCCGGCGTTTTTTTAACTGCCATCTCTTGGCAGAATGGGAAGAGTACGAGACTGTAATCGCACGAGGGCCACTTAAAACATTCCTCATACTCCAGCTCGAATAGCATTCATATTATTCGTACAAAAGGATTTGGCACGATCAGTCGGTCCTGAGCTCAGGATTTTTGTTCGATGAGTGACGAAAAATGTGGAACACACAGGAGGCGCAGTCGCCTTTGACTTTTGTTTTGTGTATTTTATTCAGTCAATCAAATCAAATATTATACAATATTATTCTATATAATATACAAAAGAGAAAGACTGAAAAGGTATAGGTAGAAGCAAAAAATGCTTATAAATTCCTATCCTAAATTGAAATCAGAATAAATCAGAAAATTAATATAAAATATAGAAAAAACAACAAACAAAATATATTTATATCTACTACCACATACATCTTCCATATAAATACGTGATATGATATATCCTCTCACCTGGAGCACATAGGAACATCATTGACATACACAATGCATAGTGTCAGAGGAAATACACGTACCCACAAACTGTTGTCTACCCTCCCCATCTGTATCAACATAAACACGTCTGCTTCCGGCTAAACCTACACGTGTGTAGTTAGTTGCCAGTTGTTTCGAGTAACTTGTTGCCTTCCTCTTGCAGATGGGAGTCCTACGGCTTTTGCCGCGATGTTTGGCTGCAGCCCACGCCGTCCTGGGGCTCCACCCCTTTCCCCGCCTTGATGTTCTCATCGTTCCGGCGGGGTTCTCCAGTCTGGGCATGGCCAGGTAAGGACACCTGTGTCGTTGGCAGGATCATGTCATGTGTTAACCTGGCAACAACTCTGCAAAGAGCAACGGGTAAGGGAGAACGGAAGAGCGAGAAAGCTGTGTGAATAAGGAATTATGGGTTAATAATAAAAAAAAAAAGGAAATCGACGATGATTGATGTTCAGGCCACTTGGGCGCAGCAGAAACGACCTGTGAACACAACACTGGAATGATTTCACTTTTATATCTATATTTCATAAATAATTGCTTTTTTACACATCCAGCAGATACAGTGCAACCTTTTAATTAATTGTGGGGGTTAAGTGTTTATGGCCACCTTGCTGTTAGTCCAATATTGCAAGACGAATCCAACACATTTTTGGGAGTTTTTCCTGATCCGATGTGCGGTCCTGGGACAGGGATGTCGTGTGTGTACGGATTGTAATGCCCTCCGAGGCAAATTTGTGATTTGTAATGTTGGGCTTTACAAATTAATTGAGTTGATTTTATTTGAATATTCACCCTCCCTTTTAGCTCTGTTTTGGCCTCCACCAACTCCAGAGGGAAATATCTGGCTCATAACTGCTAAATGCTCCAGTATGTTCACCAGATAGTGACATTAGACTGTTTTCTCATTCCTGCTTGGCAGTTTGTCGACAGAGTTCTTAACGTTTAGCTTTCTGTGACTTTCTGTTTGCTGTCCTTGTGGAAATGATGAGAGCTGTGAGCGTGAACCAAAACAGGCCATGAAACCAAAATAATTAGCTGTAATTACAAGAATTAACTACAGTTAATTACGGGTGGTAATTAACTACAGAAGTTGTACTTATTGTTAATTCTAATAAATAAAGCAGCTTTAAAGTTGTTCAGTATGGCGCAGTATGTGTTCCTGTGTTCTGCTGTCATTTACAGGCCAATGTTTGAACAATCATTTACAATCAAGTTGTAAATCAACAGAACATCAAAGATCTGCCACATCAACATCAGCACTATTTTCCACTTTATCCTGGTTCGCATGACTAATTACATATTTCACGTTCCCAAACCCTCTCACTCTGTCTCAATCTCCCACGAGAATCTTCCACATTGGAATTCTCTTCTCGATCGACTCCCTCCGAACTCCGTCCGGCCGCTTGTCGTCCCTCCGTTTGTTCCAATCTAACTGCTCTGAACACTCGTCCGAGCTCCTACCACGTCCATGTGTTTCAGTTGTGAGTCTAAGCTTTACGGCATAAAGAGTAACAACACGTATCATGCTGCACTAGATTGAAGCGAGACGAAATATAAACGCATCTACACTACCGTTCAAAAGTTTGGGGGCACTGTTTTTTCAATAAAGATAACATTAATCAAAAATACACACTATACATTGTTAATGTGGTAAATGACTATTCTAGGTGGAAACGTCTGGTTTCTAATGAAATATCTCCAGAGGTGTATAGAGGCCCATTTCCATCAACTATCACTCCAGTGTTCTAATGGTACATTGTGTTTGCTAATCGCCTTAGAAGACTAATGTCTGATTAGAAAACCCTTGTGCAATTATGTTAGCACAGCTGAAAACAGTTATGCTGGTGATATAAGCTATACAACTGGCCTTCCTTTGAGCTTGAAGTTTGAAGAACAAAATTAATACTTCAATGACAGATTCATTGTCCTGTGCGCTGGAAATAATTCTGCTCTCTGTATTTCTCTGTTCCCTCTTTAGCTCCTGTCCCCTCGACTTCTGTTTCTATATTCATCCACCTTTTATTCCCTTACTCGCCCCCGTTTTATTTTACTCTTCTACTTAACCCTTGTGTTGCCTTCGGGTCATTTTGACCCAATTCAATATTTAACCCTCCTGTCGCCTTCGGGTCAATTTGACCCGATTCAATGTTTAATGTCGGTGTTCTTTCGGGAGTCAACAAACAAACATAAAGTACCTCACACTTAAACTTGGAAAACAATATTAATTCTAATAATTTTCTGGAGATTTTAATAGCTGGGGTCATATTGACCTCAAGGGTAAAATATGTTAGTAAATATAAAGGTAACAGGAGGGTTAAACATTGAATCGGGTCATATTGACCCAAAGGCGACAGGAGGGTGAAACATTGAATCGGGTCAAATTGACCCGAAGGCAACACAAGGGTTAAGATCATCCCGTTTCCGTCACTTCTTCTTCGCTCTTTTCATCTCCTGACTTTCCGTTTCTCTGTGTTTTGCTGTCCTCTCCATTTCTCTGCACGGTGAATCACTCTCCTGTCTGGCCTCTAGCGTTCTACAATAGAAATAGTTTCCCTGGAAATCAAGTTTTATGTGTTCTCTGCAATACAGCTGGCATATGGTGTGCTTGAAGATATGACTGAATGCCGCCAGCCGGTAGCCATATGAAGGAAGCTAAAATTGGAAATTGAAGCAAAAATAAAACCCATCGCTGGCCGTTTTCTATTTTTTATATATTGTGTTGATGAAGGAAAGGGATTAGGGTTGTCAGTGAACGTTGTCCCAGTATCTGCGGTCTGCAACCACAGTCTCTCTCTCTCTCCGTCTGTCTTTCCCCTCTCCCCCGGCGGCCTCCCTCAAGAAAAGTGCCCCAGACAGGATATGAGCTCATACCTGAATATGTATTCTGTGTGTATTTCTGACATTACAGCCAGGAGGAGTCCAAACCCGAGATATTTTAAAGGACAGAGCACGATAAATTCTCAACTTTGCATTCTTCTGTTGACGACGTGCAGAGTGCTCTTTGATCTGCGGGAAATCTCTCCCCTCATCTTGTGAAAATCTGTCTGTATTCTTTTGAACGGGCATCGAGGGCGATCACTGAGGCGGTTGCCTGATGGATGTTTTCCTTCCTTTATGAAGATAGCTCCCAGGCACTTATCCCTCTCGCCCCGGCTGCTTAGACTCCCGCTAGCTGCAGATGACAGAGAAGAGATTTAGGGCCTTCATTAAGCTTCACACAGCACCTGCACTGGCTCCTTATAAAACTCTGCATGGGTCTCAACCCGGTGTCAACTCGCTGCATCCTCCCCTCGGCGGGGGGGGGGGGCGCTGCGGTCCCGCACGTCTCCGCACTTGTGCCACGAGTAGGCGGGGAGGTCATCCGAAATGGAAGCGTAGATTGAGACGGAGATGAGAGAGAGAGATGAAGAGGGCAAAGGCGGGGTTCGCGACAGGCCAGCGGACCCCCAGGATGTGGGAGAGGATGTGTGGATTATTCCCAGCAACAAAAGCCATTAGCTTCTGGAAGGACTTCAGAGACTGGCGCTATTTAATCGAGAGATTGGGAGGTATGTGGGCCCCAGTGCTTTGGGACCAAGCCAAGCGGTGTGTGTGTGTGTGTGTGTGTGTGTGTGTGTGTGTGTGTGTGTGTGTGTGTGTGTGTGTGTGTGTGTGTGTGTGTGTGTGTGTGTGTGCAGTGCCCCGGAAGAAACAGCAGGAGTGGACGGGGCTGTAGGACGGGGAGCCGTTTCAGTGTGATGCACAGAATGGAGGGCAGAGGCAGAACGGGGGGCAGGAAACTGAAGATTAAGGAGTCAAGTAAAGGCGAGTCTGCATTGTGCACCCAAAGGGCTTTCAGAGACACACACACACACACACACACTCCTTTAACCCCTTTAAGTTGCTCTATAGGAGCTAACGGTGCAAACGGAGCGAACAACGGCAAAAAGTCTGGCAAAGCAAAAGTTTGTACCTGAAGGCTCGACGATGTCAACGAAGTGAGGAGAAGCTCGGATTGATACGCACACAGAAGGAGAATCGTTGTTTTTGCTGTTTTTAATACTCTTTACCCTCCTTCACATTTACTGACATATTTTACCCTCTGGGTCAATTTGACCCCAGCAACTAAAACCTCCAGAAAATTATTAGAATGAATATTGTTTTCCAAGTTTAAGTGTGAGGTACTTTATGTTTGTTTGTTGACTACCTAAATAGCCCTTTAAATATATAAAAAAGTTGATATTTCTTATATGTTTGACACAGTGAAAAACAGCCTGGGGTCAAATTGACCCCAAAGAACACCGACGTTAAACATTGAATGGGGTCAAATTGACCCTAAAGGTAACAGGAGGGTTAATCCTATATCTTGCAGCTTCAAAGTTACTTCTGTTTCCAGTCCGTATCAAAAAGCTCCTTCGTTTAAATTGAAGGGCTTGAACAACACGGCCGTGAACCCGAGTTGTGACTCTGCTCCGAGCCGTCGAGGTCAAACCGCCCACCGGTTCCTCCTCGGCCCGGTTTGTAATGTGCGTACGTGCATTGGTCCATCTGTGTCTTTTATTTTGTTGTGCCTTAGCGCATACTTTTTTTCCTCTGTCTTTTCTTTGAAAAAAAAAAATGTGGATGCGTAATCTCCACGCCGCATCTCGACCACGTCATCCGGTTCCGACTGGGAGCGACAGGAAGGGCCCGGCGTTTCCTCCCGCTCTTTGAAGCCGAGGTCCGTGTGTCCCAGAGCGCGGGGGCTGGACTTGTACCACTAATCGGAGATCGCTGTGTGTGCAGCGCTCCCAAATCAAGACACGGCCGACGTCCCCGAGAGAGCGGTACTCCCCCCCCCCCCCCCACACACACACATTTAGTTGAGAAATGTGTTGAAACAGGCCCTTTTAGCTGTGCGGTTGAAGTGGGATTTGTTTTTGCTTCACTGTAGACGGGCAGATTCCTGTGCTTGTGTTTGCATGAATGCGTGTATTGTTCAAATAAGTGTGTAAAGGATGTGTGTTTAGAGCAATGGGATGACGCAGAGGAATGCTTAACAGATCAATTGTCATTACTTTTTTTTCCTCTGGTGAGGGAAATTAAGTTAACTTTTTTTTGTGTGGCTTTTGTGTTATCCTTCTGTTATAATTGTAATTGAACCAGTCGGATGGATGCGTAATCCTTTTTTCTCCGCTTTGTGGCGGGCTGCGATTAAACCCCCACGCATACAGACTTAAACATCTCCATCTGTCAACACGTGTCATTGCATTAGTACCAGCTTCCTTTCATTATCAGTGTGTTTTTTTCTTCTTCTTTCTTGCGCAAACAGGCTTTATTGGGCAAGTCGTTTTTATACTTTCTCAAACTATACACAAACATAATTTCCCCCGGTTCTCCTCCAACGACCCGCCCGCCCCACCGGGGGTGGCTGCCCGAAGAAATAGGGAGAAAAAGGGATCAAGTAGTTGAACTTCTTGCTCCTCCTGCAGTACAGCCAAACCAGGCAGCCATATAACGGTCATGGGCGCTCGGTAAAAGTTCTGACTGGCGTATACCTCCTGACCTCTCTATGTGGCGCTGGAGGATTTTCGGGCTGACTTCAGTTGACTGCATTGTTTGTTTATGGGCTTGCAGGAAGTTGCATCGGCCATTGGTCCCTGTTGGGAGGAAGTAGGGAGCTGGAGGGGGGGGGGGGGCTCGTACCCTGCAGGGTAATCCCCCGGAGCTCTTTTTCATGTTTAACCCTCCTGTTACCTTCACATTTACTAACATATTTTACCCTCGGGGTCAATTTGACCCCAGCAATTAAAACCTCCAGAAAATTATTAGAATTAATATTGTTTCCCAAGTTTAAGTGTGAGGTACTTTATGTTTGTTTGTCGACTACCTAAATAGCCCTTTAAATATATAAAAAAGTTGATATTTACCTTCGCATTGAAAATACGGAAGGTTATGTTTTGATCGCCGTGTATTTATTTATTTATTTGTATGCTGTCATTCGCAACAAAAAAAAAGTTTTAAACCGAATTGCATGAAATTTGGTGGGATGATTGGTTATTATCCGGGGACCATTTGATTAGATTTTGGGATCAATCGGGTCAAAGGTCAAGGTCACGGAAAGGTCAAAATCTTCTTTTTACCATAGCGCGGTCAATTTTTATCCAATTGTCATGCAACTAATGCCAACATGTTCATAATTCAATGCCCAATCTTGTGATATGCGAAGGTATGCGCTCTACCGAGTGCCCGTTCTAGTTCTTATATGTTTGACACAGTGAAAAACAGCCTGGGGTCAAATTGACCCCAAAGAACACCGACGTTAAACATTGAATGGGGTCAAATTGACCCTAAAGGTAACAGGAGGGTTAACATGACCGGACTGATGTTTTTGCACATTTTAACCCGTTAACTAGAAATCACACACTCTTCACATATCCTTTTCCCAAAGCCATACGCCACGTGCTTTTATAAACAATGGGTTTTTAATTGATGTCAGTATGGAAGAAGTTGTTGATACATTACGTCATTTCCACAAAAGACTTGTTAGTTTAGACTTGCTTTCCAAACGGCAATCTTTTTAATGCAAGCGACATCCATGTCTGCTGACTGGATATGAATTTGATGACAGCCGACTCTCAACCATGCACTAATAAAATACATTTTCAAAGAGACACTTGCAACATCGTATTTAGAAATGTGTAGTTCCTTCAAACTTTACTACGTGGTCAGTATTAATGGGATTATAAAAACCAACAGCTGTTAAAAGATGAAGCTGATCATTAAGGAAAGATCATTTACTTTGAAGAAGTGAATTAAATATAATGGCAGCACACAAAGGGAAAATTAAGAAGACTCAATGTTCATTTGAACCTTCCCCAGTCAATAACATGAGTCTGACTCTTACATCTTATTGGCCATGATATCCCATCTCTTTGCACCCTGACTGAATTGTGCCTCCTTGTTGACCTTCTTGTCTCTTTTTTCCTCTACTCCTCCTTACTTTCTTTCCCAGTCCTCCCACCAATTGCCCCCCCCCCCCCCTCCCCTCTTCTCTTCCTTCTGACATCCCAGTGGATTTCTTGCCTTTCTGCTCTCCCCTGCAGTTTAATCTACGAAGTAACCCTAGAAGTGTGCGACAAAGACCCGCTCTTTCAGGAGGCCGTTCTGGGGGTGGGAGGGGCATTTTTGGGCTCGGGAGACAGCTGTTAATCAAATTGTCAAGGATGAGGTGTTTCTTTCTTCCCACCTTTAGTGTATCTCCCTCTTTTCTGCCGCCCACACAAAGGAGCGTGGCCCGGCTGAAAGGGCAGCTCTGCATGCCTGCACCTGGACAGAAGGAAGAGGGAGTATCCTGTGAACACTTTTTAAAGTGATTGCAAGGAGTTGAGATTTTTAGGTGAGGTTTCTTTTCCCCTTTTGCTCCCGTGTGGCCCTTTTTACTCTGCTCGGGGGGGGGGGGGGGGGGGCGCCATCTCTTCCAGCTCTTCCAGCTTCCCTCGTCTCTTTTTTTCTCGGCCCTCTGTGCTCTTAATGAAGATAGCGGGGGCCGGTTTAGTAAGTGTTTTGCTATTGAAGGAGCATTCCTTTTGAGTTATCCGGGGGCCTCTCCACTTCCCTCCTCTACCTCGGTGTCGGTTCACCTGCTCGTCTACAGTACCGTCTCACAACCGCGACAGGAGGGGGTTATGGGATTTGTTGTGGACATGTAATTAGAGTAGTTTATATTGATGCGCAGCATTGTGCAAAACCCCACTGTCACGTGTCATGTTCCCCCCCCCCCGGGTTCCATATAAGCTGCAGGCTTGTGAGTGATAGTGCGTTGCTTTGAACTGCCCTCAGATGTGAACCTGCTGGCAACAGCTGGCAAATAGCACAACATTTAACAGTAACACAGGCACACTGTGCCATAACTCTGGATTAGAGGCTGTGGCAAGACGGGCCTGTCACTGCACACCCGTTCTCCTAACTAATCACTCCAGAGGACCCATTCCCCGGAGTGATGGATGGGGTCCATTGTGTGGCGGAGGGGACACTGCTGCTGCTCCCGGTGTGCATCCCGGGGCGTGTGCGATAGTGGAACCTAGGAGGCGTGGGGGTTATTTCATTTGTCTGGGCGAAGCCAGACGGCTTAATGTCCGTGGGACCTCTGCGCTGAACCGGCCAAAATGAGATATTTGAAACAAAGTGCTGCGAGACGCTCGGCGGTAATGCTTCCGATGTCTGGATTTGCTTTTAGCCTTAGGGAGGAGCTGCGCTTGAAACGGGCCGCTGTTAGCCATCTACGGAGGGCAGTGTCGGTCTGTCTGCTGGCCAAATATATCATATAGGTAACAACTATGAAGTGGATTGTGTTCATATTTTACACCGACATGAATGGACATTTAGAAAACGAATCCGAATTGTTTATTGTTTATTTATTGGATCCCCATTTAGCTGACGCCTTAGGGACCGCTAATCTTCCTGGGGTCCACAGAAAGGACAAAATACAATACATACAAAAACAGACAAAACATATCGTGAAACCAACAGTTAAAAATAGTACAACAAAGTAAAAAATAGTGCAGTCAGATGCACAGTACAGTCGAAGGATAAGATATATGTTATGCAATTCAACTTAATTCATACAAAGAAAAAGAAAATCAGATGACTAAAAAGCAATAGAATACGTCAAGTTGTGAATGTTCTTAGGTGCGCCTTTAATTACCTTCGCATTGAAAATGCGGAAGGTTATGTTTTGATCGCCGTGTATTCATTTATTTATTTATTTGTATGCGTGTTATTCGCAAAACTCAAAGTATTGAACCAAATCGCATGAAATTTGGTGGGATGATTGGTTATTATCCGGGGACCATTTGATTAGATTTTGGGGTCAAAGGTCAAGGTCATGGAAAGGTCAACATCTTTTTTTTTACCATAGCACGATACATTTTTGTCCAATTGGCATGCAACTAATGCCAACATGTTCATAATTCAATGCCCAATCTTGTGATATGCGAAGGTATGCGCTCTACCGAGTGCCCGTTCTAGTTGTTTTTTGAATGACAAATTATTACTCGTGGAGGTAGTAAGTTCCAAGCGGTAATTGTACGATAGATAACGGTACGTTTGACTCTCACTTTGTAAACATTGTTTTTAAAGGTGCTATATAAATAAAGTTATTATTATTATTATTATTATTATTATCTGTAATACACAAATATGCTGCACAAAATGCATTCTTCTAATAACTTTGCTGATCCCCTGACTTACCTATAACGCCACCAGAAGATCAATGTTTTCATGACAGCCGCCTCAAACCTATTAAAACTATCAGACAAGAGTACGTTTCCCTTTGATCTCGCCTTTATTCGTCTTCACATCCCGTCAAACACTTCTCGGACAGCCCTGCTGTACCGAGCGGTCTCGCTTTACATCTCCGTCCCGCCTCGCTCCCTCGTTTTATATAAAAGAGACACATTGTCTATTTATTACTCTCAAATTTTAGTCCTGTGAAATACATTTGTCCCGTCTGCTTCAATGAGACGGAAGTAGAAACCAAGAGATTGTTCTGAGTGCTGTATGATGACTGACGGGGTTTGCATGGAAATAGCTGCAGCGATCCAGGAATGTGCGTTATGTCACGTCAACGTCACGTCAACACCTGGCCGAGGCGGATTGACGGCGGCTCGTTGTGGCTCGCACTGCTCTGCATTAGCGCAACCGCAAGGTCCAAAAGCCCCGAAAGCGATAATTGACGGGCTTCAATTGATGGTCCTGTGGCGCGCGGCACGCATCCGATTTGAAATGCCAACACCTCAGAACCAGCAGTGTTTTAGGAGAAGAATGCATTTTGTGCAGCATATTTGTGTATTACAGATAATAATAATAATAATAACTTTATTTATATAGCACCTTTAAAAACAATGTTTACAAAGTGAGAGTCAAAGCAAAACAAGTGGAATAGCAAGAAACCAATATTACATTTAAAAGTATATATTAAAATAAAATGGAAAATAAAATATAAATAAATTAAAAACCAAATAAATTAAAAACAGACAAACTAAATGAGGGGAACCAAAGTTCTGCATAAAAGGACTAGATCACTTAAAAGCTGTTCTATAAAAATGGGTTTTAAGAAGTGATTTAAAAGATGCCTCCATACTCTTTAACTTAATATACAAATACGTGACCACGTTGTTTTAAATCTATGCTCCCACACACACACACACACACTCAAGAACATTCCTCTGGTGTGACATCGGTTGTTGGGCCCTGAACATGGAACAAACTGCACTGTGGATTGTTTTACTGTTAAGAGATCAGATAGATCAGACATCTGCTATCACTTCCCAGCTGATACGGATTCAAAGTAGATTTGCTGAAAGTGTGTGTGTGTGTGTACGCAGGCGTTCTTGACCTCATCAGGCTATGACCCACATGATCCCTTCAGTGTGATACAAATGTGACCTGCTTAGATGTATGCATGAATGGGCTTTTAAGATTAAGCACTTGACTACAACTAGAACATTCGCTCTAACCTTGAAACCGTCCCGTTCATTTGTTACACGCCTCCTCTACTCAAGACGTGAGCAGCGGAGATGCCTCCTTGTTTCTCGATGACCTCGAATATCTTCTCTGCCATTTTATTTTCAGGCTCTGGGGGGAGGCCCCTGTTCATATGAGCAGGCCCTACATGGAGTGGCATTTGGCCTGGCCCCCGCGGGGCCCCGTCTGGGTGCAGAGAGCTGATCTGCAGCCAGCCTGGAATGCCAGACATTTGAAGTCAGACTTGTGAAAAAGGAGCGGAGGCTGGTAGGAGTTTGGCCAAATAGGCCCCTGTGTCTAAAATAGCCCACCGACTCAGAGACAAAGCGTCTTTCCGTACGCTGACATCGTCCGACCTTTAGCCCGAACACAAAAGAACAAGGATAGGCAAAGATGCTCGTGTGTTTGTTATCTCTTGTGTGGCTTTTGTCTATCTCCTCACCTGTCTGTCATTAAAGAGTGCGCCCATAGCTGCATCGCTATGCAGAAAACATGCAAACAAACGGCGTGTGAAGCCGTCACGGCGTCTGTCACACAGAGCGACAGCACGGAGGATTCTCTCTCTCCTCTCTCTTTCTCCTTAACCGTCCTCCCGTGTTAGCTTTCCGTTACCATCTCTTATGTTAACGGGTCGGTTTTGACCCGTGTCTTAAATCAGCTGTAAAATACACTAACAGCAATTATCTATCATCCAATTTGTTTCTCATCTCTTGGTTACCTTGTTAGGCTTCCTTATCCATGAAAATATTGGTTTTAATATTTTTGGTGTGGGCCTCTGGGCCTTTTCTTTGTCAGTATACCATATTTCAATTTTAAAAATGGTAAAATGAACCTCAAGAGAATCATATAAATAAATAAAGGGTTGTTGTGTTACCTGACTATTACTGAGGGGTATTAGAACACATCTCTGAAATAAATTTGTTTTATTTATTTATTTATTTTAATATTATTAACTATAGTAACATCTATGGTGTTAGGGTCAATTTCGACCCATATATATTTACTTCAAGAAAAAGGCTAAAATGTATTTTTTTCAGCAATAGAACTTTAAGTATCTACAAGATAATCTCTTCATTCACTTCATCTGTGTACTCCTATTTTTCCAGAATATTTATATCTACGTCGTTGAAGTTTGCCTCCTTCTTTACTGGTTTCTTGCACCCGCTCATTTACACATACAGTGCAAACTCAGCTCCCATCATCTTTTTTCCCCCTCCCAATGTCTCGTGGGGCTGTTTTACTGGTGTCCCGGCTATGAGCTTAGCTATGCTAGAGATGTCAATTACAGGACTATGATAGGGCCCCTGCTGCATTATGCATGGAAGTGTCCCGTCGGGGAAAAAAATGGCCTCCAGCCAAGAACGATGGATGGAGGGATGAATAATGGATGGAGAGATGGAGGAGCGAAACAGTATTGCAATCTGTGTCGCACCAAATTGAAGACTTGCCCTGACTCTCACCTCCTGAAATTCAAGGCCAAGTCACCCTGGGTGCCTCAGAGTCGTGAGTTGTCCCGTGAGAAAGCACGGGAGGGCTTTAATGACTATTTCATTTTGTGCGCGTGGACCCGATGATGTACCTCCATCAGAAAGGTCACCGAAGGTCAAATGTCTGTGCTGCTAAATGCAGACGGCCTCTCGTCGTGATCACTTTTGTTTATCGCCCTCTGGATATAAATTCATCGCGCCGTTTATAAACTTTTACATGTGCAGGTGTCGAGTGTTCTCATGCATTGTGTGAGTTTCTGAGCATATTCATGCGTATTTTTTAATTTTTTATCAGAGCCTCAAGACAAACCACATGAGCGAAGTCAAGAAGAAGAGATATAATTGACGGCTGAGATCACAATTCATGTTTGGCATCCAATTAGATATTGGATAAGGATTCAGATATTGCGATTCAGTTTCTTTCATGCATTGTTCATAAGAACAGCGCTCAGCAAGGAGGAGTAGAGAGTACGTCTTTATTACACCCGAAGGGCAGACGGAGATTACAAGCATCAAACACAGACATGTGACAGGAACAACTCACATTAGTTACTTTACTCTGAGATGTCAGTGGGAAAATTCATATCAAACATCCAATCTGGCATCTAGAAATAATGAATAACCCTGGTGTCATTCTTTTTATCACCTCTCAAACAGCAAAAAAGAATAATCTGAAATGTTCACGGAAATGTTTTACTCACCGCTGTGGGATGCAAAGACGTCGTATGAGTATCATGTGAGTACACAGTTTTTTAAAGGCGCAGTACTATCTCTTAATGCTTGTTTGATTGTAATTACCTTCGCATTGAAAATGCGGAAAGTTATGTTTTGATCGCCGTGTATTTGTATGCGTGCGTGTTATTCGCATAAGTCAAAAAGTATTAAACCGAATCGCATGTAATTTGGTGGTATGATTAGTTATTATCCGGGGACCATTTGATTAGATTTTGGGATCGATCGGGTCAAAGGCCAAGGTCATGAAAAGGTCGAAATCTTCTTTTTGCCATAGCGCTGTCAATTTCTATCCAATTGGCATGCAACTAATGCCAAAATGTTCATAATTCAATGCCCAATCGTGTGATATGCGAAGGTATGCGCTCTACCAAGTGCCCGTTCTAGTTATTTGTGCAATCCGGAGCTTCAGTGAATCGTTTGTTTTGTGAGTTACATTTGCATTTGTAATTTTGAAGTATTTGTTCCCAGATTAATGTCTAATACCTCATTTCAAATCGGCAAAGACGCAAACATTCCTCCCCATACAGAGTCAGACCTGCAGTGGAGAAGAAAGGTGTATCCATATGTGCAAGTGCTGCATATGCACATATGTGTTTCCATGCATGATGACAGGTCCCCGATGTCAACTCATGTCATTCAGTGTATCGGTGGATGTGAAAGATGCCGTTGTTTATCCCCCCCTCACCCGGGTGGGATGACACTATTTATCACCGTCGTGATGGATTCCGCATCCCTCAGCGGAGCGTGTGCGAGCGCCGTCTCTGAAAGGCTGTCTTTGTGTTTCACGCTCACTCGCGCACACAGACGCACGCATATAACGCACTGCTGGAACTGACAACAAAGGCGCGCTTATCCATTCGTGGGGGAATAAGATTAGGCTACAAAGAAACTCATAAGGCTAATGTTAGCATCCCCTGCTCCAGTGAGATCTTTTGTTTGTGTAATCAGGAAAAAAACACAGGATTAGGTTTGGAGACGCTGTCGTGGAAATGATGCCCATAAGACCCTTTTGTATGGTGTTGACATGTTCCTAAGTACCTAAAGCTAACGGCCTGCCTTCTATCTGATAATGCAATCCTCAGGGAAATACAGAGCATTGTGTTGCTCAGATGTCCAATTTAGTTTTCCTCAGAAATTGACTGTACGGCAGACCCGGAGCAAGCCTGAACTCACTGTTCTCCTTCATAATTAACAACTAGAACGGGCACTCGGTAGAGCGCATACCTTTGCATATCACAAGATTGGGCATTGAATTATGAACATTTTGGCATTAGTTGCATGCCAATTGGATAGAAATTGATGGTAAAAATAAATGGTAAAAAATGCTAAAAATAAGATGTTGACCTTTTCATGACCTTGACCTTGACCTTTGACCCAATCGATCCCAAAATCTAATCAAATGGTCCCCGGATAATAATCAATCATCCCACCAAATGTCATGCGATTCGGTTTAATACTTTTTGACTTATGCGAATAACACATACAAATACACGGCGATCAAAACATTACCTTCCGCATTTTCAATGCGAAGGTAATAACTCCTCTGTCATCTGCTGTTTTTAAGATTCTCATCGTTCCTTGACGAGAACAGCTCATGGTGAAGTGGTTGTCGCCGTGTCGGGAAGCAGAACCGTTCTTTATGACTTTTAGACCCGAACACCGCATTGTGTGGTTTTATTACGACACGATGTTCGCATGTCGTTGACATACCGAAGATGCTATACAAACTAGAATGAAGGGAAACGGAGAGATAAAAACCTTTCTTCTGCAACGCAGAGGAATCTTCAACATGTTTGACACAGTCGTCGGGTGGTATGACCCTTTGAAACATCCTCGCAGTTCGCCATAAATTCTCCCACCATTGTCGGGTCAATAGTGGCCTGGACACTTAAGATCTAGACTAGAGAGTGCGAGGGGAACTCTAGACAATGTTGTTTTATGGGCCAGGAGAGAGAGAGAGACCATTCATTAGCACCTCTGAGCCTCTCATGCACAGTCAGCCCGAAGACCCTCAGGGCGCACTCTACACTAGAGTCTAGAGTCTCTACATCGTTTCAGACGGAGTATGTACAGGACTGTCTCAGAAAATTAGAATATTGTGATGAAGTTCTTTATTTTCTGTCAAAATGTCATGCATTCTGGATTCATTACAAATCAACTGAAATATTGCAAGCCTTTTATTCTTTTAATATTGCTGATTATGGCTTACAGCTTAAGAAAACTCAAATATCCTATCTCTAAATATTAGAATATCATGAAAAAGTATACTAGTAGGGTATTAAACAAATCACTTGAATTGTCTAATTAACTCGAAACACCTGCAAGGGTTTCCTGAGCCTTGACAAACACTCAGCTGTTATAAATCTTACTTGGTCTGAGGAAATATTAAAATTTTATGAGATAGGATTTTAGAGTTTTCTTAAGCTGTAAAAAATAATCAGCAATATTAAAAGAATAAAAGGCTTGCAATATTTCAGTTGATTTGTAATGAATCCAGAATGCATGACATTTTTGTTTTTTTGATTGCATTACAGAAAATAAAGAACTTTATCACAATATTCTAATTTTCTGAGACAGTCCTGTATATCATCACAAATGTAACTAGAACGGGCACTCGGTAGAGCGCATACCTTCGCATATCACAAGATTGGGCATTGAATTATGAACATTTTGGCATTAGTTGCATGCCAATTGGACAAAAATGTATCGTGCTATGGTAAAAAAAAAGATGTTGACCTTTCCATGACCTTGACCTTGACCTTTGACCCGATTGATCCCAAAATCTAATCAAATGGTCCCTGGATAATAACCAATCATCCCACCAAATTCCATGTGATTCAAGAAGATTTGACCTGTTCATGACCTTTGACCCGATCGATCCCAAAATCTAATCAAATGGTCCCCGGATAATAAACAATCATCCCACCAAATTTCATGCGATTCGGTTCCATACTTTTTGAGTTCTGCGAATAACACGCATACAAATAAATAAATAAATACACGGCGATCAAAACATAACCATAAGGTAATGAGGAAGTGCTTCAAACTTGGGTAGAGCAGTGAGTGTTGGAGTCCCAGCTTGAAGAACCTCGTAAGTGCCCGTCATGTCCTGCCCTCATTGATGGGATGGATATTTGTGCACCTGCTTCGAGTGCCAACAGCCTGCGAAACGCCGCAAAGATTCAAAAACCGACCGCAGGCGCATCGCTTTCGGATGTTTGCCACGACGAGAATGAACCGCAGCTCCGGATCCGCTCCTTGTTTACCCTCACGGCTACTCCGACATGTTCCCATGCTCCTCGGTGACCAGGGTGATGCGTCGGACAGGGTGTCTGCTGCTTGTGTTTTCTAGGACATGGCTCTACCCAGTTCAGTTGTGTACTGAGTGGGTTTGGTGGGGCGCCCTGCTTCTCTCAGCATGTCAGCGTTGACATTGTGACCGTGCACGTATGATGATGTCACAGACTCGCGAGCATGGCCGTGGACTTCCTAGTCTACTCGGGGAATTTTTGCGGATTTAGGTCTTGTGAACAAAAGCTGATAGAATCTAAAATATTTCACCCGTTGAATTTTTTTAATGGTCCAATTGAAGAAAAACATCCGACACGTTGCAGAATTTCTTCAAAACCGTTGACTACACTATAATTTGACCAACAAACTGTACCCTAGATACCCATCTGAATGCGATGTGGGCCGGGGCCAATTCTATTTCAGCGGCTCAGTGTTCTGGCAGCAATCACGTGCAGTGAAAGAAACTTTCCAGACCCCTGTCATATCTAAAAGTTACTTCTTTAATTAAGGAGAAAAGTTGAAGATAAAACCAAATTCTTAACTTCAACCTTTTTTAACACGACATCTAACATTAAGGGAAACCGTTTTCTATATGTCATTCTTTTTACCATCTCAAATTTGCAACCATGAATGTAGCTGTTACAGTCTTGGTCTTTCTCTTCTTCAATAAACTGATTTATTCTGATATTTGCTGAAAAGTTGAAAGAGGCTTTTGAATTGTTGTTGAGTAAGAAACACACACATTCACAGGCACTGTTAGTATGATTCTTTGTGTATATTTTAGTATTATTATATATTCAGATCATTTTTACATTATCTTAAAAAACATGATTACTATAAGTTTGATTGCTTTGTGAGAAGAGAGCAACAAAATAAATTTAAGTTGTCAATAAATCTGTCAGTTATTAAAGTCAATAATTCAGTCGATAAGAGGTTTAACATTTTCATTATATTGTCTTATATCAACCCTTTCATTTTCATCTCCATAAATATCTTGAAAGTGGATGGCTTCGGTTAACAATTTTCTTTTATTGTAAAAAATTAAATTAAATCTAGACGTGTATATCCTCTTTAAAGCTAAAATGTGTCCTGTTCAGAAACTAAGCGAAAGAGGATGTGTTCCTTAATGGATTGTTAACATTTGGCCAAAACCTCCCAGAATTGTCTAATGTAATGTATTTAGTTGTACCCATTGTTAGTCGAGGGAACATAATGTTCTTGCTTGAAGTTTTTACAGGGTAGTTAGATTTGCCAAACACATCTGGTGAGTAAGCTGGTCTTTGCTAATAACAATAATAATGTGGAAGAAGGTTAAAGGGATGGGCGTTGAGTGACTCCCATACTCATTAGAACGCACGCATGTTGATTACACTTAGCGTACATGGCTTGTTCAGGCCAAATGTAATCATAGGTGTGGATCCTTACTTCAGTAACTCTTGCATCTTTTTGAAGGGTGGTCATCGTTTCTCTTCTCAGTAACCTCTTGTTGTCCCCTCAAAAAAATATGTTCTCTCATTACCTTCACCTCCTTGATTCTAAAAGCATTTTTATTCTCCTTCTAATCCGTGTTCCCTTTCCATTCCTCACTGCCTCACTCATTTCTCATTCTTTCCCCCCCCCCCCTTTCATAATTTATTCCTGGCTTTATCTCCCTCATTCATTCTGTATTTCTGTCATTTATCTTGCCCAGCCCCCATATCACGTTCCTGTCCCAGAGCGTGCTGTGCGGTCTCGGTTCTGGAGAGAACGACCCGAGTCTGTGCGGGTCCAGGATCTGCCACGAGATCGCCCACTCCTGGTTCGGCCTGGTGATCGGAGCCAGAGACTGGACCGAAGAATGGATCAGCGAGGGCTTCGCCACCTACCTGGAGGACATTATCTGGGCCCAAGCACAACAAGTACAGTACAACCAACGCCCGAAGAGTCACAGCAGCTATTTTACTAAAGTAACTCGACGGTGGCCTTTTTCAGCCCGTCACCCCAGGAAGAACTATAACGGGCACTCGGTAGAGCGCATACCTTCGCATATGACAAGATTGGGCATTGAATTATGAACACATTTTGGCATTAGTTGCATGCCAATTGGATAAAAATTGACCGCCCTGTGGTAAAAAGAAGATTTTGACCTTTTCATGACCTTGACCTTGACCTTTCACCCGATCGATCCCAAAATCTAATCAAATGGTCCCCGGATAATAACCGATCATCCCACCAAATTTCATGCGATTCGGTTTAATACTTTTTGAGTTATGCGAGTAACACGCATACAAATAAATAAATACACGGCAATCAAAACATAACCTTCCGCATTTTCAATGCGAAGGTAACAACGTGACCGAGAGCAACGAGAGCTTTCAGATACACCGGCTGAGCCAACCGTTTTTGCCTTGGACATCTTGAGGGAGTTCCTGCTGTGGTCGGAGTAGGGTTGCCATTGCAATGCTGTTGTAAACACATGTGTCAAGCACACACGGAGACAATTAATAAGAACACCAATCCAATGCCAATCCCCGATGTAAAAAAAGAAAAGCACAAACGAGAAACGTTAAGGTCAGAGATGTTTGCCAAACAAAACAAAAGAGTTACGAATTTTCTGGGTCACCCACAAAACAAACAGCCAAACCCAAATCCCCTGACCTAGAGAAAAATGCAAGAGGAGCTGAAACCACACCAGAGTTGTGTAAAAGTACTACCGTCCCCGCCTAAAAAAAACTAACTTACTCAGACAGTTTGGAACTTGTGTCCTTTAATAATGTTGATAAAGGATAGCTGCAGAAAAACGAGGGAAACAGCAGGACAAAGGTGAAGGGGGAAGCTTTGCTATGAATCATTTGCTTAATTGCAGAGCTGGTGGTCTGATACAGATGTAATCCTCCCCCTTGCTTTCCCACACTGTCTCGAGTTACACACATGTTTTTCTTACGTCTGCACTGTTAACCATATCACCTTTTTGATGTGTGCTTGGCTCTGAAGGGACAGATTAAAGCCGACTTGTTATTGCAGCCAAACTCAATAACACAGTGTCGGAGGCAGCGGCGGGGCTGTATCGGGATATTAGCGTGCATTTGACTCTTGATTTAATCAGACTCCTTCTGTTCTCGCTGATTGAAATTCACCATATTTAATTCTTTCCTCCTCTGAATTCTTTCCCCTTATCACTTTCCATGTTCTCCCTTTAGCTCTCCGCACAAGAGGCAGCGGAGCAGTCTGACCTGAAGGCTCTGCTGAGGTGGAGACGACTCTCTGATGAGTTGCAGAACTCAGAGGAGGCACTTCAAATCCTCAGGTGAGTGTAGATGAGATGAGATAAGAGTGTGTGTGTGTGTGTGTGTGTGTGTTAATTACCTTCGCATTCTGAGAATGCGGAAGGTTATGTTTTGATCGGTGTATTTATTTATTTATTTGTATGTGTGTTATTCGCATAACTCAAAAAGTATTAAACCGAATCGCATGAAATTTGGTGGGATGATTGTTTATTATCCGGGGACCATTTGATTAGATTTTGGGATCGATCGGGTCAAAGGTCAAGGTCATGAAGAGGTACCAGAAAAGTGGCTGCGGCGAAGGTATGCGCTATACCGAGTGCCCGTTCTAGTTAACATACTGCTGTTGCCACTGCAGAGGAAACAGCTGCTTGAGAATAGAGAAACAGCAGCTTCAAGAAGCAGAACACAGTGCGATACACCGACGAGGAATCAACCCCAAATGCCGACTGCCGATCCGTGTTCCCCAGCGTTCGTTTTGAAGTCGTCCTAAATTTCCGGAGCGGCTTAGCAAACCACCGTGGGTTCAACGCGTGCGGCGGAGGCGATGCCTTCCTGCAGCAGTCGGTGCAACTGCCTGAGATTCTTTTCACACACGCTGAGATATTCTGTTAGCGTGTGCACGTGCGGGCGCACACGTGAGCGCGAGGCATTCCAGGGGTACAGGTGTGGCAGGTGTGGCAACTATATCCAGGTGAACTGTCATGTCTTAAAAGCTTTGCATACAAGCATGGCAAGTACACACAAACACACACACTCTTCATCTGAGTCTGACAATGTGGGGCCCACACCCTGTTTGTTTTATACAGTGTCATCAGGGGATTACAGGTGTTAAACCCCAGCCGGGAGTTAACTGTTTAAGGGTGGAGAAATGCAATTGTTCACGTTGTGTCTTACATTTTGGAGCTCTTCCTTTGAACATAAAAAAAAAAAGCCTTAACTGGAGATGACACTTGTAACATAGTGCGCTATTAACATCCACACTAACATCCACGCGTGACAGCAAATCAATGTGTTATTGATTTCGTGGCACTTCTGCTTCGCACTATTCTAACTATGTCACTTCCCTAATAATGTGTTGACTCAACACAAAGCTTCAGTGTTCGCAGAAGAGATTTTTTGCATATTTCTTTTACTTTAAAGCTTTGTCCTTGTGCGTTTTAAAGGATTTTAAATTGCTTTTTGGAAACAGGTTACTCTTTTCATACTCGTATGCTGAAAACCTCCAGGTAGGATCAGGTATTGTGAGACAGAGTACATCTTGAAATCAGAAGATGTGTGTGAACATGGACTTGAGAGTGTCTCACAGTTCATCAGGGTGTTCCCCTATGAGGCGGACACGCCGGTGATGAGGAGGATCAGGATTAGGTTTCTCTGCACCTGACGGGGTTAAGTCAACACCACAAAAGCAACATCTTAAAATTGTCAAATGACACACACATTCACACATATGCACATTCATGCATGCTCATACACATGCGTGTCTACATTTTTACTGATTGTTACATGGAAGAACATTAGTCTAGAAAGAAAGCCCGTAATCGCTGAAGCCACCCACGTAAACACCGTTTGTTGAGCCACATCTCTTACAGCAACGGGAAAGCATGTTGAGTCATAAAGGGACCCCGCGCACACATTATCGTAATGACTGCAAACAGTTTGGAAGTCGGGTGCAGCTTTCACTCAAACGCAATGATTGTGGTCTCATGGGTTTGCAATTTCGAAAAATCATCTCCAAAAAAGTTTCACAGAAATAACGATGTGATTTGCTACTAATTACATGGAAAATAGAGCCAGTGTTCAATTATATCCAATTAATTGCTACGTAACCGAGACTCTTGCAGGGCACATCCCGTCAGCGACAGGCAAGCAAACAATTCAGTATGGAGTTGCCAATAATTAACGAATAATGACTGAATATTTACTTGGATTCAATCAGAGGAACCCCCCCCCCACACACACACACACACATTCACACACACCTCCCCATAAAAGAAATCCCAGATCTGTATTATAGATCAAGCAAAACCAAATTTGACATCCACATTCATGTTATGAAGCAAATTGGTCGTTTAAGTTTTCATAACCATCAGGATTCATGTAAGGTGAGCGTATTCGATCATTCTTGACCTTGAGTTTCCAAACCGCATCTCATGGTCTAAGTGAGGTAGATGGTCAGCCCATCTCAGTTCAAGGAGGGGCCTCTGTTGTCACATGTTTATCTCTCTCTGACCAATGACTGACCCCTATCCAGTCGATGACCATAGACAGCTGATGGTGTTCAGGTGTTTAGTATATGCATATGTTTGCCATATCCACAACATAGATTAGTGCTGTATCAGCATAACTGTTATTACCTTTGCATTGAAAATGCGGAAGGTTATGTTTTGATCGCTGTGTATTTATTTATTTATGTATTTGTATGCGTGTTACTCGCATAACTCAAAAAGTATTAAACCGAATCGCATGAAATTTGGTGGGATGATTGGTTATTATCCGGGGACCATTTGATTAGATTTTGGGATCGATCGGGTAAAAGTTCAAGGTCATGAAAAGTTCAAAATCTTCTTTTTACCATAGCGGTCAATTTTTATCCAATTGGCATGCAACTAATGCCAAAATGTTCATAATTCAATGCCCAATCTTGTGATATGCGAAGGTATGCGCTCTACCGAGTGCCCGTTCTAGTTATAATTGTGATGGTACTTTCAACTATATCTCCCAGACTTCAATCTGAGCTAAACTCAGGGGTCGTTCGAAGGTCAGATGTAACCTGAACCCGTGTTTCCACAGCATGGTACGCCTCTGCTCGACTACACTTCTTTTTTTCTTCTTCTCAATGCCGTGTTACCACTGCAGATAGAACTCAATGTGGGCCGGATTCTCCGCTGATCGCCTTAATAATGATAATGGAAATGCTAAAATAACCAGTGTTTAACGTAACATTATGCAACAATTGTACCTTAAAATAACAGCTTGAAAAAAATTGTGCCGCTACAATGACTTTTAATATGGCGATTTGCGCCTCCGCCATCGGGGGTCTGTGGGGAAATAACTCCGCTATGTAGGATTCTGGAGCCGCCCGATCCGGGGCGGATGTACTTCGACCTGCTTTCTGGTAGTGATTACGCAACGTCATATAGTGCCACTCCACGCTCGCAGCTCCAGTATAAGGGCGAAGCAAGCGAAGTCTCTTGTAATGAATTACACGTTCCAATGTAAATTATGAATATGTAGCTTTTTGGTGTTGTCAACAATATTGTATTCGATCACACGTACTCCACATTCAAACATTTAGAAAACAACGTATATAGGCTGAAAACGCGATCGGTATTTCATCTAAACTAAATGGTGTCATTCTTTTGGTTATGTTAGCATTCATCTCCGATATCACAATGAATAAAACTCTGCAGTCATATTTATGTAAAATCTTTGAATATTCTTACCTTATCGGTTGACATCACTTCTTGGTTTCTGACTTCGTCTGGTCATCAATACAAGTGTATGCGAGGCTGCATCTATCGTAACTGGGTATTTACGACACTGAAGTAAACGTTAAATACCTCCAAAACTGAAGGGGGCGCTAAAAGGGAAAAACTCCATTATGGGGCTTTAACGATTGGACTGGAGTGAACTGGTCTGAACTGGATGGCTTGGTGGAAGCGTGTCTTAAAATCTTGATTTACTCCAAAGTTGGAAACAGGCCTTGCTACTTTTTTGATGTTGGCTTGTCGGCCTGTATGTCCAGTTCCTGGTGTGGCTCCATTGTTTAGCATTTCGAGTAAACCGATTCTGTCTGTTACAAGAAATGCCAGAGAGGTCCTGGTGAAGGGAAAGGAAGGGGTGAACAGATAGAAGAGATATGCTCAACATCACCCGTATAAGCACACAAGAGCACACACACACATGAAGGCCGAATGGCAGATTGTGCCTTTCCAAGTTCAGTGGGTCACAATGGACCACCCCCCCCCCTGTGTTTATCTGTCCATTTCAGATGAGTTCTATTTAGGGCAGCCTGGGCCAGACGCCATTCTCCCCGCTGATTCACTGGGCTGCTGGGAGCACTGCTCTACCTTATCCGGTTTCCACAGTCAACCCAGTGTAATTTGCCAGGATATGGCTCACAGAGAGCCATAAACCTCTCTCTGTGCGTGCGTGTGCGTGCGTGTGCGTTTTACATTAAGTTCTGTCAGTAATAGCTCCTGATTTCCTCCCTCTCTCTCTCTTTTTCTCTGTCTCTCTCTCCATCTCGGACACACCCTGGTGTATGAATGGCTCCCCCCCCCACCCCCCACATAGACAAACACCCTCCCTCTCACACACACGGCCTACGAGCCAGATAAGAGCGCCGTTTATTCTGCAATACATTGAGCTATTGTGTGACTCTCCAAGGTAGCGAGCAGCGATTCCTCTTAAAGCTGCAGTAAATCATCTCTGACAAAGAGAGACAGAGATTTACACATCCATACATCCCTGGTCTGGGGAAGCGGGAAGGGTGGACCTCCTTTGTCTAGCATGGCAGTGATGGAACAACATTTTCTCCACTCGGCGCTGTGTCTCTGGTGCAGGAAACCGACACGTTTTCTCCTCTCGAAATACAAGTTCTGTCATTGTTTTTGGTCTCTCGCCCCAGTCCCTCTCTCTCTCTCCAGGGTTCGTACGGTCATGGAAACCCTGGAAAAGTCATGGCATTTTAAAATGGTCATTTCCAGGCCTGGAAAAGTCCTGGAAAAAACTTAAATCATAATAGTTTTGGAAAAGTCCTGGAAATGTGTTATGATCACATGTTCATTTACGCCGAGTTTGAAATAATTAATATGTTTTTTTAAAGAAAGACGCTCAAAATATAAGCCGGCGTACGCTCTCGATGCGCAACATTTTCTAAAATGTTCATGTTTATACCGAGATTTCAGTTTGGTCGTGGAAATTTGGTTTAAAGTCATGGAAAAGTCCTGGAAATTGTTTGTTTGTTTGTATTTTTTATTCAGTCAATCAAATCAAATACAATACAATATTTCCTATATAATATACAAAAGAGAAAGACTGAAAAGGTATAGGTAGAAGCAAAAAAATGCTTATAAATTCCTATCCTAAATTGAAATCAAAATAAATCAGAAAATTAATATAAAATAAAGAAGAAAATAAAACAACAAAAAACAACAATAAACAAAATAAAATACAATATATATATATATATATATAAATCCATTGGTCAAAATGTGTAATCTGTCTCACACATGTTCCCAGGGATACAGCACATCCTGCTGTCAAAATAAATAAATAAGAAGAAGTAATTTCATCCTATCAGCTGACAGAGAGACAGCGGCACTACGAGCAAGAGACCGGACAGAGGGCAAGTACAAACTGAAAAAAACTTATTGTATTGAGATATTGTGGCAATGATGTAGTGGGGATAAGTAAAATACTCATGTTACGATGCAGGTCGCGGCTGTGTTTTACAAACATATTTTAATGTTAATCCATATGTCCACTGTCTGGCTCATATTATTGTAATGTCCAGACGCCGAGCGTCATCACAACGATGATTCCGAAATGGATTTCCGAAAACTTCAAGAAGTTGTCGGTGTCCTCTCAGAACCAAACATTCCCGTCCATCTCCTGTCCTCAATTTTTTTCCCACACCTGCTCCTCGAATATGGGTTTTTGGTCTCTGTATTTATGCGCGTGTGTGTGTGTGTGTCTGGCCCTGTCATGGAGCGGCCCAGTGGAAAAGTGCGAGCCAGTGATGAAGGGTGTATTGATTTGTGGGCCAGGCGCCGGGCGTATCGACTCGGCAGGAGGTGATCCTTCAAGGCCTTCTTATTGGCACACTGAGTTAATCTGCTCAGGCGGGTCGATACCACCTAACTGAAACTATCATCGCACGGCGTCCCACGTCAGCGCCCCGTTTGTTTGGCTTTCATCGGCTTTATGTGCGTTTGGGTCTAGGTTGAAGGGATGATTTGTGTCTGTGCGACGGGGAAAGCGTAACCTCGAGCATGCCTCCTTTGTGTCTGGTGGACAGGCGTGCTTTTCGTGTGCGTGTGGAAGTGTTCTATGTTCGCTCGGTGAGTCACGGGCTGTAAAGTCAGAGCGCAGCACTGTGAGGTCATATAAACAGGAGAGCACGCTCGTATAAATCTGAGGCTCGATTTCCAGCCCGCCTCGGGGGGGAAAAGTTGACAAAGAGAGGACCGTCTGAGCGGCTGGATTTAGTGTCGCTGACACCGCTCCGTAGAAATTGTGGTTTACCTGTAACTAAAAATGCGTTGGCTCTCTTAACTAGGGTGGCCAGACGTCCTCTTTTCCCCGGACATGTCTTCTTTACCTTCGCATTGAAAATGCGGAAGGTTATATTTTGATCGACATTTATTTATTTATTCATTTATTTATTTGTATGCGTGTTACTCGCATAACTAAAAAAGTATTAAACCGAATCGCATGAAATTTGGTGGGATGCTTGGTTATTATCTGGGGACCATTTGATTAGATTTTGGGATCGATCGGGTCAAAGGTCAAGGTCATGAAAATGTCAAAATCTTCTTTTTACCATAGCGCGGTCAATTTTGATCCAATTGGCATGCAACTAATGCCAAAATGTTCATAATTCAATGCCCAATCTTGTGACATGCGAAGGTATGCGCTCTACCGAGTGCCCATTCTAGTTAAAAAAAATGTGTCCGGCAGAGATTCCAAAAACGTCCGGGTTTTTGCTTCGTCTGATATTTGTGTTTCTCTGGGTCTTTCACAAACTAGTTATTACGCCCTTACAAGTTTTGGAAATGGTATCTCCCTTACTTTCCACGAAGTGTCCTCTTTTTCACACATTCAAATCTGGTCACCCTATCTTAACTCCACCCGGCTCTGTTCTTGCTGTTCTTCCTTTTACCCGTTTGCTACCCTGCCTTATCTTGCCGTGTGTTTTCCGTCTGTCCTCCCGCAGGCCGAACGCGGAGAACACCGGTCAGCTCGCTGCGTCCGCCGGCCCCTCGGCGGTGAAACACGCCCTCAACCCGGACAAACCCTTCATGCAAGTCCACTACCTCAAGGTGGGATGCGTGTGGGGGAAGGAGGGGAGGGAGTGCAAACGGAAGGAAGGGGAAGAAGGAAACAAAGAGTTGCAGAAGAAAACATAAACAAAGTCCTGCGTGCTTTTAGGCGGCCCACTCTCAGTGACGATGGATGCCGCTGCCGTGTTTCTCTGTGTTGTCCCTGATGGATCACGTGTTGGTGCCTTGATTGATCGTGTTCTTTTGTCCAGGGTTACTTCCTCCTCCGGTTCTTGGCCAGTCAAGTGGGAGAGACGCAATTCATGGACTTCTTGCGCGTGTTTGTGAAGAAATACCACGGGCAGCTCATTCTGTCTCAGGTGAAGATGCAGTCGCGGGAATGTCGTTGTTGACTCGCGGCTCCTCGAAAGGCCGTTTCACAACAGCGCGGCTGTGAACTGTTTAGATAGATAGATAGATATATACTTTATTAATCCCCAAGGGGAAATTTGTCGTCACAGTAGCAGCACCAATAAACTAAACACACAAGAATAAAAAATAAAATATAACATAAAAAACAGGGATGAAAGATATAGAAGTATACAAAGTAAAATATAAAATAAAATATATATGTATGTATATATACAACATATATGCATATAAAATAAATAAATAAATACGACCCGTCTCTGAGGCACAATGTCATTTCCATAAATGAATCGGGAGGCCGATGTAAGCTCGATTGCCACTCTGTTACAATAGTTGAAAATGCTCCGGCAGCATTTTGAATTGATGGCCGCACATCAGCTCAGACACATGATGTTTATTCTGCCGGGGCCATGAAGCTGAGCGATCACACCTGGAAGTCGCCGTGTGTGTCCGTGTGTGTGTGTGTGTGTGTGTGTGTGTGTGTGTGAGATATGTGATGTGCTCCACCTGGCTCCTGTTTCTTCGGTGGCAGTCTCGAGTCTCCCCTCTAAATAATGGATGTAACATAAACACTGTTTAACCTTGCGCTCCTGACTTAAGCTCAGGTATGCCTCTCTCTTTCATTGTTTTTCTTCCTCTCACACCTCCCTAAAAGCCTTTCATTTCTCTCTTTTCTCTGCGTGTTCTTTCCAACAGGATTTCCTGCGAATGCTGCTGATTACCTTCCCCGACATGGAGAGGTACGTAAGTGGCTATGAATAATGCGCACGGCGCAATTCATGAATACTAAATAAACGTCCAGACACATTAAAATCACGCTGTGCTGACGCGTCGGTAGCCCGGTGTCCAGTTCCAGACAAAATAAAGATATGTTATTCGTCAATTTTCCGCTTGAATTTACTTGAACAGTTGTTCCCTTTTAATCTCAACAGATTTGACTTGTTAGTAGATTTACCGTCAAATATATCAGAGTGCGTTAACGCGGCCTCTCCTCTCGGTCCTGCTGTGGAAACGTGACCAGCGAGAGCTCCCAAAAGCAATCCTATTAGAGAAGTCTCATCCACTCTCATATTAATTGAAGTTTAAAAGGATAACCGCTCCTCCTGCTCACCTCCTCTCTAATTTTCTCCCTCACTCCCTGCGCTTGCTTAATCATTCACTTCTCTATTTCTCCTGATTGCTTCATTAACCTCTCTCTCTCTCTCTCTCTGGGTCCCTGACTGTCTTTCACTTTGTTTTTCCCGACCCTCACCTCTTCGTTTCTCACCCATCTTCTCCTCAGCGCCCGTTTGTCTGCTCTGAGTGTCGTCCTTTGGCCTTTCCTGTCATGCGGAGTGTTCTGCTGGACTCGCAGATTGATTGAATTAAGCAGAGGGAGTTGGGCACAGTCAATATTTGGATCCGATGCCTCTTTCAGTAAACAACCGGCAAGAAGGTCCAGGATAAGAATAGACACTCGCTGTTGGGGGGGGGGCTCTTTGTGCAGGGTGCAGGGGCACGAATCCTGACTAAATGGGGAACATCATATTAAACGAAACATAAAAGCTAGAAACCCACATTTAAATAAATTAAAAATCAATGCCTTCATTGATCTGTGCGAGTAAGAAACTTCTGTTTTCCAGGCATCTCCATTCAGGGTAATTACCAACAAAATGAAATAAAGATGCAAAGACCGACGTGAAGGAACCGGTCGATACACGTCTCGTCTTCTCTCGTGAGACGTGGAGCTTTTTTCTATCCATTCCTATTATGACGAGTATTTGACAGGCCATGTGGGCCATTCACTGTCTTAACCTTTTGTTTGCTCTCACTATGCTCACATAATGCCACGTAATCCCACCTTATGGTGTCTCGCTGTTGATGTGGCAGATGTTTCGGCTTTTCATATTCGCTATGGTTCAATGGCCAAATGCCAAGAGTTGAAATGCCCTAGTGGTGAAGTCACAGAAGACATTTTTAGTGTCCACTTCCTGGGCAAAGGGGATTGACTCTTCAAGTACACAGTGGAGTATGGACTCTCAGTCTAGGTAGTTGAGGGGGGGGGTCTCAGTTTATTTCAGTTGTCCAATGAAGGAGTGAAGCATCCACCAATCACATGTTCTTGTTCCGCCTGTGCTGTTCCATCTCAAACAAATTCCATAAGCCCGTTCCCTGTGCTGTTTAACCACGTAACTATGCCAACCTACTGGAATAATCATTACAGTAAAAGGCAAATAGACGTATTCACTGAAACGAATGGAAAACTGGAAAATAAAGATAAACAATCCATCATTTATGTTGCTCCAAAATGATATACATTATTTCCAAAATAGACAAATACACTACCGTTCAAAAGTTTGGGGTCACTTAGAAATGTCTTTATTTTTCAAAGAAAAGCACTGTTTTTTCAATAAAGATAACATTAATCAAAAATACACACTATACATTGTTAATGTGGTAAATGACTATTCTAGGTGGAAACGTCTGGTTTCTAATGAAATATCTCCATAGGTGTATAGAGGCCCATTTCCATCAACGATCACTCCAGTGTTCTAATGGTACATTGTGTTTGCTAATCGCCTTAGAAGACTAATGTCTGATTCGAAAACCCTTGTGCAATTATGTTAGCACAGCTGAAAACAGTTATGCTGGTGATATAAGCTATACAACTGGCCTTCCTTTGAGCTTGAAATTTGAAGAACAAAATTAATACTTCAAATATTAATCATTATTTCTAACCTTGTCAATGTCTTGACTATATTTTCTATTCAATTTTCAATTCATTTGATAAATAAAAGTGAGTTTTCATGGAAGACACAAAATTGTCTGGATGACCCCAAACTTTTGAACGGTAGTGTATATTTGATAATATTTTTTTGTGTCAGGCTGTGCACTGTAGTTACTCCTCGCCTTGTTGAGCGCTTGGTATTCTTTCATACTGGGACGTGCTGGTGAAATGTTTGTGTGCACATTTGTCTTTCCAGGCCTTCGACTCTTTGCTTTCTGCTGTATGATGTATGGTTTCCATGTGCACAGCGTTCACTTGAGCCTCTCCCGAGGCTCACTCACACCCAGATGGACTCACACGCGTACTATAAATGCATTCAACCACGATTCATTGTCCGTACATGCCTGTTCGCCTGCCCTTGGATAGCAGCGTGGGTGTGCCCGTCTTTTTGTTTAAGGTGTTGGCTTGAATTGAAAGTTTGCAATGTGCCCGACAAAATGTTCCCAGAGCCATGTATTCATAGGTTGTCTTGGGCAATAACAGTCATTGCTATAATAATAGGAATAATACTAACGCTTGTGCCATTGTGTTCCAGAAAAGGCCTCACCCTCAGCGCTATTTATGCTGACTGGCTCGATCGACCGGGAATTCCAAAGGTATGAAACGTCTAGCTTTCTATCTGTCTTTTGTTATTTGTTAGAATTTAGAAGTTGACAACGCTGTTTTAATATCTATGATATATCTTCGGGAAAAAGCGAAAGTCCAACAAGGCACATTTTCAAGTTAATTAAACATTTAACTCTCCAATCAATTTCGACTGGAAATAAACTTTACACTCGACTGTAATGTATAAAATTAATTATTACAATCTATGCATAATTAACAAATCACACAATAGTGCAATAATTCAGTACTATTGATGTTGGCCTGTTAATTAGTTGTGTCTGTACGTTTCTGTTTATTGTCCACTGCTTGCATGCATCATCTGTTTATCTATAAAATATGTAATGGCTTTAATTATGTTCTTTCTCCTCATTGTGTCTTTATCATATAAGGTAATGGAAACAAATGATCACACAGCTGTTGTTTTGTCGTATTGATGCTGGAAGTCAAAGTACTGATCCAGTCATACCTGGCTCGTGCATGTTTCTTATAGTACTCAGTGGTTTCTGCTTCTGGAAGAGATCAGTTCTTTTAGTTTTGGTTTGAATGCTGATGGCAATCATTGGTCTCTTGCCCCAGTCCCTTTCTCTCTCTCTCCAGGGTTCGTACGGTCATGGAAAACCTGGAAAAGTCATGGAATTTTAAAATGGTCATTTCCAGGCCTGGAAAAGTCATGGGAAAAAAACTTAAATCATAAAAGTTTTGGAAAAGTCATGGAAATTTGTTATGATCACATGTTCATTTACGCGGAGTTTAAAATAATTAATATGTTTTTTAATGAAAGACGCTCAAAATATAAGCCGGCGTACGCTCTCAATACGCAAAATGTTCTACATTTTTCATGTTTTTAACCGAGATTTCAGTTTGGCCATGGACATTTGGTTTAAAGTCATGGAAAAGTCCTGGAAATCCATCGGTCAAAATGTGTAAGAACCCTGACTCGCTGTTGGACGACAGGCACGACATGCGTCTCACTATTTACGAGCTGTGAATCGCTGTGTAACGACGCTCTCATAATGGCAATTACGTAGCTTTCAGTGCATAAATACTCCAGCTTCGATGACACGTGACCACGAGCCGGCAGGCGTTTTGAAACCGCTCGACGATGACGACGCGTTTTTTTTGTTCCTCTTCGAATTGGCTCGGCAAAAGATATCACGGTGACGTGGTGCTGATGAACCGTCGGGCAGTTCGTCGTATCGCCGTTGGATCGTTACCGTCCCCGTTGTTACCCGACTGTGACTGTATCCTGACAGGCGGAGCAGCGCCGCTGTAATTGAGAAAGGCCCGCGGTCATAGATACCCCCTCCCCACACACACACACACACACACACATGCTCACACAATCAATCCACTCCAACAGCTTCTTCAATTCTCCCATCTCCATGGTAACTGATCTTAATTACCGCCGTGTGAATGTGCATTTTTGTGCGTCTGGGAATATTCACCGAGTAGATCATGGGATGGTGTAACGGGAGCCTTTCGGGGGCCTCGGCGGGTGGGACGAACAGCTCGCGGGGGGTGGGGGGGCACCCTTCTCTCGCACCTGATTGGTTGACGGCTCGCGCGTTCTTGCCGAAGCTTTCCTTGTGTTTGATGTGCCAGTCACCAGCTAATAAGATCAGTGAGATCGATTGAAACCTTTTACAGATGCAAGTGCTCGTGCATTATGGACACAAACGCATTTTAAAAGTCTCTCTCTCTCTCTCTCTCTCGCCTCCTTTCCATCGCTGGACAATGTGCTTGAATTGGAGAAAGGCAGGAAATGGTTTGGCCGAATAATAAACAATGACATTCACTATAAGAGAAGTGAGATGGGATGGCTTTTTGTGGCCTTTTTGGTCTCGGTCCACGAAGATATCTTTCGTCGATTCGTCCTTTTTCACGCCGAGCGACTTATCTCCAAGAAACTCGTGAGCACGTCTTCGGCGAACGCCGGATTCAAAGTGGCGCTTTTGTGCGATTCCTCGTGGAGAAAAAAGCCGTTCTGCAGATCTGACGAATGAATCCGCCCATCGAGGACAGCCCAAACCTTTTGAATGTGCATCGACTCGGCATTAAAGGATCATTCAAACTAAATCCTGAAAGCTATCGCTGAATTCTCTTTCAAACTTTCGATCGGATTGTTCGACTTCGTGTTTTTGTTGAATTTGTATTCAGGGAAGTTCATCTCTTTCTGTTTCTGCACCATGAAACAGCTTTTTAGATGAAGATTCTGGTATGAGTAGCACAGCTGGTACATTTACTGTCTGGCATTGTTTTCTTTTGTTTCATATAAAACTTATATATTGATATTACGTCTATTATATTTATAATTTGAAGAATAGCCATAAATAATTCAACTCAAAACACTCACCAAACTGTGTATTGATCTCAGGAAGATATCGGGCCGACTTCTCATGCATGTTTATGAGCGCGAGGTGTAACTTCTGAACACGCAGGCCGATATTGATTCACTAGAGAGACGCTACACAGACGGGGGAGGGGGGGGGGGGGGGGGTTAGGGAGGCAGAAGCCTTGCTATTCAGGGAATGGTGGGGGGGGGGGGGGGTCTCGGCATCAAAAGAGCCATGTGTGGTATCCGGTTACACAATGCCAATTTACTGCTTCAACACTCACTACATTTGATACAGCCCACCCTAACACCCCCCCCCCCAAACACACACACACACACACACACACACCAAAGTACTTGTATAATACTCAGAGAGAAGTACTCAGGCATGCAGTTATAGTATTGAAGGTTTTGCGTGGCTATGGTAACGCTAACGGCATCGCATTGGGTGTGCGTGGGAACGTGTGTGTAGATTGTGTAGATTGTGTAGCTATGATGCTGTGTGTGTGTGTGTGTGTGTAAAATTACGAACTCGCTCCAATGCAACCCCTGACTTCCGTCTGTCTCCGGACCGTGTCCTTATTTCACCCCCAACAAACACACTTCCGCAAACACACACTGACTGACGCACAACCCCCCCCCCCCCCCCCCCCCGTCATCTCTCCGACATGTGATTCACATCCCTCGAGCAGCGGCTCCGCTGAAAGCCTTAATAAGGTTAGAGAGTAAGTGCTCTGTGTTTGTGCCTATAGCTGCTCTTTGTGTGTGTGTGTGTGTGTGTGTGTGTGTGAGATGGTTGAGGAGGGAGGTGACTATCCGTCCTTAAATTGCTAGTTATTGAGGGATTTTTATTTTCCTCCTCCTCCTTCTCTTATTTCTCTTCTCCTCCATTCTTCCTCCTTTCTCTCATCCTCCGGAGTCAATTTGCGAGTTTCTGTCAGAGGAACAAGTGATCGCTCTCCCTCCTCCTCCTCCTCCTCCTCCTCCTCCTCCCACCCTCCCCTTGCTGCTTTGCTCTCTCTCTCTCTCTCTCTCTCTCTGTCTCTCTCTCCCCCTCTCTCGCTCTCTGCCTCTGCAAAGCATTCCACTCTGTCCCGATCACTTGCCCCCGGCTCACTGCTTCCCCTTCTCGTGTGTCGTTCAGTGGCTGTATGAAAGGAGCGCCGTGTGGTCACAGGCGAGGCTGGTGGAAGAAGTCAAAGCAGAGGTAAGCTCTCTCTCTCTCTCTTTTTCCCCCTCTTCTCTCTTTTACAGTCTCTTCTTCTCGTCTTCAGGGAGTGGCAGACAGACTAGGGGGTGGGGGGGGGGGGGGGGCAACTCTCAGATTTTGAATGTTGCCCCTCGGACTGCTTGGTGTGATTGTCATCTGATTATCTCTTTTCCTTCACTCAGTTATTTTGCCACTGTCACTCGACACCGCCTCCTCTCTGTTTCTGCTGCTTCTTCTTCTGTTTCTTCTTCTTCTTCTTCATGCCCTGTTTCACAATGTTTGATACCTTCTCTTATCTCTTCCTCTCTTGTGCTCATTTGCTCCCTGTCTGGGTCTCTCCCTCCGTCTGCCTCTGAGTGAAGTGCGCTGTACATCTGTTGCGTGTCGTTCTGTGCCGTCCATCAGATTTCCCGTAAAGCTCCCGTGTTGTTCGTAATTGCTTTTCCTATATTTTCCAATTCTTCCTTTTTATTGTCTCTGTTTAAACGACGATGAATCTGACGTGAGGAGAATATCTGTCAAATATATCAGACCTTGAAACACAATAAGAGTGATTTTGCATCTTATAAATGACTCGTCCACTTCACGGACTGATAAAGTGTTTGGAAACCTCCCTCTTTTCACAATCTGTGTTACGACGGTGTATTTATTCTGAGGTATGAACTGAAGAGAGATCGAGTTTGGCCTTGATAGTGATCGTCTCTTTAATGGAGATCTATGCTGTGGGGAGTTGCTCCGTCACAGAAACATACTTTCACTATTACTCTTTTGTGTTGATGATATATGGAGCACGAGTGAGCGTTAGAGAGAGAGGGAGAGGGGGAGAGGGAGGGGGAGAGGGAGGGATGGAGAGAGAGAGGGAGAGAGGAGAGAGAGAGAGAGAGAGAGGGAGAGAGGGAGAGAGAGAGAGAGAGAGGGAGAGGGAGGGAGAGAGAGGGAGAGAGAGGGAGAGAGGGAGGGAGGGAGAGAGAGGGAGAGAGAGAGAGGGAGGGAGAGGGAGGAGAGAGAGAGAGGGGAGAGAGAGAGGGGGGGAGAGAGGGGGAGAGAGGGGGAGAGAGAGAGAGAGAGAGGGGGGAGAGGAGAGGGAGGGAGAGAGAGAGAGAGGAGAGGGAGAGAGAGAGAGGGAGAGGGAGAGAGAGGGAGGGAGGGAGGGAGGGAGAGGGAGAGAGAGGGAGTGAGAGAACATGTATATTCCTGTGTGCATTTCCACTTGAGAGATGGAAAGTGCGCCTGAAGTCTGTTTCTAGTGACCGCTCACACACATTCTCTCACACCCTTTCCTTCCTCCTGTATCTTTCTGTCATTGTTTCACCTTTTTGATCCCCCCCCTCCCCCCCCCCCCCTCTGTTTCTGCGTCACAATGTCTAATTCTGCTCACTCAAAACCTGACACGTTGTCGTGTCCCTCTCTACCTTCTCTTCCTTTTCCCGCCACCGCCACCCTCCCTCCTGCAGGTTGTAAAATGGATTCTCCTCAGTCAGAGTCATCAGGGGAAGGGCAGAAAGCGGAAGAGAAGCGAGCCCGAGGTGAACCACAAAGAGGTAGGAGGCACTCTGCTGCATTACCGCCTCGATCTACCTTCAACTCTTAGCGGTCGGCTTTTCTCTATTTGGGTTTTTCCTCTTTTGATTAAGCTTCACGAGTTACAAAACATAATAGTCACAGTCCCCCCAATGCTGTTTGTGTTGTGTCTGCGACCACAGACGACCCTGTGCCGGCTGAAGTCTGTGTTTACTGTCATGTCGCACACACACTCAACCTTTTAAGAGCTTGTGTACATCACATACCCGCTCTGCTGTGTCTGTGTGGCCATGGCCAATGTGTGTGTGTGTGGGACGGCGTCTGTGTTTGTCTGGAGGGCCGCGCACCATTTAGCCTCGACGACCTGGCTTTGAATGCGGTCTCGAACCTTTGACGCATCCCTTTCAAACTGTTTCCTATCGAATAAAATATCCCCAAAAATATGTTTTTTTGCCTGTGTGTGTAGTGCTAATTAGTTCTCTCAAGGGATGGCTAATCCCCTCCACTCAGTAATTGACACACACGCCTGCATCATTAATGAACGCACACTGATCTATAAGCCACCGAGGGGCCACAGGTCGTTAGCGAGCAGCAGAGCAGCTTTTATTCATCAATATGCTCGGATATCACGAGACCGGAGGAGGCGTTTGCAAACGCCTCTAATTGTTTTGAACGTTACATTTTAGGGCATGAATACGCATGGTAAGTGCCCATGGGTGTCTTCAAATATTAAAATGTTTTGCCAAGCAGACTTTTTGGGTCTTTACATTTTCCCCTCGACACTCAGTTCATACCACAGATTTCATCAAATGTAATGTGAGCTTTATTCATAAGCAGAGGGGCACATTTACGTTTAAACTGTACCTGAAGTCCAAAGTATTTCATAAAACCGTTGAATAATCTGGATTAGATTACCGACAATTGCTGTGCTGTAATTCGGAGAATGAAATGCCTGTAGAGTCCGCAGCCACTGCCCCCCCCCCCCCCCCCTTCAGCCACCTGATACCTACCGTCTGGCATATTTACAACGCACACACTCATACACACAAATACACTTACTTCTGAGGGGCAGCAAAGGGGGCTGCTTCCTGTGGGGGGGGCAGAGAGTGCTGAAATCAGCCTCGTGAAAGAATAGCCAATTACTGTCCACTTGGCCATACACAATAGTGAGCAAGAGGAGGGAGGGAGGGAGGGAGGGAGGGACGAGTGGACGGATGGACAGATGATGAAGCGAGGTAGAGGAGGGGAGGGGGGGGGGGGCTGTAGGTGCGGGGTGTGGGAGGTCAGTGTTTGAAGTTACACCATAAAAGCCATCCTGAAAGGAAACACAAAGTGACCCCCCACCCGGCGCCCCCCCCCTCCCCTCCCTCTTCATCCACCCCTCACCCCCCGAGGCCCGACCCTCTCTTCTGCGCCCCTCTCGCTCTCCCTCCCGTCCCTTTGTTTCCGCGTACAGAGAGTGCCCCATAGATGGACCAGGTGTATTTTATATTACTCCTTCATGTTCTTCAAACGTCCACACAGCCCAATTTTTTACTCAAACCCTCTTTTCATCTGTACCTCTCCGCTCTCTTTCTCCCAGCCTGCTGCAAGGCTATAAATCACGCAGCAGACCGGATCGGCAAAGGAGGAGAGAAGAATGAGGGGAGACGGGGGGGTAAAACTCAGGAGACGGAAAGAGAGGGAAGATAAAGTTTGGATGAAGATGCGAGTGGAGCAGAGAGCAGCGAGAGTGGAATATGAACAACACTCGGCGCCACCGCTGGGCATTATTATCCCCCGTGGTTATCTTTTCGATTTAAGTCATAAAAATGAGGCTGTTAGCTGGCGGTTGAAAGATACAAATTGAAAAAGGTCTTATTAGAGGTTTTGAGAATAAATAGCTGATGGAATGATTGTACTGTGTGGGAGAAAGAGAGGATGAAGAAAAGGAAGAAAATTGGAGAAAATCCAAGTGCAGAGGGATTGGAGAGCAACATGGTGATGAATTCCAGCGAGGTAATTAATCTGTTGCGGGGAATTTGAGGAATTGAAGAGCAGAGCGGGTATCTGAGGACATTTGAGAGGCGTGCGAGAGATGAAATATTACCGGACCGCGTGGTTAGGAAGAGGGATGGCGAGGGAGGGAATAGAGAAGGATAGGAATAAGGAAGAAGGCTGAGCCGGAGTTGCATTAAGCGCTCATGACATCATGGATGATTAGGGAAAACACACACACACACACACTCACAGACTCACAAACCTATAGATGCACCCAGTGGAAAAAGCCAGACCCCCCCCCCCCCCACAGAGCAGGCAGAGATCTGGTCAGTTTAATAGAGCCTAAGTTTATTACCAGCTTCCCGTCCCGATTCACATGCAGACTTTTTAACTTGTGTGTGTGTGGGTGTGTGTGTGTGACTGTGTGTGTGTGTCCAGAGTGCGTGGAGAGGTCTACAGAGGGATATTAGTCACGCCCCCGCATGGTACCGGGCCTCATTACGCTCTCTTCTTTTATCCGCGGTCTTCGTAACGAGAGGGTCCGTCTGCCCCTACTGATCAGGACGGGAAACCCTGTAGGGTAAACGGGCTGTGAATAGCACTCGGCCAACTGTTTTGGCTGTGCTCTCTCTTATTTATCTGGGTTTTATATGAATCAACCGGCCATATAGTATGTTCAATAGTCTCTGCGTTCATGGAACATCTAGCCTGCAGAATGGGCTTCATTGTTTACACATCTCATAACATTATTTTGACTCCTACACACACAATGGTCAAGATAATTCAGAGTTTTAGTTTTATTTATTAGGAATACATCTTTGAGATGTGCCATCTCTTTTTTCCAGATGTGCACATCGCTCTGACAATAGTACATTAAAAGCACAATTTTGGATTAAAAGATAAAAAGTTATCCAACGTCTTTGATGCAGCATGACACATCTCAGTGCCTTTAGTGCAAATGTGATGCGGTTCTGGATATAGAAAGTGTTTACACAGCTCTTCCCTTGGATAAACAAATCCAGGAAATGGTGTAATCCTGAATTCTTGTCATTCCTGCAGAAACCGTTCTGCTCCACACTATTTATAACTTGCCTCCTTGAATCTAAGGCTGCACAATTATTATGTCCACCAAACTTATTTTAAATATACGATTATTTCTTTCCGGTGTCATGATTGTTAAAACCGCACCTCGTAATGTCAACCAATGCAATGTTCATCTTGTAGGCTAAGGGCAGCATATGATTATAAACTGTAAATCTATGCTCACGCTCAGAGGATGATGTATGCGAGAGCGGGGACATCTTGCCGGGTGCCGCTTCACAGACGCGGCAGAATCGGTGGATGATGAGTCAGCCTCCATCTCGGTGGCACTCTGTTATCTCATTTGCACCTATATGGGAGTCTGCAGCTTCCCTGGCGACGCCGCGGGTTACTGTGAGAACACGTACCACCTTGTTTGTGTAACAACAACAGCAACAACGAGTTCAGAGGTACAGCCTGTCTTCAAACCGCCCCTCAACATGTCTTAATCTGCACATATCGTGTTTATCAGGATTTCACAGTTTGAGGTTGAGCTGTATGTATAACGTTGTACACAAAAGCATCAAAACTCGAGGTCTATCTTCAAGTGCAATGTTGCTTTCGATTGTTGAAGAGTTTTCACTCTCAACTACGAAGCTATCGGTGGACCTTGATTATTTCTTTTGCCCAATCCAAGTTACTTTTCTTTTTTTTTATAACTTTTTATTTTGCATTTTCCACAAACAGATTATTCCTTGACATCGAGAAAAATATATATATATATCTACAACAAAATAAAATCGGCACATATCCAAATCCATCCATATCCACATAAACACCCGCCAAAGATTCCCACCCATCCCCTCCCACATGTTTATACCCTCCAAGAGTAGGACCCAATGAGGAGGGAGGGAAGGACCAAACAATCAAACTACATACCACCAAATGATAAGCATGGAGTACAAAGTAAAATAACTAAAGAAAGGTAAAAGGCATTAATGTGAAAAGTAAAAATAAAAATAAAATAAGTTTTCTAAACGCTCAACAGGTCGACAGACAGCGCCTGTTGTTTCCGAGGATAAGAGTGAATGCGTACATCTTAATTGGACTCGCTAAACATCTGACCTTTAAGAAGTGGTCCAATCAAACTCAGTCTGATGATGTCACTCGAGAGGTTGCCCAAACTCCAGTTAAAACAGTTTATTCACGACGTGCAGAGGCGGGTCACTTTTCTTTTTAGCTTTATTACTATTTAGTTTGAGATATTTTATGCCTTTTTGATTATGAGCCAGAGAGATAACATCATGAAATGCGTGTTGTGAACTAACTGAAGGCCTCAGAGTTAAAATAACACAGGATTATATCCCCCACAATAAACAGATACCGAGTTCTATTTGAGGAGATAACGTAAACCCACAGATAGATGGGATAAATGGTGCCTGAAGCTCCGGGTGTTGAGGTGGTGATGTTGATGACTGGACGGCGTCCTTGTGGGAGGGTAAACAGCAGTGGGGGGGGGGGGGGGGGTCCATGATCAAAAAGGCCCTTAAGTGAGGTGGGCTTAAGTAGAGCATTGGAGAAAGAGGCAAGAGAGCAATGTGGAAATAGTTTCACTCTCTGCCCATTTGCAGGAAGAACAGATTCATTTGAATCCTAGATCATGATTTTACCAATCAGATCGCGATCTGACCAATCAGAGGCCGCCGCCCGACGACTTAAATGTGCCGCGTGTGCGTAACACACCCAGTGGCTCTCATGAGAACGTTTGAGGAACACCCAACAGTCCTATCTGTTTTTCTTTTGCAATCTGCCTCCTCCTCTCTTCTTCTTTCATTGCAGTTTGACTCGAACCCAAGAAATAATATATCCGTATAGCAGTGGTGTTATTATGCCATCTTTTTTTGTCGTTTCCTTCATCTCGGTTTTCATATCTCCAGTGCACCCCTGTCTCCTGGTTTATGCCGCCTTTTCCTTACCCTTTAGTCTCTCTCTCTCTCTCTCAGTGATTTATTGGCAATGAATCAGGTATGAGGGAGTATGCTGGAGGAGAGATGGGAACATTCAGGGAAATGGCTGTTTCCGGCCAGACTTCATCACATCAGGATAGGAAATGGTCGGAAGAAAAGTGTGTGTGTGCGTGTTTGTGTGTGTGTGTGTGTGTGTGTGACTCTATCAGACCAACTGGGGATCAGCTAAGGGCTGCTCAGACACCGAGTCCACCACTGTGAGCCACAACCCCTTAATTGTCTTTTTAAATGGAAGAAAAAGTCACCCTCTACACATGGCAAGATATACAGAGCTCAAACTAAATAATCCACCCCATGGCTTTATTGGAATATTTTTAAATTGCAGTATGAGTTGCTGTCACAGGGAGTTTATTATGTGGCTGTGGCTCACTTTTATGGGTCCAATTCCTGTGCTGTACTTCCTAGCTCGTCAGGGTTTGTGCACACCCGTCCCACTGGAGGCTGTGCCGCCTGAAGCGTCAAGCTGATTCTGATTAGGGACTTGCACGGCAGACCGGTTTCAGGTGACGGGTCAAGCAAAGAGCCACGCGTCACTTCTCTGGGCTCATTTCAACCCTCCGGATGGCGAGATCCGCCCGGGCTGCTTCGGTGGCGCTCAATCCGACGATAGAGACTTCATGTGGGCGAGCTGAGGTGTTGTCGTTCCACATGAAGAGGTGGATCTGTGCGGCGACGGCAGCCATGCACTCATTGTAAAAGATGGCCACGGTCAAGAGGGAAACGAGTAATCTTCATCTATGTTCATTAGCTGTTTCCAGAGCTGCTAAAAGGCAATGATTGTGGACACAAAAGGAAACTAGAACGGGCACTCGGTAGAGCGCATACCTTCGCATATCACAAGATTGGGCATTGAATTATGAACATTTTAGCATTAGTTGCATGCCAATTGGATAAAAATTGACCGTGCTATGGTAAAAAGAAGATTTTGACCTTTCCATGACCTTGACCTTTGACGATCCATCGATCTAAAATCTAATGAAAATATAATAAATAATCATGAAATTCCATTCATGATTCGGTGGTTTAAACTTTGTTATGTTATATATAAATACATACAAATAAATAAATAAAAACTAACGGCACAACTATTTGACGCATACCCATAATCACAAGATTGGGCATTGAATCATGAACATTTTGGCATTAGTTCCATGACAATTGGATAACAATTGACCGCGCTATGGTAAAAAGAAGATTTGGACCTTTTCATGACCATGACCTTGGCCTTTGATCCAATTGATCCCAAAATCTAATCAAATGGTCCCCGGATAATAACCAATCATTCCACCAAATGTCATGCGATTCGGTTTAAAACTTGTTGTGTTATGCGTAACACGCATACAAATAAATAAATAAACTAGAATGGGCACTCGGTAGAGCGCATACCGCATATCACAAGATGGGCATTGAATTATGAACATTTGGCATTAGTTGCATGCCAATTGGATAAAATGTATCGTGCTATGGTAAAAAGATTTTGACCTTTCATGACCTTGACCTTGCGATAATATATCAATCCATCCCACCAAATTCCATATGATTCAGAAGATTTGACCTGTTCATGACGATCGATCCCAAAATCTAATCAAGAGTTCTGCGAAGATTTTGACCTTTTCATGACCTTGACCTTGGCCATTGATCCCAAAATCTAATCAAATGGTCCCCGGATAATAACCAATCATCCCACCAAATTTCATGCGATTCGGTTCAATACTTTTTGAGTTTTGCGAATAACACTCATACAAATAAATAAATAAATAACGCATCAAAACATAACCTTCCGCATTTTCAATGCGATAATAAATACACGGCGATCAAAACATAACCTTCCGCATTTTCAATGCAAATTTAACTATTGTAGCTTATTAGCTTTTCTTTAACATCTTCTATCGGAGTGTAAGCTGCTTACTGAAAGAGGAATTGTTTTCAGACCATTCACTGTTGGCGTGACTCTGGACCGACACAAACTGCACCGTTGCTACACAGGAATGCACCGCGGCCTTCCTTTGAGCACGCGAGATGAGGGTTCCCTGTGGGCTGAACTCGTGAAAGAGTGGGAGAGAATCTGAGGAGAGAGGGAAGAGAGAGTGCAGAACATCTAAAGAGATAAAAGAGCCGGAGTAAAACAACGGATCGATAAAAGTATCTCACCGGCTTTGTCATTTTCTGCAGTAACTGCTGTGAAAAGTGCTGACCGGGAGACACAGATTGTGTGGGAACCAGGAGATCGGCGGGGCGAACAACTGCCGTTTGATTCTGCTTCTCTTCCACCGACTGAGCGTCGATACGCTGTTGATCCAGCGTCACCCGTCAATGAAACTTCTCAGCCCACTTGTGTTTGAATGAAAGTCTGCACGGTGTGTGTTCTGTGACAAAGCTGATGCGCCAAGCACTAAATCTGAACACGACGCCTACAGAACTCGCTTCATGGTGACTGGCAATGCTCCCACTATTTGTACACTACCGTTCAAAAGTTTGGGGTCACTTGGAAATGTCTTTACTTTTCAAAGAAAAGCACTGTTTTTTCAATAAAAATAACATTAATCAAAAATACACACTATACATTGTTAATGTGGTAAATGACTATTCTAGGTGGAAACGTCTGGTTTCTAATGAAATATCTCCAGAGGTGTATAGAGGCCCATTTCCATCAACGATCACTCCAGTGTTCTAATGTTACATTGTGTTTGCTAATCGCCTTAGAAGACTAATATCTGATTAGAAAACCCTTGTGCAATTATGTTAGCACAGCTGAAAACAGTTATGCTGGTGATATAAGCTATACAACTGGCCTTCCTTTGAGCTTGAAGTTTTAAGAACAAAATTAATACTTCAAATATTAATCATTATTTCTAATCTTGTCAATGTCTTGACTATATTTTCTATTCAATTTTCAATTCATTTGATAAATAAAAGTGAGTTTTCATGGAAGACACAAAATTGTCTGGATGACCCCAAACTTTTGAACGGTAGTGTGTATTACCCCAGAGTTTGACTTGTAAAACTCGTGCTGTAGTAGTGTATAAACTGACTGAATATAAAATCCTCGCAACATCTGTAAAAGTGTACACGACGGACAGAAGTGTGTTCGTGGCTCTAGAGTCCATTTGAATGCCATCACAACATCTTAGATACACGTAAACGGGCCGTTTTACCCTCAAGTTCCTGACATCGGCGCTTATGGAGAGTCCAAAAAAAACAGTTTTACCCTTTTTTGATGGGTAGTAGACAGATCTAAGAGAAATTCAGCAGCGGGGCGATACAGTGTTAGAAATGGGAAGATTTATGTGAAGAGATGAGGGAGGAGAGGAGGGATGGAGGAGATGGCTCCATTTGTGTTGCGTTAATGAGGGCGAGCAAGATGGACTGAAAGGGAGAGGGAGAGAGTGCCAGCGTGTGTTTGTCTCATTTATCACTCGCCGGCAGTTCTGGCTTTTCGGGGTCATTTTAAGGTCGCAGGCCGTCTCGTCTCCTCCGGGGAGGACTCCCCGCAGACTGCATGCATGAGCCTGTGTTTTGTATGCATTTGTGAATGGGGGGAGGGAGGGGGAGGCCAAGAGATCAACAATCAGGATTGACGATGCTGACAAGCTATTTCATGTCAGATATCGCTGCTCAGAAATACCACTTAGGGCTTCATGACTCTCTGAGGGACGCACCCATGCACACACACACACACACACACACACACACAGGCACACAGCTTCAGCAGGCTTTTCACTGAAGTGGTCCAGAAGAACATCGACGCGCACAAAGACGCACACGCACGTCCACACATCCACGTACTCTGAGTCCCGGGAGCATGTGAGTGTCATTAAAGTGCAGCTGTGTTGGTCCTTCCAGCGCACATGGACCACGCATCGGGGAGAGGGAGAGCAGCCTGCAAGAAGAGCGCAGCACTTTGCCAATCGCACAAAACACACGCTGTTCTCTTCGGAGCCGATTCCACGGCACTTTTGGACGTCAAGTATGATGCAATGCTATAAAAACACACCGTGGCGTGGAGACGGCGTCGTTAAGCCCCGTGATGCTTCGGCCAGATATTAAGCGGACGGTCGTGTTCAATATTGGGCTGGGCCGTAACAATTTAGCTGGCTTTTTTAGTGGTGGGAAATGAATCAGTGCTTTTTACATAAAACCCGGTCTCGGTGTCACCTCGTAGGTTTAAGAGGTACAGTACGTCATGATGTGTGTGTGTGTGTGTGTGTGTGCACGTATGAATGCGGCGTGCTGAGTGCTAAAACATCTGTCTTCCTTGGTAATGACTTGGGAGCCGACAGCGCCCTCAGACAGCCCTGCCGCAATTAGCCTTGTCAAGCGCACTTATACACACACACACACACACACACACACACACACACACACACACACACACACACACACACACAGAGAGCCTAATGCAAAGTAATGGCAGCTGTATGCTATAAGGCTCATAGATGCTGAAGATTACAGAGATCCCTGCACATGAGACCGATGAGTGAGTGTCTCAGAGATGTGACGGTGTCTTCACCGTGGCCGTCTGGCCCATGAAGCTCTTCGCTTATTTGTTCAGGTCAATTTCAGGATGTATGATTTATGTATTTTTGTCCCAAAAGCAGCATTGTTAACACCCATCACAACGCCCTAAAGCCCAAAGTTATATCTAAAACATTGCTAATTTTGTTCGCCCAACAGCCTCAAAAAGATTTTTTTTTTTTTAAACTTGATTCTATGCAGATAGACAGAATTGGCACGCTTGTTTAAAAAGAACTGACGGATGAGCAGTTCAAATCAAATCGGTAATTTAGATTAACTTCCGTTTGAGAAATCTTCTGATGACCAAACATTAAACAATTTGATTTCCCATGAACTCGATGCGAGGAACAAAGTGCTGTAAAATATCGGCAAATTGACTTAAAGACCGGTCGTTGTGACGATGAACATGTTGTTTTTGATAAGGATGTTCTGAAACTGGGCACTTCGCAAATGATGGAAAACAGGCTTCCGGACGCACGTGAATTAAGTTATCAACATTTAATGGCAGGAAGTGTAAACAAACATTCAAGGCCTCACGATCGTGGTCTTCATCGTCCGGCTCCTCAGCCTTCGGGGTCCCGTCGAAAGATAACGCTATTTCTCCAAATCCACAAAGTCTTAGACTCAAAATCAGCCAATCCTCACTCTCAAGGTGAGTCCAGCCTTTAACAGCTAGTGATTGGTTCAAAGTCCCGCTAGAACAATGGAGGGGTCAAAACGTCACTTCCGGTCAAGTATTTTCACAATAAAAGTCCCATCTATTATTGTAAGTCACTTCACTGGCTTCAACCGGCTTCGACAATCTATAATACTAACATAGTCACTCTCATGAACATACATTAATTCTTGCCATTCACATTTGCATCGAGTAAACATTACCCCTATGCTTCATAATACATTAATAACTAGAACGGGCACTCGGTAGAGCGCATACCTTCGCATATCACAAGATTGGGCATTGAATTATGAACATGTTGGCATTAGTTGCATGCCAATTGGATAAAAATTGACCGTGCTATGGTAAAAAGAAGATGTTGACCTATCCATGACCTTGACCTTTGACCCGATCGATCCCAAAATCTAATCAAATGCTCCCCGGATAATAACCAATCATCCCACCAAATTTCATGCGATTCGGTTTACATTTTTTTTGTTATGCGAGTAACACGCATACAAATAAATAAATAAATACACGGCAATCAAAACATAACCTTCCGCATTTTCAATGCGAAGGTAACAATATCAATATTCTCCCTAATATTTCCTATTATAATATCTTTCTATATGTATTAATTTAAAGCATAAGACCTCTGCACATGTTATCAAAATAAACTATTGCAACCTAACAATATCAACGCCGACGCTTTGTGTACCGTGGGTCACACAGCCAGGGGTATGACAACAACACAACAACACGACTCATCTGTCTGAAGGTCTCGAGTCTGCTCTTCAGACACATAAAGGAGCCGGCTGCCAGCCGCCACGCTGCGGGCGACAGCTCCAGCGCCGCAGTCTGGGAGATCATGTGTCGCCCGGCTGGATGTGGTCTTATCACAGCAAAAGTACAGAGGGATTGTCTTCCCGCGGTTTAAAATGCAAAGTACACAACGAGTTTTGAATTTCTTTCCATCTGTTTCCCCCTTTGCTGCCTCTGTGTGATGGTCTCTCTCCCTCCCGTTCCGGCGGTGTCTGATATCGGCCTCTTTGTGTGTGTTTGTGGTGGTGCGCGGTTGCACAGCTGTGTGTGCGTGTCTGTCTGTGCAGCAGATATCTGGGCTGGGAACTACACACACACACACACACACAATGCTGCTTAAAGCCAGGCAACCTGGAGTTCACGCAGGAGACAACACACATACAGTACATACTGCACACACACACACACACACACACACAACACACACGTTAACACGGCCCACACAAATGCAGAAAGACGCACTCGGATTCTCTTCTTTTCTCCCCGATGGCTCTGGCTACGTTATCCTCTCCCCCTCTCGCCCTCCTTCGTGTTGGTCATCCCATCTTTCCTCCTCTCTGGCTCTTCGCCTCTCTTTCTCGGTGTCAACAGCAGTCGATGCTATCGCTCCACGATGGAGGTCATCCCCGGTGCATGTTTTCTTTTCGCCCCTATCTTTGTTGTCGTACAGCTAAACCCGGCTTGAATGGATGAATCTCAGCCGCCTGTGTGTGTGTGTGTGTGTGTGTGTGTGTGTGAGAGCTTTTGCCTTGTGTGTCCTGACATTTAGGAACCTAACCATTGGAAATGTCATGGCAAAATGGTCAGCGTGCAATTTGCATGAGCTTGCAAACGTGTCCTGACCACTTTTTTGACATTTCTGTTTGTCTCTGTGCCCTATTCACACTAATAATTAGTATTAACCCCTTAACCATTCAATGTTTAACCCTCCTGTTACCTTTATATTTACTGACATATTTTACCCTCGGGGTCAATTTGACCCCAGCAATTAAAACCTCCAGAAAATTATTAGAATTAATATTGTTTCCCAAGTTTAAGTGTGAGGTACTTTATGTTTGTTTGTTGACTACCTAAATAGCCCTTTAAATATATAAAAAAGTTGATATTTCTTATATGTTTGACACAGTGAAAAACAGCCTGGGGTCAAATTGACCCGAAAGAACGCTGACATTAAACATTGAATGGGGTCAAATTGACCCTAAAGGTAACAGGAGGGTTAAAGAAAACCACTGGTTGCTTTTTAGTTTCCCCCCAGTTTAACCAGGACTCCTCACCCCATCAGGCCATAACAAATGACATGAGGAAATGAAACCAGGGTGCTCTGCTATTTTCAGAGTCACATTTCATCCTTCCGTACGTGTGTCCATGGAGCAGCCGTGATCTGCGATACAAGTGAATATATCGTGTTAACGTGTGTGTTGGTGGATCCGGTTTGAACTGAATTCCAACACGGTGGCGGTTTTGTATCGAGACGTCTGAATATCCTTTAGAATTTGTGTTCTTGGCAGGAGGAGAATCCACCGGAGCAGAATAAAGACCATCTGAAGCTCTCCATGGACACGTGGAAAAAGCAATAAGGGCAACGAGAAGAACTGTTCTTTAAATTGGAGTTAGTTTGAGCGCCAATCATGAACAATCGGTCCCCATGAACATCACGTGACGACGTCCCGTGCGTCTCTGTTCTCCACCATCCCTTTCTCCGCACCTCTCTCTTTGTCTGACGGCCAGCTGTTTGGATGTGTCACTGTAGTACAAATGCTGCAGATTTTTCTCCCTCGCACCCAAACAGAGTCCTTTTGTTCCCGTTCGGTTTCAAAGGCCTCTCTCTTTCAAAGGCATACGGGCGGCGCAGGGAGAGAAAAAAACCACTCGAGAGCCGGGTTCGATCCCCCGACGTGACTCCTACTGGTTGGTCCGGGCACTCGCATGGAGGGTATTGTGGGAGGAGGAGAACTGGTGTGAGGGAGGCAGTCACTGGAGACACTGAGATTTGTCAGAAGTGCCAGAGATTAATTAAACTGCTCTTGTTTCGGAGGTGTGAATGAGTACGAGTCAGAGCAGTGATGAGAAGGAGAGAGAAAACATGTTAATTGCCTTCATGATCGGTGCCAAATTGCAGGAACGTGGACTTTTACACTTTAAAAAAAAAACGCCCCAAGTGCACAAAGAAAGAACAAAGTGTTGAGCCAGTCGAGGAGAGCTTTGCGAGGAGCGCGAGGAGTCTGCGCCGCCTGCACACGCCCTCCGAGGAAAGAGTGTTTCTTTGTGCGTTTGTTTGCCCGGTTGATTCCCCCCCTCAGAGCAAGTAGTCATTCCCCCTCCGCCGGACCCACCGTGTGTGCTTTTTCAGTTTAACCCCTGACTGGCAACCCCGCCGCGACCCCACGCGGCCTTCAGGTCGGCCTGAGAAGTCGAAGGCCGGGAAGCGAGAAGCGGGGGTGGAGGGTAGCGGCGCCGACGGGCCGCCCGTCCTCGGCAGCAGCTGATCAAACACATGCACAGGGTTCGTACGGTCATGGAAAACCTGGAAAAGTCATGGAATTTAAAAATGGTTATTCCCAGGCCTTGAAAAAAATTCAATCCCAAAGGTTTTGGAAAAGTCGTGGAAATCTGTTATATTCATATGTTCATTTACACAGTTTGACTAAAAGAATAAACATTTATACATATATTTATTCTTTTAATCAAGCTATTGTCTCTCATTCATGTATATATACACACTGAGATTTCACATCATGTTTGGGAATTGGAAATTTGGTTTAAAGTCATGGAAAGGTCATGGAAAAGTCATGGAAATCCATTGGTCAACATGTGTAAGAACCCTGCATGCACACGCACACGCACACGCACAGCCCGGGTTGAGTATTGGCGCGTGCGGCCGTCCTGCACACGCACACGAATGGATCTCGCACACTCGACGAACACGCCGCAAATGAGCCACATTATAGACGTGTTTGCTTTCTCAAACGGGCTCTGTCGATTGGAAAAAAATATTCGCACGTGCCGGGAATATTTGTCCCGCGTCAAACTCGCGCCGGGGGACGACGTGACCGTCGGTTGAAGCCGTTTTCCAAAATTGAAAAAACAAAGAGTGAAAGCTGTTGGCGAATAGATTGCAGGTAGACGGTCGCGGCGTGTCACCGGCGAGGTCATCGGTCTGTGACCGGCCGGCGCTGTCTGTGAGATCGTCGCCGCGCCGCAGCAGCAGGTGTGACATCATTTGAGGAGATGGTGGCACAGGAGACAGCTCCATTTCACAGGTTGAAATGGGACCGAGTGACTCACAGATGACCTTTCAGCATCTCCCGTGTGTGTCCAATCCATTCCCCCGAAATTGGTTTACAAAAACCCATGATGTCAGCAGGCCGTTTTATAATGTCTTTTTAGACCTTGTGGAGCCACGAGATTGCGATATTATATCCCCCACTTTGTGTGAATGTATTTTTTCGTTGGCCACTTATCATGTTAATAGGTTTTATGTTTATAGGGTCCTCTCATTAATGCGGCAACACTAAACTCAGAGACTCCTGCTACTGTGAGAGGGCCCTCCTGCTCACATGGGACTCAATATGTGTAGTTAGACTCAATGTATTTGTTATATTTTGACCTCATTCATTGGTTAGAAATGGTCCATTTTTTTTACAATTTGAGAATTATATACAATATAAGAGGTCGACCTGGTGGAGAGATTTTAGAGAACTAAAAGACCACTTGGCCAAATGCAATATTCCAGAGCTACTGAACGGTTTCTTCACATCATTTGGTTTTATTCCTGACCATCTGCCATGTTTTTGCACATTTCACATCTATGCAGCTGTATAGAGCAGTAAAAACCTAATTAAGTGTAAGTATTTGTGATGCTATTTATTCTGTCAAGAATCTTAACGGCTGCTTTGCGTACTGTTTCCTCCTCAAGACCCGAGCCCGCCGCTGCAGTTGGAGCAGATGAATGCTCTGGCCCTCAAATCAAGTGTAAAACTAGAACGGGCACTCGGTAGAGCGCATACCTTCGCATATCACAAGATTGGGCATTGAATTATGAACATTTTGTCATTAGTCGCATGCCAATTGGATACAAATTGACCGCGCGCTATGGTAAAAATACCTTTTCATGACCTTGACCTTGACCTTTGACCCGATCGATCCCAAAATGTAATCAAATGGTCCCCGGATAATAACCAATCATCCCACCAAATGTCATGCGATTCGGTTTAATACTTTTTGACTTATGCGAATAACACGCACGCACGCATACAAATACACAGCGATCAAAACATAACCTTCCGCATTTTCAATGCGAAGGTAATAAAGTCGGACAGAGAGAGATAAAGGAAGCGGGGAGGGGCTTATAATTGGTGGAGCCAGGCACACAGTTTGGTCCAGTGAAAAGGAGTTGGTATGGAGACGGGGAGCAGACGGGCATGGAGACAGAGGGATTTGAGGGGAAGAATGAGTGAAACTTTAGTACCTGAGGCGTGGGCAGAGGCCTTTAGCTGCTGGTGCCAGAATGTGTTTTTACGAGCCTGCGGTCAGACGGAAATAAAAGGCCGAATGGCATCGCACATACGCAAACACACGCGAGTCAATGGCCTTTCACAGTTTGGTTTTATAATGTCACAGTTATCCAATGTCTCCAGCCCCCATAATGCAGTGTGACTGGACGAGCAGCACGCTCTCCTCGGTGGTGAGGAGGAGAGGAGAGGCATGGGAGGGAGAGAACGCATTCACACCTCTGTGCTCCAAAGGCAGAGCGAGAGCTTCTCTGATGGAGATTATATGGTCAGTTAGTCCAATTGTTGACTTGTGGGTCAAGGGGTTCTTTTTTTGTTGTTGTCCCATTGTCTTTTCCACACATTTTGTCATTTCCCTTTTTTAATGTCTTATCACCAGTAACTTTCAGTGGATTTTGCTTTTCTGATTGTCATTACAATGAACCCAGAGGAATATGGGAGTTCACACCATGATGCTAGAGAGAGTCGAGTGAGAAAAGTGAGAAAAACACAGACCTGAATCGGGAGTGACATAGACCCGGCGGTTACGTTTCTCGTAAATCAGCGCGAGGAGAAGCATAAATGTCGGCGAGTCAGTGAGCGGAGGTGGTCTCTGGGTCCTCTCGTGGGGATGTGATGGTAAGCGGTGAGTGACTTCGCTGCAACAAGAGCCTTAAAGGGACGTCGAGCGTGAGGCTCTTCAGCACGGAGGATGTGTATGTTGCCATGGAAGTGATAGACGCAGGAAATGGAAATGTTTTGGATCGATCCCGTCGTTGCATAAAGGCTCCGATAGAGGACACAGGCTGGCTCTGCTGCGTACTGTAGTGGCACTCGGTGCCGTTGCCATGGAAATGCTGAACGAGCGATGGATGGATTATTGGAAAGGGACAGAAAAAGATTTACAGATTTCTTCTTTTTCTTTGCACAAGCCTTGGTCCATCTTCAACACTCAGAAAAAGAAGTGCAGGAACTCACAGATGTATCAGGAATCTTTTCTATGCAACTCTCAACTGCTTTGTTGAAGCCCGATCTTTGTCCGGGGTGGAAATATCACAAGAAAGCATCAGTTGTTGCTGTGAGTGTGTGTGTGTGTGTGTCCACATTCTGCACAAAAGGCTTTTTAAAGAGCTCTGATTTGTTTTGTGCTGTGCAAACATGTCATACGGCAGCAGCAGCAGCAGCAGCAGCATGACTAATGCTGCTCAGTCCCACGGTCAGCCGCCCACACACACACACACACACACACACACACACACACACACACACACACACACACACACACACACACACAGTGTAGCTGGTTCCTCCTTTTGACTTCTTCTCCATTACTCTCCCACTCACATGATGATAATGCCATGTAGTGCAGTGCACACACACACACACGTATGTCATGTATGTTGGCGTATGACATATATGTTGCCGTATGTCATGTATGTTGACTTATGTCATGTATGTTGCTGTATGTCATGTATGTTGACGTATGTCATGTATGTTGGCATATGTCATGTATGTTGACGTGTCATGTATGTTGCTGTATGTCATGTATGTTGGCGTATGTCATGTATGTTGCCGTATGTCATGTATGTTGACGTATGTCATGTATGTTGCTGTATGTCATGTATGCTGCCGTATGTCATGTATGTTGGCGTATGTCATGTATGTTGACGTATGTCATGTATGTTGGCGTATGTCATGTATGTTGCGTATGTCATGTATGTTGCTGTATGTCATGTATGTTGGAGTATGTCATGTATGTTGCTGTATGTCATGTATGTTGCCGTATGTCATGTATGTTGGCGTATGTCATGTATGTTGACGTATGTCATGTATGTTGCCGTATGTCATGTATGTTGGTGTATGTCATGTATGTTGGCGTATGTCATGTATGTTGGCGTATGTCATGTATGTTGACGTGTCATGTATGTTGCTGTATGTCATGTATGTTGGAGTATGTCATGTATGTTGCTGTATGTCATGTATGTTGCCATATGTCATGTATGTTGGCGTATGTCATGTATGTTGACTTATGTCATGTATGTTGCCGTATGACATGTATGTTGGAGTATGTCATGTATGTTGGAGTATGTCATGTATGTTGCCGTATGTCATGTATGTTGCCGTATGTCATGTATGTTGACTTATGTCATGTATGTTGCCGTATGTCATGTATGTTGGCGTATGTCATGTATGTTGCCGTATGTCATGTATGTTGACTTATGTCATGTATGTTGGCGTATGACATGTATGTTGGCGTATGTCATGTATGTTGACGTATGTCATGTATGTTGGCGTATGTCATGTATGTTGGCGTATGTCATGTATGTTGGCGTATGTCATGTATGTTGGCGTATGTCATGTATGTTGACTTATGTCATGTATGTTGGCGTATGACATGTATGTTGGCGTATGTCATGTATGTTGGCGTATGTCATGTATGTTGGCGTATGTCATCTATGTTGGCGTATGTCATGTATGTTGGCGTATGACGTCCGTACGAGTGAAGTTACAGGTGGTCTGAGTGTGTGTTTGTCTGTGTGTGTGAGACACGGAGAAAGAGAGAGAGACTGTATTAGCATCAGCATTCCTCAGCGTTGACGGCCAGAATGGAAATAAAATGCTGCTTTCATGTGGCCAAGTTCTGTGTGTGTGTGTAGTGTGTGTGTGTGTGTGAAGAGATCCTTTCTTAAGAATTGATGAGATAGCGGGGGATACTTTACCCCCTTCAGTGGTAAACTGCCTTCAGCACTGTACTATTATGGGCTATTGTTCGAGTTACTCATGGGACTGTGTGTGTGTAGCTGTGTGTGTGTAGCTGTGTGTGTGTAGCTGTGTGTGTGTGTATGGGCTGTTTGTGAGTGTTTGTGTGCCATTCAGCCACTAATAAAGGAGTGCTCAGCCACGGAGTTCACCTTTCCCCCTAGAATTTCTCTCTCTCCCCCACATACACCCACACACACACACCTACACACACACACACACACACCTTCTCAACCATACTCAAGCTGGCCTGAAAAAACATTTTACGTCCCCGATGTGAAGTCGGGTCTTCTTAAAAGCTTTGAATCGGCTGTCGAGCCATTTGCTGCACCGGATTCCAATCGTGTGCTCGAGCGCGAGGAATTCACGCACGAAGGAAGAAATTCGTCCACGTCGGGACGTGAAAAGTTCAACGCTTTCCTCTTAAAATGTTGTGGAGCGGAAGAAGAAAGCGGCATGAAACAAATCCACGACATGTACTGAAGAGAGTTGGTTTTGAAGAAGTAGATGAGAGGCAGGCGGCTCCTGGGAGCCGTTGATGAGAGTCGGTTTCAGCGTGTTGCTGTGAAAATGATAATCACGATTATGAATCGGTTCGTAAAGTGTACCGTCATTGACCGGGAATTTGTTTCTGGAGACACTGGCGCAGACGTATTGATTACCACCGGAGCAACACAAGTCCATACAGGCACACCAGGACCTCACAGACAGCGCAGAGGGGTGTGTGTGTGTGTGTGTGTGTTCTGCATTGTGCAGTGTTTTATTGCTGTGGATTCCTTTACTCTTTTCAAAGGGTGGGAGAGGGAGGAGGATCATGGGTGGGCCCCAAAAAGACCCTTTAGAGATGGAGACGCCACTTCAGAAAACACTCAGCCTTCACAAAATGGAGGGAGGAGAGGACGGAGAGTCGATGGAGGGTTAAGGGCAAGACTGGATATCTGATTTTCCATGGAGTTAGACCATCGTGTGTGTGTGTGTGTGTGTGTGTTAGCATTAGTGGTGTTTGATTTGACCATTTGCCAGCTGCAGTCTGGGTGTTATTCCCTCCGCTCCAACAGCTACATGCTGAAATACTTCCTGGTTTCAGGTCAGCTTTTCCCAGCACAGCGGTGGAGGTTGTTTACCAAAGATATCTCGAATGAATCGGCTCTTTACCAAATATGTCATTCATTCTTTGCTGGACGTGTTTTCCTAAGAGTTTTGTCCGTTCTCCTCCTCCTCCTCCTCCTCCTCCTCCTCCTCCTCCTCCTCTGTCACTTTCTTTTTTTCCCATGCTTTGCTCTCTCTCTCTCTCTCTCTCTCTCTCTCTCTCTCTCTCTCTCTCTCTCTCGGGCGCTCTCTCTCTATCTCTCTCTCTCTCTCTCGGGCTCTCTCTCTTGGGCTCTCTCTCTCTCTCTCTCGGGCTCTCTCTCTCTCTCTGGGCTCTCTCTCTCGGGCTCTCTCTCTCTTGGGCTCTCTCTCTCTCTATCTCTCTCTCTCTGGCTCTCTCTCTCTCTCTCTCTCTCTCTCTCCCTCTCTCTCTCTATCTCTCTCTCGGGCTCTCTCTCTCTCTCTCTCTCTCGGCTCTCTCTCTCTCTCTCTCTCTCTCTCTCTCTCGGGCTCTCTCTCTCTCTCTCTCTCTCTCGGGCTCTCTCTCTCTCTCTCTCTCTCTCTCTCTCTCTCGGGCTCTGGTTCGCTCAGTCACACACACACACGCACGCATTTCATACCTATTTTCACATCCATCTGCAGGGCCGTCGGCCGTTAATTGTGTCCCAGACGGGGACGAGGGGGAACGTGTGAGCAGGGGAGAGGCAGGCAGGGCTGGGCACAGCTCTCTCCAGAGGAGGAAGTCGCTCTCTCACATCGCCGCCCACATCCGCCCTCAGAATAAACGTCCAAATTCACCGCCGAGTGTTCGGCGTCCCTGAAGATGTTAGTCATTAGGAGAAAGAGGCTCGTTTCCTTTCGGTATACCTCAGGATAGAACAATCAGTAAATGCACTATTAAGAAGCAACAGAGGAGCATTCCTATTTCTTGAAGACCGTCTCCTCTATTTCTTAATTCTTAGGCTCCGTCTTTGCAGCAATCTGGGCTTTTATTGCAGTCGTACAACCGACACAGCCTAAATATTCTAAAATACTTCTTTTTCTAGTAGCGGGTGTCCCTGAGCAGTTCCTCTCCCTTATGTTCTCTTCAATAGGGACATATTTTTTCGAAAAAATTGATTGCTTTGTTTCACATGTTTCTCTGCCCTTGATTCCTCTTTTGTCTATTTTGTAATATTTCCCAGTTGTACAGGATTCACTTGGTTTTCCATATTTATTTAATCGCCGTTTCAGCTCTGTTTTATCACGCTACCGTTCCCTCCGTTTGAAAGCCCTCATTAATTGCCTGAGTTATATTGATGCATTTTTTTTTCGCCCAGCACTGGAACGAAAATGAATAAAACCTTTTTGAATATAAAATAAACCTAAATGTGTTTGAGAGCAGACTCATCGCCTGCAATATGTTCATAATGTTTCTAGTTTAGTGGTTTGAAACTGCTGGTGCAAGGGGAAAGTGATTTCTCTCATCCAATAATATGTCTCAATATATTTTACGAGGGTTGTACAAGTCGGCGCTATTAATCTCATGACTCCTTTTGTCTCCTCAGGTGACGTCGGAGCAGCTCGTGATGCTTTTGGAGCTTCTGCTCGAGGAGGAGAAGCTGAGCGCGGCCACACTGCGCGCTCTGCAGAGAACCTACCACCTTCAGGACCAAGACGCTGAGGTAAGACCACACACACACACACATGCGCAGACAAGTGGGCATATGCATCGCGGCTCCGTGTACTCCTCCAATAATGAAATGTCAACGGTTTTCTCTCCCTTCTCCTCCAAAGGCACATCGCTTGGTAATGTGGAGTAAATTGTGCCGTAATAGCAGCTCTCCTCTTTACAGCTGCCATTACTGACTAAATCCCACAAGTATGCTCTTCATGTTTTAGTACTGCGCTGTATTCCTTAATGGTACTATTACCGGTGTGTGTGTGTGTGTGTTGTCGGCTGAGTGTTGTTTTGTGTACTGTACGGCGTCGCCTCTCGGTCCAGGAGGAGCAGGACGGGGATAGCACAGCTGCGGCTGACCTCCGTTGTCAACACGTGGCTCGTCTTGAAAAGAAAAACGCGATACATCTTTCGTTTATTTTTTCCAAGTCCTTGTGAATTATATGAGCTGTTTTGTTGGCGCTCAGATACTATGCTGTGCGTGGCCAATCGAGCCGTTATCGCATTAAATCCATACATTTATAGTCATTTTTAAATCCACGTTCCGAATGCACCGTTCCCACGAAGAGAAGAAAAGTTGCGTCCGATTTCGACATTTTAACGTATTCTCTCACTATATTAGCTCAGAGTCCGATTCTGGGAATTTATTCTGCTCTTGATGTTGCCGTGTTGCGTTTAATTTAAGTGCTTCACCTCGCGGTCAACGAGCCGAGGCCACTTTGCGTTTGGCCTCGGGTCCGGCTTTCAGCTCTACGTTCTCTTTAGTCCCACTTCCTGGCATCGGAAAGCAGATTCTCATCTGCAATTTCCAGGAAAAACTTTCAGTGTTTGCTAAAAATACACAGGGCCATTATGCACATCGTCATGCATGGAAAGACACACTTTTTCTCTCAGACGCAAACACACACACACACACACACACACATACTCCTGCACGCACCTGCCTAAAGGCAATGGTCCTGTCCTAATGTTAGTAATCTCATTCAGAGGAGGTTAATCACCTACATCTCTCCTCATAAATGTGGCCATTTATTCTCTCTCTCTCTCTCTCCCTTCTCCCCCTCCCTCTCCGGTCTGATTCTCTTCATCGTCTCACTCAGCTTTTCTCCGTCTGGTTCCGCATCCTCATCAGATGAATGATCCGTTTAAAATTCTTGGACAAACACGCAGTGCAGTGCAGCCGCTGTAGAGAATTCCAGTTTTGCAATGGATGAATATTGGATTATGGGAGTCATGGATTCTGAAGAGCCAATAACCGAATTGTGTCATCAGTGCATACAGTAAACATCTCTTCTGAAGAGGGTCTCATACCACCTTAACGAGGGACGTGATTTTGCCATTCAACACATTTCATGAATCCATTTCGTAAGCATGGCGGGACATACCGTTTCACCACGCGAGACGGACGTTTACAGTGATATACGCTGCGCAGCAAATGCAAAGAAGCCCGTAACGGGGATCAAAGGCGCTGAGTAGACTGGCGTGCGAGCGAAGGATTCTGTGTGTGGGATTTGCGTGAGCATGTGCACAACAGTGGAGGGAAATGTGCGGCCGACCACCAGCGTGGGACCGTGAATACGAGTGTGAATGTGCCTCCGAGCCCAGAGCATGTGTTTGAAAGTATGAGAGAGTGCATGACCGTGAAGGACCGTAGCTTTCATATGAGCCTCATGTGATGCAACATGACTCTGTGTGAGTGTCAGGGTTCGTACGGTCATGGAAAACCTGGAAAAGTCATGGAATTTTAAAATGGTCATTTCCAGGCCTGGAAAAGTCATGGGAAAAAACTTAAATCATAAAAGTTTTGGAAAAGTCATGGAAATTTGTTATCATCACATGTTCATTCACGCGGAGTTCAACGCTTTCCTCTTAAAATGTTGTGTTGCGGAAGAAGAAAGTGGCATGAAACAAATCCACAACATGTACTTAAGACAGGGTTCGTACGGTCATGGAGAACCTGGAAAAGTCATGGAATTTTTAAATGGTAATTTCCAGGCCTGGAAAAGTCATGGAATCTTAAAAGTTTGGGAAAAGTCATGGAAATTTGTTATCATCACATGTTCATTCACGCGGAGTTTAAAAATATTGAATATGTTTTTTAAAGAAAGACGCTCAAAATATAAGCCGGCGTCCGCTCTCAATACGCAAAATGTTCTAAATTGTTCATGTATATACCGAGATTTCAGTTTGGTAATGGAAATTTGGTTTAAAGTCATGGAAAAGTCTTGGAAATCCATTGGTCAAAATGTGTAAGAACCCTGAGTGTGTGTGTGTGTGTGTGTGTGTGTCTCTCTCTCTCTCTCGAAGGTCATCTGTGGGTCAAGCACACAGGACACATTGTCTTGTTGGCGGCCGGGTTAGGCCGACCCCACAACAACATGCGAGAAAGAGGAGAGTTATAGTAAACCAAGGAATGTCGAAGTAGAAGAAAGAAAAGTCCATTTAAGTTGATTTGTGATGGACTTCACAGACTGGAAAGAAAAATAGCTCGAGAAGTCAAGAAGAAAAACTTCTCTAAACAAGAATAAGAATCATCAGAGGAGGAATCCCCTTCCAGTCCTACACATTAGCATTGGGCGAACAACCAGAGAGGAAAACAATAATGGCAGCTGTAATTACCTTCGCATTGAAAATGCGGAAGGTTATGTTTTGATTGCTGTGTATTTATTTATTTATTATTTAGTTTTTATTTATTTATTTGTATGCGTGTTATTCGCATAACACAAAAAGTATTAAACCGAATCGCATGAAATTTGGTGGGATGATTGGTTATTATCCGGGGACCATTTGATTAGATTTTGGGATTAATCGGGTCAAAGGTCAAGGTCATGAAAAGGTCAAAATCTTATTTTTACCATAGCGCGGTCAATTTATATCCAATTGGCATACAACTAATGACAAAATGTTCATAATTCAATGCCCAATCTTGTGATATGCGAAGGTATGCGCTCTACCGAGTGCCCATTCTAGTTAGATACTGTGATGGAGCACAGATAGAAAATCAGAGCAGAAAGATGTTTATTAATCGATTAGTCGATTAAAAGGCAATAAAGCGTCAAATATTTTTATCATTTTTTTAAAAAGGCCAGTGTGTAGCATTTCTGATATATGGATTTGACATTCACAACGATGTGCTTATTTGTGTATAAACCCTGAGAGAGTTAGTTTTCCGTAAAAAAAAAGAAGAGCTTTTAATATGTACACAGGGAGCAGGTCTTCTTCACAGAGCTCATGTCAAAGGTACCGGAGCAAACAAAGCCAACGCCGGCTCCACAGAGGGCCTTTCTGCTTCGTTTACAGTAGGCCGAGGCCACCGTAGTTCTCTGACTCGCTTGTGAAACAGACGAGTGAGTGAATGGGTATTCAGTGGGTTACAATCTCTATGCACACCAGATCCTCCTTTTTAAATCATATTTTAAGCAAATACAATGCATGTCAAAAGGTTGGGGTCACCCAGGCAATTTCGTGTTTTCCATAAATTGCTAAATGAATAGAAAATGTAGTCGAGATATTTCTTAAGGTTAGAAATAAGGATTTTAATTTGAAATATGAATGTTCTTTAAACTTCAAGCTCAGAGGAAGGCCAGTGTTATAGCTTCTCTTACCAGCATAACTGTTTTCAGCTGTGCTAACATAATGGCACGACGGGTTTTCTAACCCTCCGTTAGTCTTCTAAGGCAATAACACAATGTACCATTAGAACACTGGAGATCTATACACCCGTGTAGATATTTCATTAAAAACCAGAATAGTCATTTACCACAATAACAATGTATAAAGTGTATCTCTGATTAATTTAATGTAATCTTCATTGATAAAACAGTGCTTTTTTTCCGAATGACCCCAAGCTTTTGAACGGTGGTGCATACGTTATGAATGTAATTGTTATTTTACAGCCCTAGTTGGAAGGAATGTCGAGGAGATCTCCGCTATACAAGCGGTAAAGCCTCTACCCACGGCTCGTCGCTTCATACATTCTTGCACACGCAGAGTGCGTTAGTGTCGGAATCGGTGGTGGTGGTGGTGTTGTAGGGTGAAAGAGTATGGAGGACTCAAAATGACTTAAGTATAAATAAATAAATGCATGAATAAATATAGGAATAAATAAATAAATGCTTAAATAAATGTATAAATAAATGCTTAAATAAATGTATAAATAAATATAGGAATTAATCAATATAAGTTATAAATCAACAGGACATCATTAAATAAATATATCTACATTTCTGTATTTATACATTTATTTAAGCATTTATTTATTTATTTATACATTTATTTAAGCATTTATTTATTTATTCCTGTATTTATTTATTTATACATTTATTTAAGCATTTATTTATTTATTCTTGTATTTATTCATGCATTTATTGATACTTAAGTCATTTTAAGTCCTCCATAGAAAGAGGGGCAGGAGTTCAGTAATAAATGAAGGAATGTCCCCGTGTTATTGCATGTGCTGTCAGAGAGAGAGAGAGAGAGAGAGGCCCGGCGAGAGGAAGCCGAGTGAGAAAGAAAAAAGGCGAAGGAGAGGTGCACGAGGCAGCTGCTCTGCCCCAGGGCTTTTCCCAGGAATGTAACCCAGCGCAGGGAACAGCTGCCGGGGCGACGCGGGCCAGAAGGGCAGCGCTGGCACCAGAGGGTCCACTTGTGCACACTCCCACATTCATGAATACACACACACACACACAGACACAGACACATCCTTGTTCCCCGTGCGGGTAGGCGATAGGAGAGCACGGAACACTTCACTTAACCTTCTTTTTTGTGTGTGCAGCATTCCAAAGTAAACACGAGGCAGAGAATACGAGGAAGACTTTACTCGCGGGGTGAGGAAGTAGAAAGCCCCTCGGAGACCAATTAACTTCACGTGTGTCGAGTAGTTTTCGGAGGTGACGTGAGGATTTGAATGCGGCGGTTCGAAGTGGAGCTTCATTCTCAAGCTGCGGGAACAGATTGGACAACGTTCCTGGCACAAACAAACAACAATCCTGTGAGGCGTGTGCCCGCTGCCGCAGGTAGATCCCTTTCCTCAAAGTTTAGTTTAGTTTAGTTACCTTCGCATTGAAAATGCGGAAGGTTATGTTTTTATAGCCGTGTATTTATGTATGTATTTATTTATTTGTATGCGTGTTACTCGCATAACTCAAAAAGTATTAAACCGAATCGCATGAAATTTGGTGGGATGATTGGTTATTATCCGCGGACCATTTGATTAGATTTTGGGATTGATCGGGTCAAAGGTCAAGGTCATGAAAAGGTCAACATCTTCTTGTTTCCATAGCGCAGCCAATTTTTATCCAATTGGCATGCAACTAATGCCAAAATGTTCATAATTCAATGCCCAATCTTGTAATATGCGAAGGTATGCACTCTACCGAGTGCCCATTCTAGTTTAGTTTATTTCGATCAGCAAAATATACAGCAATCAGAATTCAACAAAAGAAGAAAGTGGCTGACCGAAACGGTCGAGGCTGAAGCCATCTAGCTTATAAGTGCCCTAACCTATGATTTCTCGAAAAAACTTATTTAAAAGAACCATATACATATATAATAATAATAATGCATTTCATTTTTATCGCACTCTTCCTTCAAAGAATCTCAGAGTGCCATATACATATTCACACATACATACATATACACACATGTATACATATACATACATATACACACACATACACATATACATATATACATATACACACACATATATACATAAATACATACACACACACACACACATACATAAAACAAAAAACAAAACAAAGAACTTGTCCCCATTAACCGTTACTTATGATGCTTCATCAATGCTGTTACGTCTCTACTTCTCCAGAGTCACGTCTTTACATTTGTCCTCAAAGTGAATGTCTCTGTTCAAGCGCTGCAGCATTGCCCGAAGCCTGAGCGTCAACGCTCGGCCACTGCGCTCTCCAAAAGACGAGGTCATCATCCGGAGTGCGGGGACGGTTATGGAGGAGATGGAAATGCCCACGTAAAAAAAAAAACCAAAGGAAAGTGTCAGGCCTTAAAGTAGTGACCGGGACTTAAAAGGTTTTTTGTATTGCTCTTCCGTCTCTTTTATCATCCTCCATCGGCCTTCTCCACAAGTCTGTATCCGTGTACACGTGCACGATGTACCCACACACACACACACACACACACGCACGCCGATAGCAGATGATGAAGGATGATGGCTGAGGCAGGGACAGAGCCAGTCTCTGATCTCTCCTGTAACCGCGGCAACAGAGCTCCTATTGATCCTCTGGGAGAAAGGCCAGGCATTAGCTTTCACACACACACACACACACACACACACACACTCAGATACACACGTACACACTGTGATCGTACACATGCACATTGTCAGAGAAGGAAATATAATTATGAAACATGAACTTTAGATCGAGATGATTTCCTCTCCCGATCTAAGTTCACACCCGTTGTTCCTCTGATTCCGGATTCTTCCAGTCGGATGAGCCGCTTGTCTTCGTTGTCTTTTGTTTCTGGCATCGAGGGAGACCGGGACACATTATTGTGCCAGTGCATTGGCCAAAGACATTCAAATTAAATAAACATGTTCTCAATCTTTGCCATCATTTATTTCATTTTATGATCTTTTTTTCCATTAGTGAGATAAACTATGTTTAACCGTCATTTGTGCCTCCTAACTGCACCAAGAGTCTCTCCTGGACGTTGGTGAAGCTTCACCAGCGTCCACTGAACAACACACACAGGGTGACCTCACGCAGCTTCAGACATTCCCTCGCGGACATTCTAGAGACGGAAAGTCTAATTGTTCTCATGTACACTACCGTTCAAAAGTTTGGGGTCATCCATACAATTTCGTGTCTTCCATGAAAACTCACTTTTATTTATCAAATGAATTGAAAATTGAATAGAAAATATAGTCAAGACATTGACAAGGTTAGAAATAATGATTAATATTTGAAGTATTAATTTTGTTCTTCAAGCTCAAAGGAAGGCCAGTTGTATAGCTTATATCACCAGCATAACTGTTTTCAGCTGTGCTAACATAATTGCACAAGGGTTTTCTAATCAGACATTAGTCTTCTAAGGCGATTAGCAAACACAATGTACCATTAGAACACTGGAGTGATCGTTGATGGAAATGGGCCTCTATACACCTCTGGAGATATTTCATTAGAAACCAGATGTTTCCACCTAGAATAGTCATTTACCACATTAACAATGTATAGTGTGTATTTTTGATTAATGTTATCTTTATTGAAAAAACAGTGCTTTTTTTTTAAAAATAAAGACATTTCTAAGTGACTCCAAACTTTTGAACGGTAGTGTATGTCTTTTACTTTGAAGGAGAAATTGTGAGATTCTACTTCTTTTTTTTAAAATGCCTATAATCTTATTTTCCTTGATTTTGTGGTTCTGTGTCGGTCCTTGTTTACAACATTGTGATTCAATTGTTTTGCTTGCTTTAACCCTCCTGTTACCTTTAGGGTCAATTTGACCCCATTCAATGTTTAACGTCGGTGTTCTTTGGGGTCAATTTGACCCCAGGCTGTTTTTCACTGTGTCAAACATATAAGAAATATCAACTTTTTTATATATTTAAAGGGCTATTTAGGTAGTCAACAAACAAACATAAAGTACCTCACACTTAAACTTGGGAAACAATATTAATTCTAATAAATTTCTGGAGGTTTTAATTGCTGGGGTCAAATTGACCCCGAGGGTAAAAGATGTTAGTAAATGTGAAGGTAACAGGAGGGTTAAATATAAAAAAAATGTCTGTCATGGTTGTATTTTAAATGATTAAATGAATACTTTTGTTAATTAATTAATTAATAGTGTATATGGTCCTGTGTTTTGGCTTCCAGGTCAGACATCGCTGGTGTGAGCTGGTGGTCAAACACGCGTACGCCGGGGCTTACGGAGATGTGGAACACTTTCTGGTTCATGACCAAGTAAATACACACAACTGATGAACATCTTGTACTACACACTTTTACACAGAGAACAGCCTCGAGACTTCAAAGAGATAAAGTATTTGATGATGTGTGTGTGTGTGTTTAAGGCCATGGGTGTGTATCTGTACGGGGAGCTGATGGTTCGGGAGGACCCTGAGCAGCAGGCTCTGGCCCGTCGTTGCCTCTCATTGGTCCAGGAGGAAATCGACCAATCGGCACGCAGAGTGGTGGAGGAGATGGTTCTCTGACGTTCAAGGTGAAGTCTCATTCTGCGCGTGTCGTCGTCTTCGCGTCGTCTCATTTCGTACCCTTGGTAGTATTCTTAAAGTTAAAGCGAGAAACAAAATGCACATTTGTTTCCATCGTCTTCTATTTTTCTTTTTCTCAACGTCACACTAAATTAGCGGAATTCTACTTTCATGCTAATTTACATCAAGAGGTCTTCTAGCAGGCTGTACCCGAGAAGTACGCACGTCACAAACGACACGTGTGCGTATCGGGACAATTATTGTGTAATCTTGTGTTGTTTTTGAAAAGTATTTCTACACAATCCCTGAGATGTTGATCATGAGAACATCTGCCTGGGTGCATCGTCCACACTTGAGTCACCACTTGGCTACCTATTCTTCACATTCCTCTCTGATCCCATTGAGCGAGTGTGCATGTGTGTGTGTGTGTGTTAGATTTAGAATGGGGCCTTTCTGTGCAGCACCATCAGATGTGTTTGTCAGAGAAGGACTTTGGGAATGTGTTCCTCAAACAAACGAGAGAGGGGAAGAAATAAAGCGAGCGATGACGAGTCGGCGATCGTTCTCTGAGGGGCAGTATATTTGTATTCTGTTGACCCTGAAATTCCTCCTGCGAGTGTGCGATGTGTGTGTCTGATGATCTTTGAGGATCCTAAACAGTGAGGCGTTTATTGGTCTCGCACTAAATTAAGCGAAGAGAGAAATTTACGGTCTAGAGACGGACAGACGGAAATATATGGGCGGGATAAAGAGCGCCGGAGGGAGGACTGTCGTGAAGACGAGTCCCTTTGAAGCCGCTCGTCTTCTCATGACCGACCCGCTATCAACCCGTTGATTAATGAAAGTGGTTAATCACACCTCTGCCCCAGAGTTGAACTGCTGCACCGCAGCTCTTCCTCTAAGCCACGGGTGTCAAACACGAGGCCCGCGGGCCAAATCCGGCCCGCCGCATCATTTTATGTGGCCCCTGACGGCTGGAAAGACACGCGATCCCCTTTTCTTAAAGAAATTGAAGAAAAATGTCCCGTGCTTTTATTTTGATGCTTTCATATTAAATGGATTTGGGTTGTAATATAAGAGACATTTTGTTATGTACAATATTTCTACTCAAATAAACAATAATCAAATGCAAAGAGAGTTCTTTAACACGATGTTCGAGGAGTTTATGAAGTGTTTCCGGCCCTTTAAGAGGCGGCCGTGACGCTGATGTGGCCCACGGTGAAAATGAGTTTGACGCCCCTGGTCTAAGCGTTGGCACATCTACCAAACAGGAATACAAATACAAGAGGGAATACATCCTCACGTGTGAGAAGCTGGAACAAGCTTATGTTTTAGGAAAAAAAAATGTCTTCGTTTCTTTATCAGAATAATTGCCAGTTGATTTTCCACTCATTTATTAATCTAATCAATTGATGGACTAGTCGTTGATACTTTAGCGTGGTTTGATTCCATTTTATTCACGGTGGTGCCATCAAATTCTTTTTCCGTTATTGATGAACTTCATGCACCTTTTCCAGCTGAGCCACGACGGTGACGATAACCAGGACATGAATCCATAAGTCGCTTCTGTAAAAGAAGCGATTGAGAAGGTGGCTTTTAATTAAGACTACTGTGTCTGACTTCGTTGTCACACTGTAATTGAGTAAAACGGTTCGCATGCATGATATTTACACTTAATTCCCTATTAAGTGTGTCAGAAAGACGGGTGAGGAGCAGCGCGAGAAGGCGCTTCAATGTTTCTGGAACATTGTGACTCCCAAAGCAGCAAGTATGGGGTTAACCGACGTGTCTGTGACCTTCGTCGAGAGGAGCTGCTAAAGACTTGTCACGTCAACCGGACTGATTTACACCACTAAATCCTTTTTTTAGGCCGTGACCAAGCCACTACAAGACAGGCTTTTATCTTCAGACACACACACACACACACATAGACAGCTTTATGCTTTTGCGCAGGATGTGAAAGGCTTTCTAGACAAGTGCTCGGCATCTGGCTCAGGCCTGATAAATCTCTCTGACTCACACACACACACACACACACACACACACAGACGTAGTGCCTATCTGTCTGTCCCTCCCTCCCTACACCTCCCTGCGGAGCCTCACTTTGAGTTCAGGAGGACTGAAACGAACCGGCTAAAACACCCGCCAAAAAAAATAACAAAATAGATGAAGAAAAGAAGCATTTAGAGATTTATGTCCTGTAACTTTGACTATTACGTCCCGTCGGACTGAACCGAACAAACCCCCGTAAACATCGGCGGATCACGCCGGTCAACTGAGCTCAGGTCAGATTTCTCTCCAATTAAAGTGATGGATGAAGCAGCCGCCTCGCTGCTTCTTCATCCTGCACTGCGGGGAGATGGATGCATGTTTTACTGCTCACTTTGTGTGCCCCGGCCATCTTTTCTTTAGTGGAGCAGTCCTCCCTGTACCCTTTACACACACACACACACACACACACACACGCGGTACAGTGGGATTAGGCAGAGGTGGGCTGAGAGGGTTTTAACTGAAAACAACATGTCTGTCAAGGTGCACTCTGCTCTGTGATTTTGAACTTAAAAAGCACCACCCCTTTAAAGGAGAAGGGCGATCTCCCCCCTGTCCTTTTCTTCTCGTCCCCTCCCTCTCACTCCCCCGTTCTTTTCTCCCCCCCCTGAACATGCCTCTGGAATCCTTCTTGATCCCCTTAATGAGGGGCATATCGCCGGGTTAGCCGAGCGTGGCGAATGGTCGAGGAGGAGAGGGGAAACCGCGGGAATAGTGTGGGAGGGAGGGACCGAGTATCAACGAGTCTTTCGCCGGGGAGGAAGGACGGCCAGAGTGACAGATTCTCATTTCCAAGTGTCGCATGAGCGAGAACACGGGAGGCGGAGACGAGGGTCCTTCGTGTCTGGGCCGTGAGGGTTCCTGGCGTGCTGATTTGTGACTTATGATAAAATCACATTGCCAGGGATTACCACACAGCCCTGACCCAGCCGGCTGCCGTGGCAACCACAGCCTCTACTACACACACACACACACACACACACACACACACACACACACACACACTTAGAAACTTTAAACCAAGAAGACATGATTATCTGTGTGATTGTGTTTGAGAAGTTGCTGATTTGGAAGCGCAGAGAAAGAAACGGATGAGGGAGCCAGAGGGTCTCTCTGTGTGTGTGTGTGTGTGTGTGTGTGTGTGTGTCAGTCCTCCAGACAGTTTTTTGTCTCCTCTCTCCAGCCAGGCACAGAGCTTAGCTGATTGGTGAACAGTGATTGATTCCCTCTTTGTTCACAGTGGCTAAGTTCTGCACCTGAGGAGAGCATGACCCAGACAAGCAGACAAAGGAAGACAGTGAAACACAGATGCTCTTTGAAGTTTCTACGGTGGCGGCTGTGTGTGTGTGTGTGTGTGTTTGTTTGTGCTTTTGTGTGAACGCCGGTGAGTTCAATTGCCTGAGTGTGTTTGTGCATTTCAGTCACAGAAGTCCTTCCCCTTTGTCCTCCCCCGTTGCCGTCGCTCCTCACTCGATTGTCTCGTCGTCGCTTCACCTTTCCCTTCCGTCTCTTATCTCATTTCACTCTCCTCCTCCCTTTCTCCTCCCCCCGTATCTCCCCTTCGCTTCGGTCCGAAATAACGCTCCTCTGCGTTGCCCGTTGTTCCCTCCCTCCTCCTTCATCGTCTCTTCTCGCATTCCTCCTCCGCCGTTCTCTTTCCGTCAGCTTTCGGTCACGTCGTATAGGAGATAATCCCGCCGGCGTGCCCGCTCTGTGGTGCAGGTGAAGGTGAAAGTCGAGCAGCTCGGGAGAGAGAGCCCGTTCTCCCGGTACTAATGAGGCCTGGCACGACCCCGACGCCGCTCACAGATATGACATCAATCTGTGGCTACGATTACCCCGTCATCATCCCCGCTGTCCTTCATCAACCCGTTGCTGTCCCAGAGTCGTACGACATACACATTCTATACAGGATGAGCTAAACGCACATAGTCACGTGATACTATATATATATATATATAACTATATTGATATGTATGTGTATCTTTTTGGGGCATCCTCGCCATAATAACGCTCGGTTAGGAAGACAATTATTTCAGAAGCTGGCTGCCATTACCACGGTGGTGCACTCTGTTTTTTAATCATGAATTTATGACTTATTGATTATACAATTTGGTGAGTTGTTTTCGTAAATTTCATCTCAGAGATCATCCGAGTTTCTTTTCTCATACATTTTGGTAATTAGGATTGGAACTTTTAGATCGTTTTTCTTCTTGGAATACAATCTTATAGAGACTTTTTCCTAAAAAAATCAAAGCTAATGAGCCGCCCCCTGCTGGCCGGTAGAGAGAATGCAACTTTTAATACGATTCCACGTCGGCTTCACTCGGCAGAACCGGAGTTTGCCGTCGAGAAAAAACAAACGGAGTGTGACGATAACGAGTCGTGGTTGCATCATGGGAAATGCAGTGTACTATTTCTTGGCTGAATGCAGTGACTTCCTGTTATCGTGCATCTCGTGTCAATTCCACCAGCGTGTCTAATTATTCCTTTAACTTGACAGTTTGTTTTGAGGGTAATTAGTAAAAAAAAAAAAGGTTGCCAGGGCCTGCAGCCAATCAGAGCTCATCGTTGTGCTCCAGTTTTAAAACTTCAAATGGCTTTGGCAGTGAAAAGTGCGTCCCGGGCAGATGAGTATTGATTTGTGATCTAATCTAGGCAGAGGAAGCCGAGACTCAGAGATCCATAAAGCGATCCTCGCTGAGCACCGTCCCACACTGTGAAGGAAAACAAGACGGAGGCGTCGATGGATGGAAATCTTGCAACGATTTTCAATGATTTTCATCGTTTAGGGAGGTCAGTTCCACTTTATCAGGACAATTTAAGTGTTTCGGCGATATGTGATCCTGTAAAACAGCCGGCGATGACAAGAAATGGAAGTTATTGTCAATTGGGCTGCACCACACGCTTTGTTTCAAGTCTTAGTGAGAGAGGCGTCCCGAATGAGTCGAGAGAAGCTGGAAACAATTCAACAGACACGCCTTCTCACACGCAGGTTCACGCTTTGTATTGCGCCGCCTGCCAACCTGCCTCACCTGTCTCTTTCTGTTTTGGAGCTGTTACCAGGGTTCATGGAAAACCTGGAAAAGTCATGGAATTTTAAAATGGTCATTTCCAGGCCTGGAAAAGTCATGGAAAAAACTTAAATCATAAAAGGTTTGGAAAAGTCATGGAAATTTGTTAAGATCACATGTTCATTTACGCCGAGTTTGAAATAATTAATGTTTTTTAAAGAAAGACGCTCAAAATATAAGCCGGCGTACGCTCTCGATGCGCAAAATGTTCTAAAATGTTGATGATTTTACCGAGATTTCAGTTTGGTCATGGACATTTGGTTTAAAGTCATGGAAAGTCATAGAAAATGTGTAAGAACCCTGTGTTACACAACAACTTCCATGTGCATGTTCCTCCAGAACACAAAGGCTTCTCTATTATTAAGCTGTTAATAAGTCCAGCTGGACTATATGAAAAATAAATTGTGTATGAATGAGTCTAAGTTTAAAATACTGCCCACGCTCACTCGCTGCAGAAGTTTCCTCGCCCACGGTTACGCCAGCTCATTGTAATGCAAAGCTTTATCGTCCTTGGCCGATCACTCCCCACTCAAAACAGTGACAGATGGCTGCACGAGTATTTTAGAACTGTCTATTTTTGGCGGTCATAATAAGAGGCGTGAGGGGGGTATTACGCCCTCTATATTCACGACGACAAAATGGCGACTAAACGACGACAGATGTGTGAATTAGAAATGAGGGCCATGTGGAGTCTGCCTTTCTGGACCTATATTTAGGGCCTGCTAAAAGAGTAATGACCATCAAAGGCCTGTAAAAGAGAGGAATCGCCGTCAGAGCTTGTATCCAAAAAGTGATTTATTACACTCTAATGGGAGGGAAATGGCGCTCGGCACATAAAAGGACCAAGCAACGTTGTATAAAGACACCAAAAAGAAACTTATTTGGCCCACAACTCAACCTGACTGATTGGCTCTTTAATGTCAACTGTATTCTAGAGCGCTGTTGTATTCTGTTTCTGATTTTGATGGATTTATAGATTTTTATGAACGGATTCCTGAAATACTCTTAATCGCCTATTTTTTTCCGAAAGCCAACCGTGGACCAAAGTCTCGCTGAGACGGCGGTAGAGAAGTCGAGCGCACCTTTCAGCAGCTAGTGAGATATAACCATCTCAACTGTCTAGATCACAGGTGTCAAACACGAGGCCCGCGGGCCAAATCCGGCCCGCCGCATCATTTCATGCGGCCCCTGACGGCTCGAAAGACACGCGATCCCCTTCTCTTAAAGAAATTGAAGAAAAATGTCCCGTGCTTTTATTTTGATGCTTTCAAATTAAATGGATTTGTGTTGTAATATAAGAGACATTTTCTTCTGTACAATATTTCTACACTCAAATAAACAATAATCAAATGCAAAGAGAGTTCTTTAACAACATGTTCGAGGACTTTATGAAGTGTTTCCGGCCCTTTAAGAGGCGGCCGTGACGCTGATGTGGCCCACGGTGAACATGAGGTCTAGATGGACCTGAAATGGCTCATGTGGCTTTGGCAAAATGGAACGCTGTCTGACACGCGGCCTGACGCAGCATTGCTTTTTGCTTCGCCACACACACACACACACACAAGGAAAAAGGTATGTGCTCATAGCTCGCCAGTGCTTTGTGAAACGGAGAGAAGAGATATTTGGGCTTGGCTTCCTGTGCCTACTGAGCTGATTATCAGTCCTATACAACCACTGGCTCAGTTCAGCAGGAACAGGAGTCCAGTCCACCCGCCACCAAAGAAGAAGACACGAGCACTGGCCGACTCCGGTCATACAGAAACACCTGCTGTGCGAGTGGACAGTTGATAGAACAATAATTGCCAAATCTTTGATAATTGACACGTCGTTGTGTTTGTGTGTTGCTTGGACATCTTCGGGGTTTACCATGTCACTATTTTATAACATTTTGTAGCTTAACCTATCAATCAACAAATGTTTTACAGATTAATATATATACAGGGTTCTTACACATTTTGACCAATAGATTTCCAGGACTTTTAACCAAATTTCCATGACCAAACTGAAATCTCGGTATAAACACGAACATTTTTGAAAATTGTGCATATCGAGAGCGTACGCCGGCTTATATTTTGATTGTCTTTCTTTGAAAAACTTATTCATTATTTCAAACTCGGGTGTAAATGAACATGTGATCATAACACATTTCCAGGACTTTTCCCAAACTTTTATGATTTAAGTTTTTTCCAGGACTTTTCCAGGCCTGTAAATGACCATTTTAAAATTCCATGACTTTTCCTTTTTTTCCATGACCGTACGAACCCTGTATATAGATATGTTGTTACTTTCAGACCTCATTTTGTATCAGCATTTATATCTGCATATTAATAACGCGTAACTACAGCATAGATTTGTTTGGAGTGAGATGTTTCTATAATGCAGAAGTCGCGTCTGCGTTATAGTTTGTCCACAAGAGGGCGATGCCAACTTTATACCTGTACATGTCTTGCTCAGCACTTTTGAGATTCTTATCCAGAACTATATTTTTAAACTGGAATATTGGCATCCGCCTCTAAAAGCCGTTATCGGTGTTTAAACGGAGTTATTGGTCTACACGCCGTATCGGTGGGTTCGGTGACGCTCCGGTCTCATCGGATCTTTTCTCCCCTACAGTTTGCCGACTGCAGACAAGAGATGGCGGTCCGGCGCTCGCTCTCCTCCTCTTCCTCTGGACGGGGCCGGAGGCTCCAGAAACACTCAGCAGGCCGAACA